>NC_073236.2:98040000-98640000 GCF_029281585.2 Gorilla gorilla gorilla | reverse complement strand
AGAACCTTTCCCAGCTGTGTCCAGAGAGACTGACAGCGCAGAAAGGATCAGAAAATAATGGTTGCTAGTTGATGAAGAAATGGAGCCACTATCCAAGGGAGGCATGTGGCCTCTAGAAGCTGGAAAAAGTAAGGAAATTGATTTTTCCTATGTACCCTCCGGAGGAATCAGCCTTGCTGACATCATCACAGTGAGACCTGTGTCAGCCTTCTTATTTTATAAAATTGTAAGATAATAAGACTGTGGGGGGTTTTTTGTTTGCTTTGGATTTTTTTTTTCTTTTTGAGATGGAGTCTGGCTCTGTTGCCCAGGCTGGAGTACAGTGGCATGATGTTGGTTCACTGCAACCTCCACCTCCCAGGTTCAAGCAATCCTCCCACCTCAGCCTCCCAAGTAGCTGGGATTACAAGCATGCACCACCATGCCTAGCTAATTTTTGTATTTTTAATAGAGACAGGGGTTTTACCATGTTGGCCAGGCTGGTCTCGAACTCCTAACCTCAGGTGATCCACCCGCCTCAGCTTCCCAAAGTGCTGGGATTACAGGTGTGAGCCACCATGCTTGGCCAAGTTTGCATTGTTTTTAATCCACAAATTACCACAAAGTTTGTGGTGATTTGTTATATCAACAAAATAGAAAACAAATATACCATAATTTATGACTTTCTGAAATTACTTACAGCAAGTTTCATGAACATTGATGTCTATGATGATACAATATTTAAATTTTTGGCTGGATAGAAAGAAGCTCAGAAGCAAAACAATTTGGCAGCAAAAAACATATCTCTTTGCAAAAAAAAAATAATAACATGAGATGAAACCTATTACTTTGAAAGAGCTAGAAATATGAACAAAATTATTCTTGAGACAGAGGTCTCAAACGAGATTTATTTGTTTTCATGGTTCATAAATATTCTGTATAATTTAACTTGTCTTTTTGGTCAAGAGAAAGGATTTTTAGCTTATTGGATAGTCTCTGAACATTTAAAAAAGTATTTGTAGGTTCACGTAAGTTGACTCATTGCTTCATATTAACTAAATAGGATTTCTTTTTAAAATGAGACTTTTTTCTGATTTTATATTTCTGTTTCCCTGGGAAGAAGCTTATACTACTGTTTTCACAGTTCATAAAATATTTCACATTGTATGTGGTTCATCTGAGATACAAAATATAGAGTATTTGCCTCTTTTTTTTTTAACTCTAGCTCTTGTTTTGGGGTATTTCTTAAAACTGGTCTTTGGCTTTTTATTTATTTTCTTTATATACTCTCTTTGTGATCCCATTGACTATTGAAAAATATTAACTCTATACAAATGATTTAACCAGTGTATTTTCAATATTGCATTTCTCATATAATAAAACAACAAAGCACAATTACCCAGTATATCCCATGTGCAAAATACTGATAATAACATAAAAAATGTCTGCTTGGATTTTCTGCAATCATCTGAAATCATTAGACCACCTTTCCTTCTAAGTCAGGTTTTCCTCTTTGCTCCTGGTTTCTGTGAAAGCCAGAATCATTTTCCCAGAAATGTTTCAGAAACATAATACAATCTTAAAATCATCTTCTACAAACTTCATTTAAAATCAGTCACTATGTGTTCTTAACTGTTACTTTGTAATGACTTTTCAATATTTCCTTTCTAATGAAATTTCTTTCCTGTTGAATGCATTTCATTCCCACTACTTTAATTCAATACAGACTCCCATCACCTCATCCCTCAAAGATTCCAAACGCTTTTAATTCTCCTTGATTTTATTCTGTTGTAATTCCAACCGGGATGGTACCAGTTATTTGGCTCTTTGCTCACAGCTCTGTTTGCAGTGATTTCAGTGCCCTGTCCAGACCCTCTTGAATGGGCAGTGCACCCATGCCCCACTTACTGTGAGTGTGGCTGATGACCCACTATTTACCCCCTTTCTGGAAATTCCCCTCAGTCAAGTGGAAGCTATCCCAACACCCACACAAACTTCAGTGAGTGCTGGATTGGCAGGGACAAAAGGTATGCCCCTGGCCTTGAGATGAGCCTAACTGCACTTCCAGAACTTTTCTATGGACTCAGAGGAAAGCCAGGATACAGCTGTGACCATAGTGTTGCTTAGGTAACACTGTCCTTTGCTCGATCCTATTTTTATCAATCTTCTTTTAAAAGCACTCTTCACATAAATCACCTGGACAAGAATTCCCATCCAGGCCTTGTTTCTACAGTACCAGACACATGATACTCATTATTCCTCTGTTCTTTTCCGTAACACAAGTTGACTGACTCCTCCAAGCTGAATTTTTCAAGCTCCTCTGTCATCTGGATTATAAGTGAGTTTGACATGGGAAAAATTACAGTAGTTGAAAGGGTGGGAAGGAGTAGGGGTCAGTGTGTCTAGTCTCCTTTCTCTATCTTTGGAAGAACCTCCTGCAGCAGCTACATCACCTCCTATGGGCTCTACATCTCCAATAATAAACATTCTTATCTCCAGGCTGTCTCTTCCTCGTACCTTACATTTTGCTCTCATAGGCCATGTCATTTGTTGGGTGACTGGTTCTATACTTGCCACGAGATAGTGAGATTTTTAGTTTTTCCAAAGCCATATTTCTGACACTTTGTAGCAATAAATAGATTGGGCCTGAAAGATCCATCCTCTGCTGGACTATCCTAGCTGCTAGGCTCAAATACCATCAACTCTTCCCTTTTAACACCAGCTTTGGAGTGCTAGTGACTTTGTGACGATATTAATTGCCATTTATCTTTCTAGCCCATATTTGCCTTCTTAGCTCTTCAATCCTATGTAACCAATCACCAGCATTAAATTCCCTCACTTAAAAATACCTAAAGTGTTTTCAGTCTCTTTCAGGGCACAAATGGATTAGGGTGGAGCAAAATAACGAAGCAGTCTTCCCCCATGAATTTTCTCATTGATCTTTTCTACAATTCAGTCTTTAAATGTTCACTCACAAATACTTCATTTTCACAAAATGGAAATACGTTTTCATTTTTCTCATTATAAAACTAATTTTACTCAGAACATTTCCATATACTACATAAAGTAGAAAGTAAAAATAGAGATGCTCTTTGATCTAAACATCAAACACTATGGGAGAGACAGTAACTCAAAAAATGGTGACTAGAAACTGAAGGGCTAAATTTGACAGAATAGACAGGGGAATGATGAATTGGAGAACTGCAGTAAAGGATAGCGATTACAAGGGATAAAAATAGGTGTCAGCAACAGTAGAAGGAGGACCTCCAAGGAAGTTTTCTCATTTCATACTTGTCTTCAGAATGTGTGTCCTCTTTGGGTTATTGAAAGAGTGTCCTGTGATCACATGTTTGGTCACTCCTCTCTGTTCTTTTTAGTGTACGTGGAACAAAATGCCAACACCAAGCAAGAAAGATAGTCAAGACAAAAACTCTGTTGTCTGCTAGAAAATGGAATGTCTGACAGGCAGCAAGACATGCAGAATTTAATTGAATTGTTATCCACCCACCCCCAATGCCTTTTTAATGTATACTTGATAATTTAGTTTTGGTAATACAGATACCTGGTCATCATTTCCATTGAACACACATGAGAAAAAACATTATTAGTTTTCTGTTTGAAGTAATATTTATATTTAAAATTATCCCACTTAGTGGGATATTTCTTAGTGCAATTTGTATGCTATACTGCCAATGACTGAAAACTTGAAAATTCCAAACTTCAACTTTCAATATTATGACAGCCTCTCCTTTTATTGTCAAGAAAACACCATGTTTTTATTAAATATTCTCCTCTAACAGGACATAATATACCATGCCTCAGTTTACAAAAGCTAATGATTTTTAAATGAAGTTTTACGGTCTTGTTCTATGAGAAGACCCAAAACCATTGGAGAGGGACTAAGACACAAGAATGATATGATGTGGGAAATGATCTTTAGACATGGAATTTTAGAGATATGGTTGGTATCCAACCTCCAATTTGTCCTTGGTCTATTAATAAACAGAAGTCATTTAAAGGTGCTTAGTCTCACTTCCCCTTCTCCTAAATGATTGTGATAACATTATCTATCTGACACAGCTAATAGGAAATGCCATTGGAGTTAACAAAGACTATTTATTAGAAGCTCACAGTAAAAATATGGGCTAGTCGTAGGAAAAGGAATGAAGACATTTCTAAATTTCAAACGACTATATCAATGTGAGTTATTATGAGGATGCAGCAGAACTATGGTAGCACATTCGCCAAAGATGGCCGAGTTAAGATATCATAGGGATGGGGTATAGTTATCCAGACTCTGAAAATGCTACTAATTTCACTTCATATTTACCAATGACTGAACCGGGAATGTATACCTCCTAGTGAACTGTAATGTTACTTATTTTCTGAAAGATTTATAACCACAAAGAGAAGAAGTTCATTGCTAGCCCGACTCGCACATGAAGAGAAGGAGAATTTTCTTCTCTCGATGATAAGTAACACAAGGCTCTTTGGGATCTTCCCCTTCTTTTCCTTTCTAGTGTCTGTCTTATCTGTCTTTCTTTTTCACTCAGTACAACCATACTGAACATCACTCCTCAAATATTCTAGACATCTTTTGCTTCTGGGCTTCCATACATAGTTATTTATCTGTCTGGAGCTATCTCTTCACTTCTCATTTTCCCTGGCTGTTACCCAAACTTCACATCCCAGTTTGTTCAATATTTCTCCCAGGAAGTCATGCACTGGATGCTGAGTTAGACAACTGCAATGTGCTACTGCAAACCTTCTGCTTTTACTATTACAAAGCCTATAACAATTATAATTACTAAATTAGTGTTCTATTATGTCCTCCAAGATAATTTAATATAACTTCTATTACTGGAAGGTATATTCATCAGCTCTCACATTGCTATAAAGAAATTTCTGAAACTGGGTAATTTATATAGAAAAGATGCTTAGTTGACTCACAGTTCCACAGGCTGTACAGGAAGCATGGCTGGGGAGGCCTCAGGAAACTTACAATCATGGCAGAAGGCAAAGAGGAAGACAGCACATATTACATGGCTGGAAGAGGAGGAAGAGAGAGAGAAAGCAAAGGTGCTAAACACTTTTAAACAATCAGATCTCATGAGAACTCACTATCACAAGAACAGCAAGGGGGAAGTCCACCCCACGATCCAATCACCTCCCACTAGGCCCCTCTTTCAACACTGGGGATTACAATTCAACATGAGATTTGGGTGGGGACAAAAACCATTTTTCCTTCCTAGGCCTCTGGGCCTGTGATGGGAGGGGCTTCCACAAACGTCTCTGACATGCCCTGGAGACATTTTCCCCATTGTTTTGGTGATTAAGATTCAGCCTCTTGTTACTTATGCAAATTTCTGCAGCAGGCATGGGCTTGAATTTCTCCCCACCAAGTGGGTTTTTCTTCTCTATCACATCATCAGCCTACAAACTTTCCAAACTTTTATGCTCTGCTTCCTCTTGAACACTTTGCCACTTAGAAATTTCTTCTGACAGATATCCTAAATTATCTTTCTCAAGTTCAAAATTCCACAGATCTTTAGGGCAGGAGCAAAATGCCACCAGATTTTTTGCTAAAGCATAACAAGAATCACCTTTGTTCCAGTTCTCAACAAGTTCCTCATCTCCATCTGAGACCACCTCAGCCTGGACTTCGTTGTCCATATCAGTATCAGCATTTTGGTCAAAGCCATTCAACAAGTCTCTAGGAAGTTAGAAACTTTCCCACATATTCCTATCTTCTTCTGAGCCCTTCAAACTGTTCCAACCTCTGCCTGTTACTCAGTTCCAAATTTGTTTCCACATTTTCGGGTATCCTTATAGCAGTGCCCCACTACCTTGGTACAAATTTGCTGTATTAGTCCATTCTCACACTGCTATGAGGAAGTACTCAAAACTGGGTAATTTATAAAGGAAAGAGGTTTATTTGACTCACAGTTCCACATTGCTGGGGATGTCTCACGAAACTTACAATTATGGCAAAAGGCAAAAGAGAAGCAGGTTTCTTCTTCACAGGGTGGCAGGACAGAGTGAGTGCCAGCAGGGGAAATGCCAGACATTTATGAAACTATCAGATCTCGTGAGACTCACTCACTATCATGAGAACAGCATGGGGGAGACCATCCCCATGATCTAATTACCTCCAGCTGGTCCTGTCCTTGATACATGGGGATTATGGGGATTACAGCTCAAGGTGAGATTTGTGGGGACACAGAGCCTAACCATATCAGGAGGTTCCCCCAAAAATTAAAAATAGAATTACCAGATGATCCACCAATTCCACCCACTACTGGGTATATATCCAGACCAATGTCAGAAAATATGAGTGCATTGTATATATAAGATACTTTTATATATACATTACATAATTTGTAAAACCATAAGACATTTAATATAAAATAGGGAAGTAGTAAATGTGTATCACTTATAACTATTTTATTTTCCATAATATCTCATATTTCATATAGTCTTTATTTCCTGTAGACTCTAAGATGAAATCAATTATAACATTTACTATTTTGTATATCATTATGAAAGAAAAAATGCTATTGGAAAAAAATCTTATGACAACACTGTTTTTAAAAAAGAGTCCAGAATGACACAAATATTGATCACAAGAGACTCTTGTTTTAGAATTCCCTTCATTTACTCTATGGTATTCCATTGTTTGTCATCAGTTGCATTACTTGGTGTTTGATAATTTAAAAATGGTAATGAACTTTTACTTACTTGTGGATATCTTCTTTTTTTAGGATACATGATGTATTTTGTTCCTTTGCAAAAAAAACCTACAAAATGGAAGCCATTCTTTCAAAGACAAATGTTTGATGCACATAGATTGAATTTATGCTCTGCCACCCTGTTTTTATGCCAGGCCGATTATACAAGGTCACTTTCTTTCAGTGTCCAATTATTCAAAGTAATCATTTAGAAGACTTTTAAATGACAAACTCAAAATGTACAGAACCATCAAGGTACATAACTTGAAATCATTACACTATCCGTAACTGTCAGACTATAAGTATGAAATGTATCCTTAAGAAATATTAAAATGTGAAAAATGTGCATTTTAGCACTGGTGTAATGTATGTTAAGTTTGTATGTTAAATTTTTATTAACAAATGGATATGCACAATAAAAAAATGTTTGGGGAACATTGGCTTATATTGCCAGCAGATTATTTCATGAAAATAATAAATAAATTCATTTATTAGTATACTTCTCTAGTTCATGTTAAAGATTACTTATAAGAACCTACACTTTGGGAAGCCAAAGCAGGTGGATAGCTTAAGCCTCAGGAGTTTGAGACCAACCTGGGGAACATGGTGAAACCTGGTGTCTCTACAACAAATTTAAAAAATTAGCTGGGAGTGGAGGTGTGCACCTGTAGTCCCAGCTACTCAGGAGGTTGAGGTGGGAGGATCAACTAAGACCAGGGAGGTTGAGGCTGCAGTGAGCTGTGATTGCACCACTGCTCTCCAGCCTGGGTGACAGAGTGAGACTTTGTCTCAGGAAAAAAAAAGAAAAAAAAAAAAGACCCAAATATGAGGGAAAATAAGGCAGACCTAACTAACAAGGAGCCCAGATGTTATTAAATGCCATTTGTGAAAGAATTCCACATATCTTGTTGAGTCTGAATAATTCTTACAGACCATTATGGCTTGGTCTCATAATCTACCCACTCTTTAACAAAACTTTTACCACAAAATATTATCTACTTGCCTATTTGTTCTATTTATTGTTTTTCCTGCCTTTGGTATATTCTTAATATCAAATTATATACAAATAAGAAATTCTATTGCCACTTTAAAGCACCACAGTTATGTAAGACTCAAAACCTTATGGTCAAACCGTCTTTATGTCAATTGGTTAACATATATTTCATTTTTTTCTTTTTTCATCTGGAGTCTCACTCTGTCACCAGGCTGGAGTGCAGTGGCACAATCTTGGCTCACTGCAACCTACACCTCCCTGGTTCAAGTGATTCTCCTGCCTCAGCCTCCCGAGTAGCTGGGACTACAGGCGCTGGCCACCACCACGCCCAGCTAATTTTTTTTTTTTTTTTTTTAGTAGAGATGGGGTTTCACCATGTTACCCAGGATGGTCTCAATCTCTTGACCTTGTGATCCACCCACCTCAGCCTCCCAAAGTGTTGGGATTACAGGTGTGAGCCACTGCACCCAGCCACATATATTTCATTTTTAACTTGAGTTATGTTTTTCTTTTGTCACTGGCCTAATTTTTAAATAAATACAAAAAATGTAGGTAAGAAAAACATGTAAGAGGGAATTATTATGTTTTAGTATTTTTACACTCATTAAGCAAAAAATAACTTTTTTGATTCATAAAAAAGTGGCCTGCAGAACAACTTTCCTACCTTGCTTGTCATTAAATACGTTAAATATAAATAGCTCTGTTAGTGATAGAAATTCCTTAAAGGGGATCTACATTTTTCTTGAACTCAAATTTTACTCAAATATATTTTACCTAAAACCTACTAAGCAACGGTTTTTGTTTTTAGTTTTTTTTTTTTTCTCAGAATGTTTAAGTGAATTCTAATGTGAGTTAGGAACTCTTTTATAAATCATACTCTCACCCTGACAATGAAATAAACAAACTACATGCTTTTCATCTCAACTGGCACCTTCAAGTACTCAGCTCAGAAACTGTAATTAAAAATCATTTAAAACACTCATTTCACAGTTTACTCGTGGGAAGAAGCACATATTGTTCCAATTCCATTCCTAAAAAAGCCTCCCACACTATCACTGAGAAATTTTCAAAGGTCATGATTGAAGTAAGCACCTACCTTGTTTTGCACATGGCTTATGTCACATGTACTTCTAAATTATATCATCAGTCTCATTTCTGTTTCCCAGAGACAGGCTCATGTCACTTCCTGAATTCCAGTGCAGATTTTAAACCTTATCTCTTTGAAAGTTCTCCCCAAATTAAACAGTAAAAAGTAAAGACTCTGAACTTCAGTATATGGCTTGGCAATCCATTCTTCCCCCTACATGGTTATTAATCTCATCCAAAGGTATGTCACTAACTCTTTTGGTATTTTCAATACTAATATAATGATTGCAATCATGGTGAGCAGTAAAAGTGTGCACCATGTTAGACAGCAAAACTCTAAGGAAATAAACTAGGTGGAAAGACAATGATTATATTTTTTTCTACAAGAAGAATGAAATCATGCCAAAATCCAAAGGCCAAAGCAGCAGGATTAATACATATATTACTATAATTCTAAGAATCAGAAAACAAAAGTTGCAAATATCACACAGGTAAAAGTGCATGGACTTGATAATACAAAAACCTTCAAGTCTTAAGGTTTTCTGTATTTGCTTTTATTTCCTCTATAAAAGGAGCAGCTGTTTCATAATCCTGATGATGGATTAGCTCTACCAGCAAATAGTCACCTTCCTTACTGATGGCTGATGATTTATGTGCATATTAACCAAACTCAGCAGATTGACTGGAACTAGAATGCCTTTATGATCCTAAGAGATTGAAAAATTAAAGTGTTATAAACAAGGAAGATTATAGGAGGCTCTCTCTTTGTGGCTAAAAGTGAGAAAACTCTTAGTAGATTCATCTTATATAATCAACTACACCGATCCAGAAGACACATTTAAAGGCCCATTTCTCCTTTCAGCCCATTATGTTGTTAGTAGTATGTTGCAACACTTCTTTGTAAATGGTATCTTAGTGACTAAAAAGGTTTACGTATCTAAATTATTTACTCAAAGTAATTTGTGTACGAGAAGCAAAAAGTCTATCCCGAAATGCCACAGTATAACTATTACCATCTATATTAAACTTGAGCCTGATAACAAATGCTACCATTTATTTCTTTGGCATTTGATTTTTGCCAATTGTTTTATTAAATACTTGATATAGTTAACTCATTTATTATATATACAGCATATATCCTATTACTATTTCCATTTTACAGATGATGAAATAGAGCCTCTGGTGAACAAAGAAACTTGCCTAGCGTCATACACCCAGTAAGTGGCAGGTCATTTCTAATCCTGATCTGTATGTTTCCAAAACATGTGGTGCTAACCAGAATGCTATACTTTCCTGTCTCAAGTCATTCTTAAATTAAGCATTGTGTGATAGGCCTACAGAAATAAACCAGAGTTCAGATTTTAAATTGCTATCTTTAAGACTAGTTTTTAAGTTTCTTAGCAGCTAGATTAAATGTGACACTCTGTGTGTCATCAGAATATGTACACCGTTATGGAAATAAAAGAGAAACTGTGGCAGAATTTACTAACCTTATACCCAACTACTTCAAAGGACTTTTCAAATGTATTCAAATAGCTCCTAGTCTTTCAACTATCAAGCAAATATAAATGGAATTTTGTTATCGACTCTCTATGGCCATGTAAATGTCTTTGTGTGAATTTATTGTTTCAGATTAGCTCTGGTATTTAGAGCACAATGCAGTCTGGTTCAATCTGGTGGCTGTCATGCTGAACCTCTTTCATGGGATATTTCTCCAATCCTGGGAGAGAGAAAAAGGCAGCTGGGGTAATAAGCAATATGATTAAAGATTTTTTCTATTCAATTTCTCTATATTAAAGTATCCCTGAGCAGATCAATGTCTATTCTGGACAGAATATATAAATGTGCATTTTGGTGCAGATGTCAGAAGCAATACATGTCAGAGAATAAATTAAGTTGACTATAGACTTAGCTCTATTTCTGAAAGTCCTCAAATCCATGGAGTATCTTCAAAGGCTGAAGCACATGAGTGGATTTTGAAGGACCAATAGAATTTCTTCTGATTTTTTCTTATTCTGTTCCTAGTTGTTAGTAGTGTGTTGCAATATTTCTTTGTAAATGGCATCCTAGTGACATCAAGAAACAATACTGAAATATGTTGATATAGTCTTCTAATCTCAAATTCAGGAGACCCCCGATAGCCTTGGTTGATTTAATCAGATACTAGCATTGAAAAGACAAATAGATGTTTAAATGAAACTTTTTAAAAGAGAAAACCCACATATAAATTTTTGTTGAAGTTTTAAATGTTTTTCAGATCAGGTTGCTTCATCACTAATGAGGTATACCAAGGCATAATTGGTAAAAAGAAAATAGCTAACAGGAAATAAAACTCAATGGGATATATATTAGTCTCCAAATAAAGAGACCATACTATATTTAATTCCATTTTCTTTCTTAAATTACCACATAGATTTGGATAAACCATTTCACTTTAGTTTCTCCTCTATGAGAGAACAGAAGTTCTTGAGAAAAATGAGGGGAGGTATGAGTCATCAAAACAATCACAAAGTTTTTGGATGCCTAAAAATTGCTAATGTGAAAATAGACAATGGTAAATCCATATTTGGGTAAACCAAGAAACTTTTTAATAACTTGTTTTAAATTAGAAAAATGTGTAGATTCAATCAATACAAAGAGATAGTCTTGGCAGTGATGTTCACATTGGAAATGCCTCTATTCTCAGCTGGCCAAAATGAGAGTTGTTAATTAAAATATGTATTTTCGTGGAACTACAGCCATAGCAAATAACTTGCATTTATTAAACTGAAAATACTCCCTTTCTTTTGAGGATATACCCCTTCATTTTCTGCTTTGTTATCTTCTACTTATTCTTACTATAATTCTTGTATAATCTCAGCCAAGCATAACTTGATACTCTGAGTAGAGTCAGGTTTTGGTTTGGTTTTCGTAGCTCTCTCTGTGACTATCTCTTATAACTTATCCTATAATGAACTATTAATTTGCTTTTCTGTCTACTTCAGACTGAAAGTCTTTGGGGTCCAAAATTTTGTTTTAATTGTCTTTGTTCCTAGTACCTAGTGTAATTCTTCATATGTGATAGGTAGTGAAAAACATACGGAAGGAGGGTTGAGGTGGTAGGGGAGAAGCAGGAATTGAAATGAAAGAAAAGAAACATCTTAAAATATACCTGAAGAGTGAAAAACAATAACCCTATTATCATATTTTTTAACAGTTATAGTCTTTCTGAAATAAGACAGTTGTCTTATGGAAACTTCTCTCCTTAGGCTTATATTTAACGTAGTTTGTATATTTATATTAATGTGTTATATGACATAAAATGACATAATATCATAAAATATAGTAATCATATCATAAAATTACCTACTCTACATGGAAAAATACTTAGTCATCCAGTAAGCATGCAGTAGATCAATTTATTCTTTGTGTCATACAGAAAGTATACTGATAGACTAATAACTTTTGTGGTACTTTTCACTTAAAACATCTAGATTAAACATCTAAGGTTGAGAAATGAAAATATGATGGATATCAGTATAGCATATATTCAAATGAAAATCTTTGTTATTAGTATGAATCAAGATAGCTAAGTAAAAAGTTTGTGTGTGTGTGCAAAAATCATATGAAAATATATTTGAGGGAGTGCATATATTTTTGTTGAAGTGGAAACTGTCAAATGATAGTACTATACTACACTATACTCCAACTTTTACATTTAGAGAACTTAAGAAAAAAGTTATTTACCTCTCATAGTAGAGATAGTTTCATGTCCAAATAACTTTTCTCTTTTTCTTAACTCAAAAAGAGAGAAAATAATTAGAATCGGTTAGTGCTTAACCGAAACTAAAATCCATCTCAGTCTTGCTGTTGGAAAGAAGAAGTTCTGTTTAATTGCACCCGGACATTTTTCAGCTGAACTATTAGTTTTCTGTGGATACCACTGAAATATGTGTTCCAACAATTTTATGCTCCCTTTAGAAGGATCCAAATGGTTAGCTGGATAGTTTTTGCAATTTAAAACTGTTCTTTCAAAGAACTCCATTACCTTCGATTGTGCCATAGAGTAGAAAATGTTGAAAAATATCTGTGTACCTATAGAAAATGTGGTATGTATCCTCTGTGTCTGTATCCAGATTCACATCAAAATATCAGCTATTTTTCAGGATACAATAAATTGCATCATGTTAGTTCCTAAAGTTTGTTCATTTCATCTTTGCGTTTGTATGCTATGTTGACTAATCAGAGACTGTTCTCTGGGGATATTTTTCAGCCTCTGATTTTCAGTTACACAGCAAACTGACTTACCTGGTCCTGGTAGAGTAGGAGTTCAGGCTCTAAATGGTGGACCTTTCTCTGGGAGAATGCCTTATAACCACATGCCAGGATTTCAATATTTATCCCTGGTGTACTGCCAAAATCTACCAGAGAAGTGGTATCAAGCCCCGGGGGAGAAAGACCCATCTATAGCCAAAAAGTTCTTAAACGTATTAGGAAAGCAGCAAGGGTCACCTTAGGGAGAAAATTGCAAACATATACAAATCTTGAAAATTACATCCCTTGGTACCTACACCCTTATATTCTACCACTGACTAATTGTCTAAAACTGCTCATCACCCTATTTTATCCTTCTAGCTTCCAATTAGTTCCTCTCCTCCTTTTGCCTGGTTGGGTTGTTTGTATCTGATGGGCCAGGAGAATATCTTTGAGCCTTAGCTTAAGACTGCATGTTTTATAGCCCTGACAGCTGTGGCTCTAAATTCCAAGGGTTATCCCTTCCTGCTTAGTTCTGTTACGATACAGAAAAGGTGGGGAAAATGGGTAGATGTTGGCCCAAGAGTATAAAATTTCAGTTATACAGGATGAATGAATTCTGGAGATCTAATATACAGCATGATGACTATAATTAATAATACTCTATTGTGAACTTAAAATGTGCTAAGAGAATAGCACTTAAATGTTCTCACCACGTGCAGAAAAAATGGTAACTATGTGAGATGATGAATATGTTTATTAGCTTCATAGTGGTAATCATTCAACAATGTATACGTACCATCGTGCATTGCTTAATTTTGGGGATACATTCTGAGAAATGCATCATTAGGCAATTTCATCATTGTGCAAACATCACAGGGTATACATACATGTATCTAAATGGTATATTCTACTACATTCCTAGGCTATATGGTATAGAGTCTAGATAAAGATAGATACATGTAGATAAATAGATCAAAAAAAGTATAATAAACAGTCTCTCTTGCTTTTCAAGAGTTATTGAAGCTGATTTAGATATCTCTCAGCAAGGAAAATGGACAGAAAAATCCACCTGGAAACAACATACACTCTAAAAATCATTTCTGATTTTCAACAATATCTTTCTGACCCTGACCAAGCATCTGGCATTGACAAGGTGGTACGGGCAACCATTGAGGAATTCTGACGAATGTTAAAAATCTTTTGAAAGTAAATCAGATAAGGTTGTGCATTATCATATGTCTGAGAGACATGTGATTCTCTCTGCTCTCAGTTTGTATAGCTTCCCACTTTTTCTAGCTCCATCTCCATCTCTTCTGTCGGGAATCCCAGGTTTTCACCACTTGACTTAACACCTCATCCCCAGATCTTTACATGCTTTGATAGTGTATTAACCAACTACTGTTCCTGTGAGCAGTCTCTGTTCTATTCACACTTTTACTTTTGAAGAATGGCCCTCATTCAATTAATGTTTTAGAAAGCAACACTCCTCAAAGCTGGGCCTTAAGGTTTGTTTGTCATTAAGTGCCTTTCACACTTTTAATGTCATAAAATTTCAAAAATTGTCATTCATATGCCAATATCTATATACTTCATGATAGGATCCCCAAATGTCATCTTCATAAATGCAGTATGACAATTTGAAAATAAATATATTTCCGAATCATTAGACATCTTTTAATTCTAGGTTGAATTCTCAGAATGTTTGATCCATCCTGGTGACGGTTTTATCTTATCCTTACATTATGTTTCTTTGGTTTGGAATGAAAAATGGCTAATAGGTAAGTTGGTTAATATATAGTATTTGCTCTCAGTTATGAACGCATTATTCACATGTGGTTATTTTCCTAATCTCTGATAAGTAAATCTATTTTATTAAAGGGATTCATTCACCTTACATCATTAGTTAATCTTATTTATTCTCACAGTTAGCCTTCTCAAACTGACTAGCCTTTTGATTGAACTGCTAATCTGATCTCATCTAGCCTTTATACTTTCTTACATAAAATTTCTATAGCAATTATGAAAACAAAAGGTCTATTTTAGTGGTCTATTTTAGATCCTGAAGCAAAACATTTACTTTGAAAAGAATTCTTCTAATTATGATATAAACAGAGAAGCCCACTGTCTAACAATAACATTTAAACCCAAGAAAGCCCAGTCAAAATAATCGAAGTAGGGCACTCATACGAGGAGGAGGCCGGGCACAGTGTCTCATGCCTATAATCTCAGCACTTTGCAAGGCCAAGGCCAGAGGATTGCTTGAGTCCCAGGGGCTTGAGACCAGCCTGAACAATATAGCAAGACATCATCTCTACTTAAAAAAAAAAAAAAAATTGCCAGGCATGGTGGCTTGTGCCTTCAGTCCCAGTTACTTGGGAGGCTAAAAAGGGAGGATCACTTGAGCCCAGGAGTTTGAGGTTTAAGTGAGTCATGTAATACAACTGCACTCCAGCCTAGGCGACAAAGCAAGACCCTGTCTCAAAATAAAATAAAATAATTTAAAAAGGAGAGGATAGGCGTTTTGAAGGCAGATTTCTATTTGTATTTACAAAAATAGCTTCAAGATCAAAATCCGAATGGATACATTGTGTGTCAATTAAACATGGACTGTCCCCCACAGAAGAATCCGTGGCAAAACTGCTTTCAGAGAAAACAGTTCTTATCAATTTAATTTGATGACTCATTCCAGGAGGCGTTCATTCCATAAGAGCAGCAAATAATTCAGTATGAACAAAATACAGTTTTTCACTCCTGACAAATATATATATATATATATATATATATATATATTACTAAACAGAAAGTGAAAGCATCTGCAAACTAACAAGAATTCAGTCATAATCAAAGCTTTGACCCTCAAGCAAAGGATATCTTGCCTCAAAATATGTAAACAACTCGTGTAATTTCTACTGACAATAAAATTACAACACTGTACAGATTTTAGTCAGCAATTGTCACAGTTTCTTCAAATGTGAAGGTCATAACACAAAATACAAGGTGACAAATTAACTAAAACTCTTTTTATAAACTTTTCTCACAGTACTTCACCAAGATATGAATACTCATCAAAATATTGCTACATTCATATTAGAACCATCAAAATTTAAATATATTTTCTAAAAAGAATACCTTGAACCATTCATTATGAACACAATTTAATTTGTGTGAATTAAGTAGTACATATTTTTCTTTTTAACAATTTAAATTCTTCAGCTGTAGTTAACATCAAAATGAAATGGAATTTCTAATCTTAATCAGAGAAACAAGAAAGTGAATTTAAGTCCTCTCTGGGATAATTATGGCTTGTGAGTGTATGTGTGTTTGTTATCATCACTGGTGAGAAATCAAGACTGAGTTAGGCCAGGCATGGTGGCTCACTCCTGTAATCCCAGCACTTTGGGAGGCTAGTGCAGGTGGTTCACCTGAGGTCAGGAGTTTGAGTCCAGCCTCACCAACATGGTGAAACCTTGTCTCTACTAAAAATACAAAATTAGCTGGGTGTAGTGGCGTGTGCCTGTAATCCCAGCTACTTCGGAGGCTGAGGCAAGAGAATCACTTGAAGCCAGGAGGCAGAGGTTGGAGTGAGCTGAGATGGCACCATTGCACTCCAGTCTAGGCAACAAGAGTGAAACTCCATCTAAAAAATAAAAATAAAATAAAAAATAAAGGACTGATTTATACTCTCCACTCAGTATGCAACCTAGTTATTAAGGCAAACTCACTCCTTTATGGTCCAAACACATACACAAATGCAGTTTAATTCAGCTACTATAAAAAGACATACACCAAAGGTACAGATATTGAATTTTGTCTTCAAAACATGATTCTTCCAACATTTACTATGGAGAACAGAGAATTGTTTCAGTTTGTGTTTGTTTGTATTTATGTATTCATGTGCCAAGAAAGGCTCACTAACAAGTAACTAAATTGCTATTCCTAATAGAAATTTAAATATTTATGAAGAAAATTTAATCAGACTCAAAGCTAGTACGTATCACTTAGGCATAACATGGGCACACTTATTAACTTAAATACTTCTAATCAGCATTAATAAATGAATCCAGTGAACACCCACAGAAAAGAATACCTCTGCTTGATTTTTTTGGATGAAGTAACAACTTCATTAATCTTAATATCAATACTTTTCCATTATGTAGTGATACTGGTAGTTAATAACTCAAGAATAGCAACAGTGCCACCAAAATGTCTCTCCAAGTTAATCTGGCAACACTAATTGCTGCCTAGTTTCTAAGGTAGTTTGAAGAGAAAAGTCATCATTTTCTCCTGAGTCTTTTTTTTTTCCCAGAAAATGTATCTAATGGCACAGTTCTTAAAAAGAACCAAGCAAGGCAAAATCAAATGGTTACTCAATTATTAAAAAGTCTGCAGTTTTGAAGTATTCTTTCAGTACTTTTAAGAGGAAAACTTAATTTGTTCTAAATCCTAAGTGATCCCTTCATACTTACTGAACCTTGCTATAAGCCTGTGTTTTCTCATATGCACATCAACAACTCTTATCAGTGAGTTTCAGCTTTACCTCTTCAGTCGATTTTTTAAATTTCATTCCAGAAATTAAAGAGATTAAAGTCTAAAACAAAGAAAATTTAGATAAGATTAGTAGGGAAGAGAAACTGGGTGGTGGATTAAGATGGCCAGCTTAAGCCATACTGGAATTTCTTACAGGTACAGGTGGCCATATAATCAAGGTATGATAATGAAATACAAAAGAAAATTTCTGAGTGGGCCTCCTGGGAAAGCTTTATAAATGGGATGAACTCAGCTGTCACTTAAATTTGAATTTTTCTCCTTCGCACTTACTTTACCTACTTGTTCCAGGGAAGTAGACACAATGCCTGCAGGAGCAGCAGCCATCTTGTGATGATGAGAACAAAGGCTACATGCTTAAAAAATGATAGAACAGAAAACTAGAAGACACGAGGTCCTTGGGTAGTTGTGGCCATCTTGGAACCCAGCTCCTAATATCTTATTACTTAAGAAAATAAGCCTCCATCCATTTAAGCCATCAAGTTAAACTATCAATTTAAACTTTTTCTTTCTAAATATGAATATACGTTTAAATTATACAAAAATGTGTGTCTGTCCCCAATATATTTAAAGAACTATTGCAAAGCTTTGAAGAGTAACTTCTACCATCATTCTTGTTCTCATTTCAAAGTCAAATTTGCTTTATCTGTTGTTCTTACCCAATTGAGACATCAGAAATTCTTAATATGTATATTTGTCAAAAAAGACCCCAACTCAGGAAGCAAAATGATTATGAAGTTAACAACAAAGTCAGTCAGAACCCAGGCATTGAGGAGGACCAAGAAGGCATGTGTGAAGTAATATGCTAAAGGCCCTCAAGATCACAGCATAAAGTTCAGAGACTTGTGGGCATGTTTGTGTATGGGTGTGAAATGTAACTGCAAACTGTGAAATAGACATTGGGTAATTTGTTTTTCTGTGACTGTATAAACAACACAAGTACTTCATCAAAGTAAAAATTATAAGCAAAAGTCATAAGCAAAATTATAGAATACAAACATAAAAATTATGAATAGCATTATACAAAGTATACCATAAGCCTGTGATTTATAATTAAATCTGTATTATAAAATTATAAATAAGTAATAATAGTACTTCCTTTTCATGGAAAGATCTATCACTTCCATATCAGATTATTTCTCCAGAGTTTGGAAGAGGGCATTTGATATAGGATCTATATTATTAATAGTATGATGACAAAATGAAGATGAGAAAGATTTATAATTTCAAGTTTCTTTAACTTCCATCTCTTTTCATTCCACTCCTCACCTTCACTTTCAAGCCCTAGAGTACTTATATTTTTTCTCTCACCTTTCCCTTCCCTCTCCTATCTCCAAAATCACATCAAAGATCAATGGAATATTTCCATCTGGCTTGCCTGGTACTACTAAAGAGTCTTTATCAAGAAGTGAGAAGATTGCTTGAGGCAAGGAGTTAGAGAGGAGCCTGGGAAACACAGCAGGACCAAGTCTCTCCCAACAAAATTTTGAAATTAGCCAGGCATGGTGGCACATGTCTATAATCCCAGAGACTCAGAAGGCTGAGATGAGAGTATCACTTGAGCCCAGGAGTTCAAGGCTGAGTGAGCCATGATTGGGCCACTGCAGTCCAGCCTGGGTGGTCCTATCTCAAAATAAAAAATTTTTAAAAAAAAAGGAAAGAAAAAAAAAAAGAGACCTTTTAAGTTAATGAAGGATAGAACATCACTGACTTGCCTCAAATCAGCCCCTGAGTAAGTTACAAACTCAGATTATTTCTTCCTATATCACAATAAAACTACAGCTCCGCAAATTAGCTATCCATTTGTAGCCTCACATCTGAATTTCTGATGCCTAGTTCTTCCAAGTCATGAAACGAAGAAAACAGAATCATGATTTGCAAACATGACTGGATATTAGAATCATCTGGAGGTACTCCTTTTTAAAAAATGTTGCATTAGCCTCCAATCCACACCAAAAAATCAGAATAAATACGTGGCCTAGATTTCAATATTTTTTATGTGCTCTGCAGGTGATTTTCATAAGTAGATAAGGTTGAAAACCACTGGGATAGAAGTTAGAAACGGAGTTAAACAGGCCAGGATTCTCAGCCCTAGGCTAGAATTATAGGTACATATAATTAAGACTTTTGAAGTATTAGATTGCATATCTTTTTATAAGTGTTTCTTGTCACTGTTTAAAAGTGATCTAAGATATGCCCATTGCTTTCAAGATAATCAAAAATCTAAGCATAATTTTCCAGTCTTATCATTCTCTCATAGGCAATATATGATGCAGTCATTCCACATTGTTTCTTATCTTATCCACTTTTTCCACTAGACTGTTAACTCCTGGATGGCATGGACTATGGCTGTTCACGTCTGTAGACCTGGATATAGACCAATGTCAAACACAAATAGGGGACACAAAATAATTCTGGAATTGTTTGAGTTTATATGGTCATCTCAGTTGGTCAGTATGCCAGTCCAGTCTGAAAGGAGATATATATATATTTTCACGGACAAGTGTCAACTTTAATGTTTGGGTAGATATATGGATTTACTCATTCAACATTGATTGTGAAACTATCATAGAGCGGACCTTGTGCTAAGACCGGAGGACACACAGTGAAGCTGATATGTGCCTTCGGGGAGCTCAGATTTTAGCGACTGTTATTTACAAAAACAGGAAAAGATGCAAAAAGGTGAGAAAAACATGCTTTGGTTCAGTGTGAGAAATACTAAATACAGACATTAGATTAACTTTTTCTTTTATACTTATTATGCAACACAATAATATAGACATTGTTAAATATGGATCAGATTGACTTTGCTGTGAGACTTATATAATTACCACCCATATCCCGATAACATGTGTTTAGTGTTTTATTCCCCATGTACGCACGGTTGTTTGCTGACAAATTAATTCAACTACTTACTCATGGGGACTCTTTCATGATCTATACAAAGAATTTTATTACTTGTTTAAGAAAGGATATTTCAGAGGGGTTAAGTAAATAAGGAAGATAAATTAAATGTAGTATTCTAGGAAGAAAGGTGGAATTAATGCTAATTAAATATAGGTATAAAGAACATAGGTTTAGGCAGATTAGAAATGGGGGGGTAGGATTTATGTGAACATTTATGGTAAACTTTAGTTATATATAAAGGCATCCCACGCACTATTTAAAAAGGAATATTAAATATTTTTCTCTATATATTTATTACTGATTTTCTCCTCTTTCTAGCCAGTATCCCATAAAGTTTACAGTGAAGATGACTCTGACTGAGTTATGAGAAAAGGGGAGGGATGGTTAAATGTAATACTAAAATATTAAAGCAGGTATAAGAGACGCAGCTAAATGTCACAATGTCTCCAGCAATAAAATAGTTTACAGCTATTCAGAGCCATACTATGTTTAATAGTATGGTAAATATGAGGCAATGTCCCCTGAGCACAAAAGATCCTCTAATATGCTGTGATGAGAAATATCTCTTTTGGTCTAGAATGTGTTTTATTTTTCAAAGTTATGTAAAATCACACCAGGCCTCAGGGTTAACATCTCACCAAATCACAGTTCTGGATTAATGAGGAGACTGTAGGACAGAAGAGACCCTGGGCACAAGAGGCAGTCAAGGACAATCCAAGGACAAATGTGCTTCTCTGTTTGGACAAGGATCAGACTCTCCCTGGAGGGAGAGCTGACCTGTCCACAACAGAGGGGCAGCTACAGGAGCTGTTTGCTGCACTTTTGCAGATTAAAATCATTAACCAAACATTCTGTAATGAACCACTCCAAGCTAGCACTGTGCCCTCTGAGGGCTGCTTTTGATGAAAATGAGTTGCATTTAAAGAAAAATGGTAATGTACAATGCAAACGTTTTTGTCATTGGTGTTGACAGGGTGGCACTAAAATTTGGGCTTGATCCGGGTCTGGCATCTTTTGAAACAAATACAAAAGAATGAGTGTGTGAACAAAGAAGGCCCCATTTCACTCTGTGCAGTATAATTTACTCTGTGGGAATCATGAAAGTAAAATTAGAAAGACATGAAGGCTTTGGTTAGCCTGCAAGGCCTGCCTATCCTTCTGTTTGATTTGCTTGCTTTTCATTTTCTGAAATATAACCTGGGGCCTTATAACCAACTTGCTGCTTCAGTTGAAATATGCTCTTATCACTAGAAAATGTATTTTCTATTCTCAAACAGAACTTGCTAGACAGTAGTACAATACATTCCAAAGCAACATACATATTTGACATGTTACAAGTTGGAAGAGATATGGAGTTTACACTTTTTGTGTTAAAATATAATTGAAGGAAAATATGACCAAAGGCTTGTATATAGCTACAAGGAAGTACATTTTAAAACTCCTGTTCTTCCCACAACATTTATCTGAGAGAAAAGAACTCATAAATTACTTCCTTTTATGAAAGAGCTGGGTTGATTTATGAAATTGATGCATTTCAGCACAAAGTACAAAACAGATTCCAGGAATATGCATTTAATGGTTGTAGATTTCCTTACCCAGGAGGTGGATTCAACAAATATCATCAAGTATCATGGGGCTAGATTTTAGTTTTAGGTCTCTATAAAACTCACTGTTAAGTGTGAAGGTTTTGGAGAAACCTGACAGACAATACCTCAGTCAGCTGATCAAGATTAACATGAACAGCTTATAAGTCACCTTGACAGTGTGTGCCCTGGATACAATGTGATGAGCCTGGCACTTTACCTCAGTAACCTTCTTCCCCAAAACCTGTAAGTTTGGTTGGATCATGAGAAAAAGATCAAATGATTCCCAGTGGAGGGATGTTTTACAAAATACCTGATCATTACTCCTCAAAACTGTCAAGGTCAAGAAAAACATGGAGTGTCTGAAAAATTTTCACAGCCAAGAGGAGTCCCAGAGGACGTGAACTAAATGTAACATGGTATCCTGGATGGAATAACCTGTACCGAAGATTAGGTAAGAACTAAGGATATTTGAATAAAATCTTGACTTTGGTTAACATTAATGAATCAATATAGGTCGGCTAATTGTGGCAAATATATTATTGTAAGACATTAATAACAGGGGAAACTGGGTGTAGGATATATGGGAATTTTCTGTATTATCTTCCTAAGTTTTCTGTAAATCTAAATCAATTCTAAATTTTAAAAGTTTATTCAATATAAAACTTTTTTATTTTTTCCTGTACTGTGACATTAATACTACTATACTTGTTTTACAAATGAGGAAATTGAGAGTTAATAGAATTTCAATGATTTGAGCAGCATAACTGTATATGTAAGTAGAGGAATCCTGTCTTCGCATTTCCTGGGCCAAATCTCCTCCTACTAGACTTAATGCCTGAGTTTCTCACAGGGGTTTGGAAATGTATTCTGACTGGCAATCCAACGACAGCTTGGCTCTCCATCCCACTTAGTTTAAGTCTTTGCTCAAATTTCACTTCCCCAGTGAATCTACTCTGACCACTGCATTAATACAGCACAGAACTCCTGCTTCTTCTTAACCTGAACTACTTTACTTTCCCATAACACTTTCACTTTCTAATACACCATATCATTTACTTATTTATTATCATGCTCGTTGCTTATTATCTGTTTTCTCTCATTACAATATAAGCTCCAGTAGGTCAGAGATCTTTGTTTATTGTATTCACTGGCCTATCCTGAGCACATAAAACAATGGCTAGCACACAGAAGAGTAAATAAATATCTGTTGAATGACTGAATCAACCAACCTCTGCCCAGCCATAATTTCTGGAGAAATATTTTCTGTTCTTCTAGTAAGAACTTTACATAATCTCAATTCTTTTGGTTCATTCTACAGAAATAGTACATTGATCCAACAGCTTTCGTAAAATTTTCCTGATTAAGCAAAGTGTGGTGCCAGAGTTCCTCCTTCCCACCCAATTCAAAACTTCCCTTCTTTCTTCTGCAGAAATAATGAACAAGATAGCTAGTACATGAGGTAAATATTGTTTAATCCCTTTAGAAATATATATTTTACAACATATTTGACTTTCCTCATGTATGGTGTTCTGATATGTATGCATCAAGACAAAAGGAACACAGGTAGGGATCACATGTTACTGGGAAATGTTCTTTAATTTCCATAGCCTCTGAATTTTAACTTACCTGTTCTAGATTAGGGCATGTGCCCCTGACCATCTTTCTTATATCTTAGTTTTTCATTGTATTTAATGCTTCACTCCTCAGAGTCTTTCTCCTGTACTTGTATTGCTAAAACTAACTGCAGAGTCAGCAATCACTGGTGCTCAATTAGCTCAGCTTACGATTATTATTCTGCAATTAATTTCTGTAATATCAAATGTCCCTAATTTTTCAAAAAGCCTATGAAATTAGGAAAACAGCTCTCATTTGCTCTATGTATTTTTAAAATATTTGTGTACAGGAACTGATATTATCACAGGATTACTGAGTAACCCAAAAGGGGATCCCATTTCTCTTTCTTCATTCATACTGGTTTGTCTTTCTTCTGCTCTTGAAATTAAAGAACATTTCCCAGTAACATGTGATCCCTACCTGTGTTCCTTTTGTCTTGATGCATACATATCAGAAAACCATACATGAGGAAAATCAAACAGGTTGTAAAAACTATATTTCTAAAGGGATTAAACAGTATTTACCTCATGTACTAGCTATCTTGTTCATTATTTCTGCAGAAGAAAGAAGGGAAGTTTTGAATTGGGAGGGAAGGAGGAACACTGGCACCACACTTTGCTTAATCAGGGAAATTTTATGAAAGCTGTTGGATCTATACGCTACAACAAAAATATTTCAGGAACTAATGAGGCTCTTCTGAGCACAGGACATTAGGTTATAAGATGCCCCACCCCGAGTCTGACCATTTGCTATCAGAACAAAATCTGATTATCTGTAAGATATTTTGCAATTTTAATATTTATTTTTCACACATTCAACAAATGCTTATTGAGAAATTACTATACAGAAAACTGTGAAAAGCACTGATATGCAGCTAAAAAACAAGAACATTATTCTCAGGTAGCACACATTTCCACATCGCTGCAGATAAAGCAAGGTAGAAAGTAATGTATCACAAGAAGGACACAAAAAACCCAATATAGGATATCTCAGGAGGGAGGGAAAGAAACAAGGATCATATATACTGGAAGATTTTGAATAAGACTCTGAAAGATAGATAGCATCAAATCAGGCATATTGTGGTATGGAAAGGCAGGGGAGAAGAACTTTCATGAGAAAGTTGTGGTTAGAGCTATGAATGTTTAGGTGTAAGGGAAAATCATAAGAGTATAGACCACATATGTAGCATACGTTACCAAGAGGAGAAGCATATATAAACGAAGAGGCAAATGGGTAGTTAGAGCTCCGTGAAAAATATGAACATTTTAGGGAATGATGATGAAACAGCCGTAAGTAATCAGGTCAAAAGATAGAAAGGAAACCAGAAAAAATGAGTTTCCTATCAATCCAAGGAAGAAACAGTCTAAAGAATGACATCAGTAATGTTAAATCCTAGAGGGAGTCTATCTAGTGAGCAGTGAAGTGAGGCATTGGATTAATAATTTTTAGATCACTGATGATCTTATCAAGGTCAATTTTCAAATTAATAAAAAACCTGAATTGAAATTATTTGAAGAGTGAAAGGTGCTGAATAAGTGGAAAAGAATTAGAGGTTTGGCTTAAGTAATGTGTCAGCGAAGGAAAGGAATAATGGTGGTTTGAGTGCAAGGTAAGGCTGAAGTAAGCTTTTCAAAAGACGAAGGCAGCTTCAACAATTTTACAGAGAGAAGGAAGGGGTTCATAGAAAGGGAAAGTACGAAGACAAAATATGAAAGAGAACTTGTGAATCATGGACCTCAGGAAATTAAGAGGGATGAGATGGAGTGCCTACATGGAGTTCGCACTTTGGAAAGAAGACGCATGGATTCCTCTGAAGTAAGAATGTAATCCATGTACATTTAGAAGAGGGCAGGGGATGAGCAAATTGCAAGGTCTCATGCAGATTACTTCCATTTTCTTTTGTGTGAAGATAACAATAAAGGCCCTTCCCCAAGTTTTTGAGAATGAGAGGTTTAAAGGAAGAAAGAAAGCCATAAAAATATAATAAAGTTTTACAGCAACCCCTGTGGAAAAGATGAAGAAGGCAGGCTACAGTAGTTCTGAATTTCTGTAATCACCGAGTACTAATAGAAGTGGCAGACTTAGAACTGTTCTTTTGGAAGAGTGTCTCTCAGGATGATGGGCCCTGCATTAAATAGAGTAAAGCTGAAGGGTAGTGGACAAGTTAGAAACTACTTAAATAGTTCACACAAAATGCAATAGTGTTTTATTTGGGAGTATTAGTAATATTAAAAAGGAACAAAAGCAAAACATAGAGCACTTACATAGTATTCTCTTATGCAAAGTTTAACACCTAAAATTTCTTTCATTTTTATTATCAATTTGAGAAATTGACAGAATCAGTTTTGTATTACTCCGTAACACAAATACAAATAAGTATGAGAAGTTAAATAACTTTCTAAGAAAATACAGAATTGATTTAAACCAGAGCTGGGACAAGTTTCTTCTACTTTTTGTCTATAAATTTTAGTATTAAGCCACATTAAAGTCAATATCTATACTATAAAATCAGCTACACACGACTAAAATAGGAGGTTTTTGATCTTTATAGCATTCATTTAATACAATCTAGTTGCAAATAGCTCAAAGTTCACTTTAACCTGATCCAATTTTATATATTGTGCCAATTATCTGAATTCTAACATATAAATTTGGGCAATTTTACTTATTTTTTTCTTCACACTTGTCAGTATTTCCAAATATTATTTAGTAAGCATTGCTTTCTTAATCAACGAGAATAAAAGCCTCATTGGTTAAATCCTACTTTCCCCTTTAATTTCTGAGTTGAAAGTCATTGACTTATAAGCACTTTTAAATGGGATAAAAAATTGTGTCCTCAGCTTACACTACTGTTATCAGTTTCTGCTTGAAAAACATATTATTAGTAAGTGTACTCTGGTTACAGTTAAAAGCATCTGTAGGTATTGATTGCATTTTTCCTTGTCAAACACTTGCAGTCAGTAGAAATCTTATAACTGATCCTAAATACTTTGATTCAATGATCTGCCTTTCAGGGCATCTCTAACGTTAGAAAAACTGCCAAATGAACCTTTGCATTAGAATTCACTGATTGGGAAAAGCAGTCTTAAATCTGCTAAAACTTGGAAGGGAATTTACTATAACTCATTACTGCATTGCACATTGCTTAAGAGCATGTTGTCCAGGGGAATGCCGGCAATTTGAATTTAACTCCATCTCCCATTAGTGCTTAGGTTTTGGAAAAATTATTTAACATCTTTAACTCCAATATCCTTTTCTGTAAAAGAGGAGAAATAATAATAATTCCAATACTACATGCTTATTGCATGAAATGAGATAATGATCTAGAATTCTTATTAGAGTTTTCTGTATTTAATAAGTATTCCATAAAATGTACCTATTATTTTCGACTAACATTTATGGAGTTTGTCACTAGTTTTATTTATAAATAAGGAGAAAACTAATCATTCAAGAACTCACATTACCATTGCTATAATAAAGTTGGTGCAGCTTTTTTTAGGAGTTGTGCTAAAGAGCAACCTTTGAATCACTAATATTTTGCAGAAAAGACATATTATTGAACATTTCAGCTTGCACCTGTTTAAAATAATCTGAAATATAAAAAAAGAAATCTAGCCAGCTGAACTTCCACATATCTTTTTATGAAAAATCATGTGTGTATTCAATAATTCTGTCCATTTTAAAATATTGTTCTCTTTTTAAAATTGATTTTATGCGTTCTCTCTATATATTTAATATGAGCACTTTTTCAAAAATTTTTATAGTAAATATCTCTTCCATTCTATATATTTTTTCTATCTTAATGCTGTCTTTTGATGAAGGAAAGCTCATAATTTTATTGGGTACAATTCTTCAATTTCTCCCTTTATTGCTATTGCTGTCCCTTGTTTACAGAAATCTTTACCTACCATAAAGACATGAAGAATTACACTTGTTACCTTATAGAAGCTGTGCTTATCTTTTTAATTTTTCACCCTTTTTCTACCATCCAACTAAACTGATTTTTGTGTGAAGTGAAAGATAGGGTTGAAAGTTTATTTTTTTTTATACTGATACTGAGTAAATTCCTCACTATTTACTGAGAAGATATTATTTCCTCAATGTTTTATGATGGAACTTTGGTTGTAAATTGTAAATCACGTGATCGTGTAAATATGGGCCTATTTTTGAAGTCTCTAGTTATTTTATTCTATTTGTCTTTCTTTGTGTTAATAAAATTCTATACTGTCTTATTAATACAGATGTATAATAAATTCTGATTTCTGATAGTTTCTGTCATTTAGCCTTGTTCTTCAAAACAATGCCTCCAATCTAGAAGCCTAGTAGCTATCTGTGACTCTTATTTCTCTCATTTTCTATATTCAACCACTAAAATCTATAGATTTTAGGATAAAGTTATCAATAATAAACTTAAATATGACATTCTAATTATTCTGTTGTAGCTAGTGTCTTGATTTACACATAACTCAAAATTATCCCTTCCACCTTTTCCCCACACTCCTGCTTGATTTACTTTACATTCTCATCATCTCTTGCCAGGATGCTTACAAGATGCTTCAAATTAATGTCCTATTTTCTCCTTCCTCATGAAAATCTTGTCATGACCTTCTCCTGTTGGTAGAAAAGATATTAAAATTTGGCTTTTGAGTGTATAAATCTGAATGCATATTCCTAGATAATAACTTGTTTCCTCACTTAGGAACCATTTCCTGCAAGTCTTTGTTGAAGGGCTACTGACCCATGCTATATTCACATGAAACAGTTGTCACTATTTTGATTTTCTCTGCTTTACACAGCAAATTGTTGAAACTAAGCACCGACAAGCAAAAGATCCAGTGCTTTTGATTAAACTGGACTTTTGGCCACAAGCAACTTTGAATAATGTAGTTAATATGTTCAGGCTAGATTTCTTTTCAAAGTTGAAGTTTGCATTCTTTTTCTCACTTTTGTTAGTTTTTGTTTTGTGATATAATTGGTCTTCACAACCTCTGGAGTGCCCAGAGAGAGAATAAAGTTATCAATAAGAAGCTTTTTTTTTTTTTTTGGAGGAGGAGCCTCTGTCACACAGGCTGGGGCTCAATGACGCTATCTCTGCTCACTGCAACCTCAGCCTCCCAGCTTCAAGCGATTCTCCTGCTTCAGCCTCCTGAGGAGGTGGCACTATAGGCATATGCCACCACACCTGGCTAATTTTTGTATTTCTAGTAGAGATGGGTTTTCATCATGATGGCCAGGCTGGTCTTGAGCTCCTAACCTCAAGTGATCTGCCTGCTGTGGCCTCCCAAAGTACTAGGATTACAAGCATGAGCCACCATGCCTGGCCAATAATAAACTTTAAAATGACATTCTAATTATTCTATTGTCGTTAGCAATAAATTCCTGAGCCAGTAAATTGAGCAATGTAAAGATTTTCAATCATTACATCAACTAACCTGCTTGAAAGCTTTGCACTAAACTTATCCTAGAGTATAGATGCTTGATATTCTAGTTCCAGAAATATAAGTGACCTAAGAATGCTAAACTGATAAATATAGCTTAATCTCTTTCCTGCATTGACAATAATATTATTAATGTCCTTGGTATTTATGTGGAGGAAGGATATTGAAAAGAGGTAATTTTTTTTTAAGGGAGCATTTCTCCTCAGTGAGCACATTCCTAATTCATGGATTCTAAAGTGTCACTCAAGGCAATCTGACCTGAAGGAGATCTAAAAGATGTTCATTAGCAGTGTTTACTAGCAGCTAAATGAAAAATACTTTATGGTCATTAGCACAAAGCATTAATGTGACCTAAATAAAGTAATCTTGATGGTCTTTGCTGTATTTGTGGAAATATTTATGACTTTTCCCTTTACGACCTTTGCTAGAATAACCTTTGCTAGAATGTCAGTAAAAAAACTGACATCGATTAAAATCTTTTTTCCAATTGGCAGAGTTTCCAAATTTATTTGATGGAAAGAAAACCAGTGTATTTATGGGAACATCAATTTTCATTGCTTCACTCCCTCTTAATTGAGGAAAATTCCTGAGATGACACAGTGAAACCTCTTTGTGTTCCAGCTGCAGGTATTTGTGTTAAATTAGTCTTACCTTATTCTTCCTCAAAGAACAATAAATGCGCCAGATCATAGCTAAAGGCACTCAAGAAAACCAGTGTTGCAAATTAAAAAAAAAAATCTCATTCACTATTTCTTTGATCATAGTCTTTAAATGGAAAGCAGAAGTCTCTTCTGCTCCTGTCAAATCAGTTGGAACTTGTTTGAAAGCCCCAAATTGAAGTTAATATACCCAAAACATCAAAGGCTAAATGAACTGTCTGAAAGTCTAACAGAATGTGATGATCAGCAGTGTCATTTTTCATGTCAGTCAGTCAAGTTACCTCTGCATGATACGCTGCAATGGCTGGAGTGCTTTATACTATCCTCCCACTCTTACCTGTTGACTATAAAATGTGTTATGGCACCTTTAGTAATGGTGGAACTTACAGAAGAAGTACACCCTTTATTTGCATGAATACATATGCTTATAAATATATCCTATAATGTTTATAAATAGGTAGAAACCCTAATTATGTTTACCTCTGTTAAAGCTTTTATTGGAGCTACATTCTCTCAGTGTGGTAGTCCTAAGTGGTTTATTGTATTGTTATTTTGCTTTATCCAGAAGTACTTCATGTTGCTTTGTAGAGTCATTCGGAGATCTGGTCTATCCAGTAAGTGTGCATGAGTTCAAATCTTGTATATCCGCTAACTCTCTGGATTTAGAAATATTCATTTGTAAGATTAGGTCATCTGTTGTTATAAGTATCTTCCAAACAGAAATTTAGGACATTTCCTGTAAGAACTCACTCTAAAAATAACAATAAATACATAAAGAATGTGATAAACGTCCTGTGGTCATAATTACTCATGCTCCGTAAGAGTCTCCTTAGTTTGTCCGTACACTTCTTTAGGAGCCCCAGGACCTACTAAACACAGTAGTCTAGATATGACCTGATCAAAGAGGAACAGAATGGGACAAATATCCTTTTGGTCTGAAACTTTCAATGCAGCCTAAAACTTAAGATTATATTAGCTTCATTAGCAGCTCAATAAAATTCTTCACTCATATAAAAAAAATCTTCTATTAGAAAATAGGTATTTTAAATTCAAGTTGCCCCTTTCCATACTCAGGAAAATGACTCAGTATCTAAATGTAGGGGTTTGCATTTATCCCTATTAAATTTCCTACTCATAAATTTTATAAACTTTAGCATAGGAATGGTATAGCATGAGCTCTTAAGACAGAGCTGAGATAAAAATTGCTTTTAAACCAATGAGTATGTGATTTAATTTTTATATTTTTTATGTATAAATGAGGATAACATCTACTTTGCTGAGTAGTTGTAATAATCAAATGAGATGCAGTGTATAAAGGTGTCTATTCAGCATATAATAGGTACTCCAATATGTGGTAATTAAAATTATGATTATCATTTCTGCTCAATGTCATTGAAACCTTGATTCTGTCATCTTATATTTAAATGGCCATATTATATAGCCTCAGCCTCAAATTTCATAACTGTGTTTTATTTTGATCTACATTCAAGTCATTGACACAAATGTTAAAAAGGAAAAAATAAATGAGACAACGTAGAAAACTTGCTGCAGTAAAGACTATTCTAAGTTGAAACCTATTCATTAATCAATAATTGATGTATAAATGTTCAGCCAGCTATGAACCAGCAAAATGTGGTGATTATTTAACTCCATATGGCCTACAACAAAAGAAACTTTGTCAAATACCTTTCTCAAATTTATACAAATGTGCATGCACATACACAAATACACACATAACAAATATGGGCACCATCATACTGACTTTTTTTTTCTTTTTTTTTTTTTTCAAGAGAGAGTTTCACTCTTGTCACCCAGGCTGGAGTGCAATGGTGTGATCTCGGCTCACTGCAACCTCTGCCTCCTGGGTTCAAGCGATTTTCCTGCCTCAGCCTCCCGAGTAGCTGGGATTACAGGTACCTGCCACCATCCCGTGCTAATTTTTGTGTTTTTAGTAGAGATGGGGTTTCATCATCTTGCCCAGGCTGATCTCAAACTTCTGACCTCAGATGATCCACTTACCTCGGCCAACTAACTTTAAGATGCAATATCAAACCATTATAGCAAGTCTTGTTATCATTAAGCCTATGCTAACTCCTTATAACTGCCAATTCTGCCACTAATTGCTCATGAAAGCTTTGTTAACTAGTTTATTCAGTATTTTTATTTCTGGCATCCACTATTTTTATCTTTTTGAAAATTGAAAGAACATTTTCTCACCTGATTTCCATGATGACATCTTGAGTTCATCTGTGATCACATCTTCAATGTGTAGTATCTGGAAGGATTTCAATTCTCTAAAGCCTAAAGACTTAAATTAATTCAAGGGAGCTTCTCACTCTCTTTTATCCTCTTCCCAAACTATATCTACTCTACTTCCACACCTTTGGTTATATTATACCTCATTTCATTATTTTTTGTTCACTCATCTTTCAGTTCATTGAATTATGCCATAATAATTCTAGAGCACAGAGATTTCTGAACTACTCCAGCATTATTTGTTGTTTATCGTTATTGTTGTTTTTGCTCTAAAGAGATGAAGTCTTGCTATGTTACTCAGATCGAATTTGAACTCATGTTCAAGAGATCTTCCCATCTCATGTCCAGAGTAGTTGGGACTACAGGCATGCATCACTGCACTCAGCTCCATTATTTGTTTATACCACTTATTCAGCAGCATAAATAATATAATGTGTAATATTATACATTGGCTTTTCCCCTATATGTCTTATATTCAATTTTTATAACACGTGCTGTACTTTGATTGCAAACTATGATAAAAGGTAATTGTTAAGCATAGTATATAGTAAAAACACTGCTGCATTATGAATCAGATAATTGAATTCCGAAACCTCTAGTGTTATTGAAAAGCCCCATGACATAACTGGGCCTCAGTTTCTTGATCTATAAAATGTTGAAGTTGGAATATGTGCACTTTAAACATCTCTTCAAGTTTTAAGTGCTACAACTAGTGCAATAGCCTGTAAGCTCCATTAAGCAGGAGGCATGTGTCCTGTTCACTATCAGCTTCCTGGGTACTTATTATAGTGAATAGCACATATTCATTCATTCACTCAAGAAATTTTCATTGTGTGTAAGCCACACCTCGAGGGACTTGGGCTAAAGAAATAAACAAATTCCTTCCCCCGTGGATTTTCTAGTGAGGGGAAATATGTAAACTGTATAATAGGTTAGAAGTTTATTAGTGTTACAGACAAAAATCAAGCAGGGAAGGCGAACAAGAATACCAGGGTTTGTTTTGCAAGCTTCAGTATGGTGGTCAGTGCAGGCCTCTCTGTGGAGGTTACATGTGAGCAAAGATTGGAAAGATAGGAGGGATGAGCCACCAGACATATGGAGAAAGAATGTTCCTGGAATCAGGAAGAACCAATACAATTCCTGATATTGTAATTAACCAAGAAGGAGCCAGAATGGCTGGAGCTGAAGAATATGTCAGCGAATTAGCAGGGAGCTAGTGTGATGGGTCCCACAGCCATTGTGAAGAGGCCGGCCTTGACTTTATGTAAGATGGGGAGCCCTTGGACTCGTGAACTAAGAGATGGCATGATCTATACTTAGGGGGATAACACTGGCTGCTAGGTTGAAATTAGACTGTAAGGGGAACAAGGATAGGAGTTAGAGATGATGATGGCTTCGACAAGCAGCAGAGGCGGTGGGAAGTGGTAGTATTCTGGAAATATTTCAGGATAACAGGATTTTTTGAGTGAAAGAGAGAAATCAAGGGTAACTCCAAGATTTTTTTTATATATACTTTAAGTTTTAGGGTACATGTGCACAACGTGCAGGTTTGTTACATATGTATGCATGTGCCATGTTGGTGTGCTGCACCCATTCACTCAGCATTTAACATTAGGTATATCTCCCAATGCTATCCCTCCCCCCCTCCCCCCACCCCACAACAGGCCCCGGTGTGTGATGTTCCCCTTCCTGTGTCCATGTGAAGCTGGAAACCATCATTCTCAGCAAACTACCACAAGGACAAAAAACCAAACACTACATGTTCTCACTCATAGGTGGGAATTGAACAATGAGAACACATGGGTAACTCCAAGATTTTAAGACTAACTGAAAGGATAGAATTACTACTATTTATAATGTGGTAGAGCAAGTTTTTAGGGGAAGACCAGGAATTTAGTTAGAATATATTCAGTTTGACATGTCTATTAGGTATCAATAATTGTTCAGTAAATGTATGTAGACTGATTATATCTGATGTACATTATATACTTTTTGCACATATCATATATAATAATAAAACTTCTAAGAACTGGTCCTCACTCTAGAAAATTTCTCCTCCCAGTGTACCGGTATTGGAACTTCCGTAGTACAATGGGTTGAAAAAAGAATTTCAGAATCTAGAGGAGTAGAGTATTTGATATGTAGTGATTGTCTATTATCATCACCCCAATACGCAAAGTTAAGGCAAATTTCCACTATATTTTCACAGTATAGATTGGCATCCACTTGAGACCAATAGTAATTAGAATGTACAATCTGCATATATTTCTTTCTTTAGAATTACAATGGGTAAAATAACTGCTGTTTGTGAAAGATTTTGAGAACTTTTCAAATGTTTGAAAACATCTTACAGTTTAAAAAATGACAAAAGCTGTTATAAATAGTAAAAAATAATTATTATTGTTTTTCATTATTGAATTAAACGTAATAATTTTTAGTAAAGAGATGTTTTCCTAGACCTAGGTCTTCAGTCATTAGATGGTCATGTTCATACACGATCTCAAATCATCTCAGTATTGGTAATGACAGTTGATATGTTTGCATGTAAGTTAGCACAAATATATACATAAATAAACACGATGTAGAATTATACACATGTGCATGTATGTATGTATGTATATGGAATCAGTGCATTACAGAAGCTTTTTAAAGTAGGTTTTAGATTTTATTTATTTTGTGTATGTCTGTGCTAAATATTTCCTTGAAAGAAAACATTATAGAAGTTCAGGCTGTTTTCATCCAGAAAGTGTGTGGGGGAAGAGGGTATTATAAAAATTATAAATAAAATCAAACTTTTATAGTGTATCTCAATAGAAATTACCCAAAATAAATTATCGCAAAGTTACCAAGAAAAAACATTGTATTATCACTCAACCTTAGTAAGTTTTGACAGTTAATATTTTTGTTTCTTCAACTTTTTCTTGGGATAATTTACTGTGCTTTCTGTATTGAAATGAAATGATCATATCCTGTCTATTTAATATATTTTTCACATCCTCTGATAATAGTAAAAATTCTTGTATTGTGTAAATATTTATAATACATTTATTTGCTTAAAATACTTTCATAGCCTTTCTGCCCGTGGATGCCGCCGAAGAAGCATGGTTAAAATCTCTCTTCTCTCTGCCATCAGGTCTAAGTCTGAGTCTCCTAAAGAGCCTGAACAGCTGAGGAAGCTCTTCATTGGAGAGTTAAGCTTTGAAACAGCTGATGAGAGCCTGAGGAGCCATTTTGAGCAGTGGGGAATGCTCATGGACTGTGTGGTCATGAGAGATCCAAACACCAAGTGCTCCAGGGGCTTTGAGTTTGTCACATATGCCACTGTGGAGGAGGTAGATGCAGCCATGAACGCAAGGCCACACAAGGTGGATGGAAGAGTTGTGGAACCAAAGAGCGATCTCAAGAGAAGATTCTCAAAGAACAGGTGCCCACTTAACTGTGAAAAAGATATTTGTTGGTGGCATTAATGAAAACACTGAAGAACATCATCTAAGAGATTATTTTGAACAGTTTGGAAATACTGAAGTGACTGAAATCATAACTGACCAAGGCAGTGACAAAAAAAGGGGCTTTGCCTTTGTAACCTTTGATGACCAGGACTCCATGGATAAGACTGTCATTCAGAAATACCATATTGTGAATGGCCACATCTGTGAAGTTAGGAAAGCCCTGTCAAAGTGAGAGATGGCCAGTGTTCATCCAGCCGAAGAGGTCGAAGCTGTTCTGGAAACTTTGGTGGTGGTCATGGAGGTGGTTTCACTGGGAATGACAACTTTGGTCATGGAAGAAACTTCAATGGTTGTGGTGGCTTTGGTGGCAGCCATACTGGTAGTGGATATGGTGGCAGTGGGGATGGCTATAATGGATTTGGTAATGATAGAAGCAATTTTGGAGGTGGTGGAAGCTACAATGATTTTGGCAATTACAACAATCACTCTTCAAATTTTGGACCCATGAAGGGAGGAAATTTTGGATGCAGAAGCTCTGGCCCTTATGGTGGTGGAGGCCAATACTTTGCCAAACCATGAAACAAAGGTGGTGATGGCGGTTCCAGTAGAAGCAGTAGCTATGGCAGTGGCAGAAAATTTTAATTAGGAAACAAAGCTTAGCAAGAGAGGAGAGCCAGAGAAGTGACAGGGAAGCTACAGATTGTAATAGATTTGTAAACTTAGCCAAGCACAGTGGTGACAGGGCCTAGCTGTTAAAAAGAAGAAATGTTTTAGAAAAATACTCATGTGTATGGGCAAAAAACTCGAGGACTGTATTTGCGACTAACTGTATAACAGGTTATTTTAGTTTCTGTTCTGTGGAAAGTGTAAAGCATTCCAACAAAGGGTTTTAATGTAGTTTTTTTTTTTTTGCACCCATGCTGTTGATTGCTAAATGTAATAGTCTGATTGTGGTGCTGAATAAATGTCTTTTTTTTTTTAATTTTTCATAGTATACTTGGTCTTTTGGAAATGTTTAAGAATATTAATTATTATATTATTAACTATACGGTATTACAATATTTTGCAAGACAGACACTGGATATATTTTATTAAACTATGAGAATTCATTTCCATGGTTTTCCACTCTTATAAAATATGTCACTCTTCATAAGAAGGAACACTGTATGAATCCTTACCTAATGCCAGCACAATGCAAATATATAGTAAACATACTGATATTTACCCAAAGCAGTAAGATTCAATTTTAAATAATGAATTCAACAGACAGAAACTTTCTAGAGAAGGCATTTTAGAAATAGAACAAAATTTATTTTAAAAATAATGCGCAGGCTAATTTACTAAGTAAGTAGAATAGAGGGCAGTTGAAATGTGTTTTCCCTTATGTCCTGGAATTACTTAGTTTCTAAAGTCAGAACCCAAGAGTAAGGGAGGTGGAAAGGATTCGAACACTACTACATTTCTTGGCTTCATATCACTTAGTGTTATCAAATAATCATCTTTACTCAAGAACTGTAATGTATTAAAAATACACTCTGTAGCTCTGTGCTAGACATTTTACGGAAGTCATTTCTTTTAATCCTATATGCAAATATGTACCCTTCTGCTTCTATGCACCTGCTTATAGGAACTGTGCATCTCCAAATGTCGACATAGACAGGCCAGAGGAACTATTCAAGGTTACATGGACCTGGCATTTGCATATAACACAGTGCAAGCGTTCTCAACTTTTTTGAACCCTCTCCCTTTACTTCAAATTCTATTTTACACAGATTGGTATTGCTTTGGTTTAAATTGAGTGTGGGTAAAGAGTAAATTAGTTCACCACCCAACCTCTCCCTTCCTTCAACCTTTGCCTATCTCAACCAAGCTTCCCACCAAAATTAATGGCAGAGGGCTTTTTTTTTTTTTTTTTTGATGGAGTCTCACTCTGCTGCCCAGGCTGGAGTACAGTGGTGCGATCTCAGCTCACTGCAACCTCTGCCTCCCGGGTTCAAGAGATTCTCCTGCCTCAGCCTCCTGAGTACCTGGGACTACAGGCGCCAGCCACCATGCCAGGCTAATTTTTTGTATTTTTAATAGAGACAGGGTTCCACCATGTTAGCCAGGAGGGTCTCGATCTCCTGACCTCTTGATCCGACTGCCTTGGCCTCCCAAAGTGCTGGGATTACAGGCGAGAGCCACCGCAACAGGCCTAGTGGCAGAGTTTTAAAAACAGTGGTATAGGGCAAATATCTCCTGCTAAGCTAGTCAGCTTCTAAATAGTATTCCCTTTCAGTCTTAATGTCTATCATTGTAAATTAAGAAAACAAGTTGATTATCTTAATTATGTATCATTCTCCAATTTGAACTTCAAAACATCCTATGTGTCAGGTCAGTTACGTATAGCTGGGTAAACATAGTGGTTTAGGAAATTGATAGTCTTTAAAACAAATTGATTAGAGAACTCAGAACCATCAAGTGAAAAACCAGAGTTGGAACTCCAACTATTTTACTCCATATCCCATGCTTTTGTTGTCAATATATAGAAAACTACAGTAAGGTAAGTCATCAATAAGTTGGTCTTCATTATAGTCAACTCACACTGGAAGAAATTCTCAGTGGTAAAAACCCCTTTAAAATACAAGCTATTTCCTAAGACAAAAGTAAAGCAACAGGACATAATAACATGCCTATGCTATTGGCTGCTGTAACAAGTGACCACAAGTTGGGCAGCTTGAAACAACACAAATTTGTTATCTCACAGTTCTCAGTGTCAAAAGTCTGAAATGGGTCTCACTAGACTAAAACTGAGGTGTTAGCAGGGCAGATTTCTTTCTGGAGGTTCGAGGGATGGATTCATTTACTCGCCTTTTTCAGCTTCTTGAAGCTGCTAGCACTTCTAGGTTTCTGGTCCCCTACCACCTCCAAAGCCAGTGATGGCCAGTCTAGTCACCTCATACTGCCTCACTCTGAGACTAACTCTTCTGCCTCCCCTTTCCACATTTAAGAACCCTTGTGATCACATTCATCCTACTTGGATAACCTAGAATAGTCCTTATCTTAAAGTTGGTTAATTAGCAACCTTAATTCCATCTGTGACTTTACCTTCCCTTTGCTACTGAGCATTGCATATTTTCAGGTTCCAGGAGAGAGGATGTGGGCATCTTTAGGGGCCATTTCTTTTCTGCCTACCACAGTGCCTGAAGAAAAAAATGAGTGAATAGAAAGAAGGTGCTTGGTCTGCGTGGAGATCAGAAACGTGAAGCAAAGGCAGTGGAAGAATCATCAGTGTTTATCTAACAAAGTCTATAGGTAGAGACACCAGATTAGGGTAATGCAAACTTTACTACACAGCCCTCTAATCACTACACAGGCACATCCTGTGATGACAGAGATCCCCAGGATTTTCCATGGCCTAACATACCCTTTAGCCCAGTTTCCTGTGCTCTGAGTTCATGCAGCAAATCATCTTAAGGCTCTGAATTCAGGTTCTTAGAAATCATGATTCCAGGAAAGGCATGTGCCACATCAGAGAGTGAAATACATTCAGGAGGAAAAAACATCTACCATCTCTATGTTTTAATATTCTGCTTTGTGCACACATATCCTGCAAAATTGAGGGCCTGATTAATTTGGAGTCTGCTTAACAAAGGTGATTTTCTGGAACTTCAGTCCTCAGACCAGACTCTGAATTAAATCCACTGTCCAAGAAATTAGCATGCTGCAAAAGCCAAGTAGCTATTTTATGATGCTCTGTGATATAATTGGTTACTTTTTGTCTGCTATTTTATCTTAGTAAATTTCTAAGGTTTTTCAAGCAACATTATCCTAACTTAGATGTCGGTGCTTATTTAGAATTAATCAGAATAGAAAGTAAAATATTACTGAAATAAAAATATAAATCAAAGAGAAAATAGTTTGATCTGTACATGCTTTAGTTATGCTGAGCTTTAGAGACACACAGTGTTAACATGAGGCAAAACACACTTTGCATTGACTGTGCAGCTTTTAAATGAGAAAAGTATCTTAGTTTTAATTTTGAAGATTAACTATTTTTGAAGACTAGTGACTCTCTTTTAATGTTGTCAAATTACATTTTTTTCACTAAAACGACATAGCCTAAAAGATTATTATAGCAAGAAAAATTTTACACTTGATTTTTTTCCTGCAAATCAAGGGCCCTTTTAAATGTGATCTTTACTTAATTGTATTATTTTTGCTATTTTTAGTATTTTTTTTGAAAATTTACCTCCATTAATAAAAGGGAGAAAAACGAAAAGAGGTACAGGTTTCCATTACACCCATTATCAAAGTTATATCATAGCTTCTCTTCTAGCTTAGGTATCTTCACCCTTCTGGCTTGGAATCAGTAGGATCCAGTTCAAGAAGGATGCACGAAGCTTGTGAAGTAGTGTATTTTGTGGATTTTTTGTTTATGTGTTTTTAGAATTTTATTTTCATTTCTCTCCAAGTAATACGTAGATTCTTCTCCTTGTACCCAGGTGCCTGTTACATCCTGGTGACCATTCAAATACTTATAAAGTCAATATCCCATGTCTTTGGCGCTCCTTCCCTGGATTCCAGATCAAAGCAAACTGTCCTTTATGCTTACAAATTCATTCAATACACAAAAGGATTGTAAGAGCATAGTGGATATCTCTTCTCATATAGTATAGTTACTTTATCAGCATCAGTATCAAATGGGAGTTTGTTACAAATGCACCATCTCGAGTCTCACTCTAGAACTCTGAATAAAAATCTGCATTTTAACAAGAACCTCAGAGTGATTTTTGAGCTCACTAATGTTTCAGAAGGAATACAGATAAAGCCTTGGTCCTGAGATTTGTTTTCAATATTTTATCCAAATTTTCTAATTTTTGACACTAAGTGGTTTATACTCCTTATAACCCTTTTAATATAAGAAAGCTTTCTAATTATACCCTTTTTTTAAATTCTAGATATTGTCATTTTGTATTTTCTTGCTAGTTTTTTTTCTCTTTCTCTTTAACTTTGATCAGTTTCCCTAGAAGTTTATCAATCTTTTTCAGGAACCAATATTCCATTTAAAAAAATGTTTCTTCATTATTGGCCTTAGCATTAATTTTGTTCATTATTTTTCTTCATCATTGACCTATAGATTGATTTTGTTCTTTTTTATGTTTATTTTATTTTTCATTGACATATACTAATTGGGCATGTTATGGGGTACAGTATGATGAGATCTTATTGTTTATTATTATTTTTCTACCTGCTTAAAAGAATTCACACATTTCTACCTTCTTATGGTGGTTATTTAGATCACTGCTTTTCTACCCAGGCATTTTCCTTTCTACTACAGGCACTTAAATCTAAAAATTTTACTCTGAACACCATTTTAGCAGAACACTAAAAAGATCTTCTAATTTTTCTTTAGATTTCTTCATTGAGCCATGGATTATTACAGATACTCAGAGTATATGTCTTTTCTACTGATTTCTAAATTAATGTTGTTGTGCTCAGAGAATATACTCTGTATTATTTTGATTCTTTGACCTTATGTTTTATGACAAAGCATTTTGTCTATTTTGGTGAATGTTTAATGCACACTCGAAAATAATATATATTCTTCAACTGTTAGATGTAGTGTTCTATCAATGTCAATTAAGATTTATAGCTGTTAAAAAATATCATGTCTGCATTGATTTTTATGAGTCCTATCCATTTTTGAGAGGGTAGTGTTAATATTTCCAATTGTTTGTGCATTTTAATTTTTCTTTTACGTTTATTAATTTTGCTTTTGTGTTTTGAAAGTCTATTATTGTGAGCACACAGATTTTTGATAATATTTTTGGTCATGAAGTACACTAGACTTTGATGTTAATATACTTACTTCTACTTTCTTATGCTTAGGGTTCTCAAAGTGAAGTTTCCTCAAGCTCTTATTTTAATGCAGTCTTTGTCTTTTTATTTAATATTCCTTTTAGATGGCATATAGGCAGATCTTGTTTTTTTAATTCAGTCTTAAAGTCTTTTAATTGGAGTGTTTCTTTTCCTTCCATTTATTCTAAGTATTGATATTTGTTCCAAATACAAATATACATTTTGTTCTGCAGATCTTTATCTGCCCTTTTTTGATGAGCAATATGTTTTTCTAGTATTTGATTTGTATTTCCTTTACAAATTCTTGAGATATCCTTTTTATAACATTTTTCTCTTTGACTTCCCTAGACATTACTATATGCATGTTTTGCTTATCTACAGTCAAACAATGTGTAAAATTTGCAACAGCGTAATCCCGTTTAACATTTTCCTGTCCTTTGTGCTCTTCTCACATCTTCTAAATATGTTTTTAATGCTACAATACAATATTGTTCCTTTTTTGCTTTAAATGATAACCCTTTAGAGAAATTTAAAGATATTTTTTAAACATTTCATAGTGTGTTTGTGTACATGTGTGTAATCTTCCCTTCCGCCTAGTATTCTTTCAGAAAATTTAGGTCCATTCAAAAGTAAGGGCTTTTAAAAACACATTTATATACTATCCACAGTGTTCCATGCCTTGATACTTTTAATTTTATATGTGTCAGAAACTTTGCATATATTGTACTAGCCTGTTGTCACACTGCAAATAAAGACATACTCAAGACTGGGTAATTTATATAGGAAAGAGGTTTAATGGACTCACAGTTCAGCACGGCTGGGTAGGCATCATAATCATGGCAGAAGGCAAAGGAGACGCATAAGCTCTGCATCAGTTTTAAATTCAAGAGAGACTTGTAATTCAAAGTTAAGAAAATATGTTATATTTTGATTAACCTATAGAAGAGAGAAATCTCTTCGTGAAACATGATTGGGAATTACAGCACATTGTTAAAAAACAGTTACGAATATGAAGATAAAGTGTACCCTAGATATTTATTTTGCTCAGTATATATCCTCTCTTAAATGGGTTTTTTAATTTTTTTAAAAAATTTATCTATTTATTTATTTTGCCCAGTCTGGAGTGCAGTGTCAAGATCATAGCTCACTGCAACCTTGAGCCTCTTGGCTCAATTGATCCTCCCGCCTTGGCTTCCCAAAGTACTGGGATTACAGGCATGAGCCACCATGCCTGACCTGGTGTTCTTTACATTGATAAGCCTTGATATTTTAATAAAGATTACTATTCTGATAAAAAAGTGTAATTAAATGGAACTATAACAATTTCTCTACCTAACAATTAAATTTAGTTATTTGGATCATGAAGCTCAATATACATAGACATTTTAACTAAATGATTAATTTTAAATAAATGTATGGCTGTTGATGGGTCATAAAGTTTGAATTTTGGCCCACTGTAGAGTGGGAAGAACATTCTAAAGATAGGCCTCCACAACATGTGGCATATGATATCTAGCAAACACCCTCCTAGCATGATGCCTGTAGCATGCAAAAAGACCAATAATTATTTTGTTAAGTAAACAAATGGATACTTAATACTACCACTACAGTTATACAGTCATCTGCCAGAGATGTTATTGAAAAGATTCCTAAGGGAATAGAAAATTGGGGATGACCTTTAAAGTGCATTGAACCTCTAAAAGTATTTGATTCTATACCTTCAATATATTGGCACTTGTATGTCACAATACCTTGCTGATTTTCACTTGTGTAGGAAAATGATGCAGTTTCAACAGAATAGCATTCTGACCCACTTATTCTCTCATTCTGAAGAATTCTTATTTTATTAGTAGTAGTAGTAGTATAGGTAGGTGTGTGTGGAGACATACAGGCTTTGAAAACTGAATTGATGACACTTGACAGAAAGTGAAGTCTACTTCATTGTAAAAATACAATTAAAATAAGGGTTACTAAATTAGAGCACAATCCCAAACAAGTCTCAGACAATGAAATTTTAGTTGCGGAAAATGACACATATTATTATTTTGTGTAACCAGACCCCTTCTTCCTGACTATTAAAGTTGTGTGAGTTGGAGTCACGTATTGCCTGTTGCCTCAAAACTATTTTTATTAGCTTTCTATCACCCCATTAAATGAGAGTCCAGTTAAATTTGATATTGCTCTAATAATTTTTTTATCATGCTGGCAACTTGATTTATTACTTTATCCTTTGTTATTACATTTTCCATACTTTATTGTAAAAATAATAAAACAACATTCTGGACAAGTGTTATTAAATTTTAAATGACATCTTTGCTTTCACAGAAATGATTTAAATGGCAACATTTATTTTTTGATTGCTTATGAAAAAGCATTTTTTCCTTTTGTTCATAACTAAAGGAGAATTTGTGGGTCATAAACAAGTTTTTCTTATTATTTCCTCTTTCCTATTACCTACCTTCTCTCTTCTCATCTGATTGTTCTACTTCCTCCCTCAAGGCACTTTCAAACCACTAAGTTCTAAGGCAATATTTTCTACTTGTGATAAATTTAATGCTGCTTTGCCCTCAAGCACTTGACACAGATAACTTGCTTTATATCATAAGGTTTGAATAAGAGAGTTTATATATTCAGTATTTATTGAGTATCCACCATATGAAAGGTAATGGTGGATGATTAAACAAGGAGAGTAGAAAATAGATTAAAGCAATGGTTGGCATATAAGGGAAAATATCTGCTATGCTTCTTTCTATTAAGAGCTACATGAGATATCAAAATAAGAATTGAAAGTCGGTGTTTGAAAGTTTGGTTATCTCCTAGTGCTGGTTTTACAAGAATATCCACTTTAGCTATATACAATGTCATATATATATATATGGATAGAGGCAGCTCACTGAGCCTCTGCAAGGACTCAAGACTTTTTAAGACTAGAGATTCCAGTTCCTAGATTAGACTGCAGGCTACTCCAGTGGAGACCTTCCAGCAGCCACCTCCAAGCTCAAACCCTGGGACTCCCAAAGCCAGCTCCAGCCATAGGATGCTCTGACAGCCAGACCTCTCTTCATCATAACTTGTATCTTCCCAGATAAATTCTACCCAGCATCCTTTTTCTCACATCACTGTCACCTGAATCAGACTCTTATGTGCATTTGTCTAATTGAAAGAGCCTTGGACCTTTTTCTAAAATCTGTTTTGGAGGACATTATGAAAAGAAGGGCTTCTAGCTTGTGTAGGCAGGACGTCTAATGTACCAAATTCCTCTAACGCAACATTAGTGTTCAAAAGATGTCAAGCCAAGCACAAATATTTAAATAGCCACTGGAGATCCCAAAACACACTTTCGAGAGCATGCTTAAAGAACTTATTGGCCAGGCGCAGTGGTTCGTACCTGTAATCCCAACACTTTGGGATGCTGAGATGGGAGGATCACTTGAGGTTAGGAGTTCAAGACCAGCCTGGGCAACATAGTGAGATCTCACTTCTACAAAAAATAGAAATAAAAACTAATTTAATATCAATATTGTGACTAAATAATATCACAAACCTGTCACCTAGCAATCACATAAAAAGCAATTAGTGATGAGAGAGAATTTTTAATCAAGGAAGAAAATAATACCATCTAAGAAAAAAATAACTTCGGGAAAGGAAGTGGGAGCCAAGATAAAGTAGTGCCAGTACAGAATACTTTATCAAAACTATTTTTTTTTCTGCAACAGAAATATCAAGCATATTGTTTGGTCATAATGCCTTAACCTCTTCTTAGTGAAATGCATTCAACTAAAACTTTAGGTTATATATCAGAAAACTTGACTTCACTTCTGTAATGGAATTCTGTGGGAAGAAATCATTAACCTGATTGCCATTTGCTTTATAGTTCATGATTTCGGGAATTTGAGGTGTGTCTGAAAACACAAGCCATTTTCAACACATATCCAAGTGTGCCACACAGCTCTTTACTACCTGTCAACAGTTTTACATAAAGGAAGCAAGGCTAAGGGTTCTTTTAATTGCTGCTGCAAAGTGACTAGGCACTGAATATATTCTATTCAGCAGCAGAAACTAAAAACCTTGTCAAAATCATGCTGTTTTGGAGACAGGCTGAATGACTTCCACAGCATCAACAAAAGCCACAGCATGAGGGCAGCGGATCTACTGTGCTTAAGAAAGCCCAATCCATCTGACCTGGGAGATGCCATAAAGACCCATCATCCCCTGGTAATCACTGGATATATTGGCATGGCATGCTGATCCCCTCCATAACACTTATCAAAGGGGGTCCAAGTAGGCACTCTGCTGGCGTAGTTTCTAAATACTGCAGGAAGCAGAGTACAAAATAAAAAACAAACAAAAAACAGCGCTATAGCATGGATAGAAGCAAGGAAACAAAGGAAAAAGCACATTTGAGAAATCTGTGATTTTCAACCACCATCATTACAACTAGAGTTTGACTTTGCTATTAATTAATGTTTGCTCATAAGCTTTTATCTTTTCTTCTACTGCCGACATTCTATTATTCTCTTTTTGATGGTTGATATTTGTCATGAAAAGTTCTCAGAAAGCAATATAAAGGATTTTGTCCTAATTGTCATTTTTTTTAAACCAGGATTTCACCAGTCTTCTTATCAATATAGATGTCAGCAAACCAGGTCAGAATCAGCACGGACTTAGCTTGGTAAGATTTTTGTTCTTATTCTATTTAGATATCTAAAGCCAGGAGAAGGGTTTGAAACCTGGCTCTGTTGCCTTTTTATTCTATTTTTTAGTGTATGCTTTGTATTTCTGAGCTTCAGTTTCCCAACTACTTAATGGAAACAAACAAAATAAAATAAGAAGTTTGTGTTCAAGGCTGTTGTCAGTATTAAATAGGTAAATAGTTCTGAAGGCACCACTGGTAATGCTTGAAACAGCGTAATGAGTCAGCAAACATCAGCTACATCTAGGTGCATTTCACTATGGAATCTGCGTAAATAGCAAACATAATATGTATTGAAATTAGAAAACTCCATCAAACTGTACTTCTCACATAAGCCAAAAGTATATTTTAAATTTTTTATTCCCATGTTGCATTTTCTGTTTGAAACTCAATTTTCTATTTGAAACTGAGTGGCCATTATCTTTTTACTACATTCTCTGGGCCTTCACCATAATATGCATAGTAGAGTTGAATTTAAATGAATTCTGATTTCAATCACATTCAAAAGGACTTTCATGAAGGAATCATTTTGAATATGTATGATAAAAACATTCTAAGAAGAACATATATCCCTTTTTTAGGTGAGAATTCTCATTATGCTTTAAATTATTTTAAAAATATATATGATACACAGTTATATAATGTGTTTTGCTATTCTTGAGCTGGTAATATAATGAAGATCTGTATAAAATTTTATTCATCATATGGCAAAACAATTTCATTGGAGAAGGAAGGAATAATGATTTCTGAGAGGTTTTAGTTTGACTTCTGACAGTTCTAAAGCTCCCGGTAATAACGAACGATTGCTAGTTTAAATATTGAATTAATGCTTAAGGATAATGTTTGCCAAATGAGAACTTAAGTGACTGAAATGAATTGAGTTTCTTCTGACTAATTTTTGTCCATTGTCAGTTAAGATGTGAATCTGTAGACCTGAATGCCTGTTGAGATAAAATGATTATGGGCACTCACACCAAGACAGAGGTAAGCTGCATGCCACGGGTTGAAATCTATTACGTAATTACATTTTTAACATAAAATATTCATGTTACTTCAATTAAATATTATATTTGTCATTTTCATTTTCCTGCACTATTTTTGCCTTCTGTTTCCATTTTCATTTTAGGTTTGACATGAAAATTAAATAGCTACTGATTTATGCAGTAAGAGTGGCATCATTTTAGCAGTAGGAGAAACAAGGTCTATGGTGTTTGACATGAAATTTACAAATAGACGGCAAAGCTGGAATATTGATTTTTCAAAAGGTAAATAAAAAATTGAATCAGGAACTCTGAGCAAGATGATCAGAGCTGGGCTTTAAAAAATATTTAAATCAAAAAAGGTTGAAGCTGAAGAAAGCCTGAATTACATCTAGTCCAGCGGTCAGCTAACCTTTTTTGTTAAGGGTTAGATAATAAAAATAATGGCCTTGTAGGCCATATGGTCTCTGTCACAACTCCTCAACTCTGCCTTTGTAGAGGAAAAACAGCCATAAACAATATATCAATGAATAAATGTGGCTGTGTTCTAATAAAAGTGTGTTTACAAAAACAAGTGGTAGACCAGATTTGGCCTGTGAGCTACAGTTTGTGGACTCTTGGTCTAATCTGCTCTATTTTAGAAGAGGAAAATCAGGTTCAGAGGAATTACGTGACATATTTAACTAAAATCCCTAAAAACAGTATCAGAGCTCAAGCTGCAGCCAACCTTCCATGTATAATCACCTATTTTTTTTCCTTATATCATTGTTACATAAATGAGCCAAAAATTGTCTCTGTGTATTGGCCCCCTATGTTGTTTATTCCTTCATTGCAGGCTGAGAGCTGTTAGCTCAAAAGCCTACTGGCATGAGATTCATATTTTTGCACATTTAGAATTTTAAAAATAGCTTAAATAAGCAAATGTTTTGCCTTACAGAGACTGCTTTGTATAGCCCAGGAACCTTACCCAACAATTGTTACCTGTTGATAAAATAGGTCTTTTCAGTGGAAAGGCCCCGGATCACTGCTACCTTTCAGAGTTCTCTGACCCATAGACTTCCTGCTTCCTTAAATATCACCAGGACATTTAAGCCCGTCCTCAGATTCCTCTCTCCTACAGGAGTTATCTTACCTCTCTGAGACACCTCCATTTCTGAGTAGCAGACCCCTACACCTCAGCCTCTGGAAACATTCCTTCTGAAAGCAACTGCCCCTACTTGTCAACCTGCCAGGCATTGCCCAATAGATCTTGGTGTGCTACGGCCTGTCATTGTCATATTTTCACCTTGGCCAGCCCCCAAGTCCATCAAACCCCTATAATCTTGATTCACATAAAGCAAACAAAACAAGAAAACAAAAACATTTAAATTATCTTTAGATTTTTTTAAAATTTCCCCAATAGACATTTTTTTAACTAAGGGAGTTTATTTCTATATTTTGCTATAAATTAAAAATAAATACTAGCTGAGTAGATTAGGATTAGCGTTCAGAAAATTTTCATTCTTCATGACCACCATTACATAGGATGACTATACTTTCTATCACATTTACTTAGAGCTTAGTCATGTGGCTTGCTCTGGTCAATAGAATGTTAGTACAGGTAACATGGACAGAGGCTTGAAACATGCTTGCACAATTTAGCCAGGTATTTTGACTCCTGCCTTTCACCATGAAAGGAACATGCCTTGGGCAGTCACTGGGTAAGAAGTCTGAGACTAATAGATAGAACTGGACCTAAACCAAAGAGAGCACAGCCGAGATCACCTGAATCAAAGCTAACCCACCAATGGTTGGATAATAAATGGATGTTTATGGTTGAATGCCACAAACTTTTGTGGTTATATATTATGAAACATTATTATATCAATAGCTAACTGCATAAAAATTGCTACCAAGAAGTATAGTGCTGCTATAACAAAAATCTAAAACATATGGTATTGACTTGAGACCGTAGAGAGGTGAAGAAACACAGAAGCTTGAAAAATAGTGACTCATGTTACATGGTGGTGAAATATTTGGTAAAACTGCTACCTAAAATAATCTGAAAACAGGAAATGTACCCAATACTTTCATAAAGTCAGATGATGAGGCTTTGAAAGTATGTTGAAAGTGTGAGGTTTGAGAGGCTGCAGCTTGTTGCATTTGTTAAAGTGATCCAAAAAAGTGATGAAGCTCAGAATAATATTGACTGACAAGATAATTTAGAAGGAAAATAAAGAGCTTATAAATTTTAGTGTCAGAATATGAAAGTGTTTTTCACAAAATCAAAGGCATGTCATTTAAACATAGCTACAGAGAAAAGACGAAACCCAGGATACAAACAGTAAGAAATGGGCTCAAGGTAAAGACCAAATCAAGAGCGTGCTTGCAACTCCATCTGTTAACACTCTTGGAAATATTTAGTTAGTGTCTAGTAGACCTTTCTCCTAGACGTAAATGCACTCAGAAAGATTAAATACCTGTTACTCAGAAACTTGCACCCAAATCACCTGAAATTAAGCATATAGAGAGTTTTATCTAAAAAAGATTTATGGAGGTGGCTTTTGCCAAAGAAATTGATCAATATTTGAAAAAGAGATGTACTAGCAAAAGCACTGCCAACCAGGTCTAAAAAACCAACATGTTTGAGATTCAAAAATATATCTGGTTTTCAATGTTGTAAAGGAAGGGAACAGATTGGAAAGTTTTTTTTTGGCTGCCAAAAAGGTCATACTTTTCCATTTTAACTCTGCAGATGTGGCCAAGGAGGATAATGGAAAAGGAAGTACATCCCAAAAGTGGGGTCAAGAGCTAGAGAGAGCAATGGACTTGGGTACCATCCTCAGGTAGCAAAACTAGAGCTAGTTAAGGCTTATCCCTGGGGCGGGAGGACCTGGCAGCATCTTCACAGCGGAATTTCAGAATTCATATGGTCATCTGGCTCCTATGTGTGTCCCACTTTTCATCATTTTTTAAATTAAGCATTAAAAAAGGATAACTGGAATTAACAAAACATGTAGACTTGAATATAAACATAAGAACTACATGTCAAAATTTCTAGAATGCAGATGCAGCCACAGAAGTGAGAACTGAAATTATACTCTTAAAAATATTCAATAAAACAAGATGAAAAATAAATGATTTTAGCAATCAGCCTACAAAACTATCCTTAGAACAAAAGGCTTGTTTTACTCAGCTTGCCTATGAGATCGATTCAGGTTGTAGTTCTTTCATTTATATTTCTGTGCTGAATTCCATTGAAGAATAAGCCACAATTAGTTTACCAGTTCTTCTGTGGATGGGAACATGAATTGCTTCTAATATTTAGTTATATATAAAGCTGCTATGAAAATCCAGACACAATTATTTTCGTGAATGTGTTTTTTTTTCTCTAGTATTTATAAAAATTGTATTACTGGGTCAAATGGTAGGTGGAGTTTTAACTTTGTAAGAAATTGTCAACCCTTTTGCCAGAAGTACCATTTACATTCCAAGCAGCTTCAAGTATTTGAAAGGAGAAACAACCTCAATACTTTTTGGTGAGGGGTATGATTGCATGCCAATAACATAATCAGAAAATGTTTTAAAACCAGTAAAAGTTTACAGTTTTAAGTTCAACATCTTAAAATGCAGCTTTTCTATATACCAGTATCTATGAATTATAAAAATATAATGAAAGCATTCCATTACAAAAATAATAAAACCACATATTTTAAAGTATAATAAAAGCATTTAACAAGAAATATGTAAGTATCATATGAGTGAAATCATGAAACTTTAGTGAAGAACATAAAAAGATATAATTTGTGGTAAAATGTGCCATATATTTCTAGTTAGTGAAAATGTAAGCTCTCCTCAATTAAATCTATGAATTCAGTAAAATTGCAATGAGAAGTGTAATAGATACATAATAGAAAATTATAAACATATTAAAATGTATATGAAAGATTACAAATTAATTTGAATTATGTTCATTATATATACAGAAAAGGAATAAACTATTTCAGAAAGGAAAATACAAAAAATGTAAAATTAATTCAATAAGATATATGTATGAAGGCATGTAATGGGATGGTATTAGTGTAATAATTCACAAATATATGAGAATAATACATTTATTTAAAGAATTGCCTTGATTACCCACTTATAAGCAAATAAAGTTAGAATTTAATTCAAACCAGTCACTATAATGCACATATTTCAGAGGGAGGGGGAGAGGGAGAGAAATATTAATCTTAAATTTATATTTATTTTAAGAGTTTATTCCTTTTGTTTAATCACTGAGTCTAAGAGCATAAGGAAAACCAAGAAATCATCTGGTCCAGTTTTTTTTTTCAAATTGTTTTGTAATATAATAATATTGTAAAAATATGACTTAGGAAGAAAAAAGAGCCTAAAGGAAGGTAAGGGATACTGATAGCTCTTTGAAAGGAAAAAGGAAAGAAACTGAGCCTGTGAGGTGAACCCCTAGCTTCAACAAGAAAAACTCAGTTTTCACTTGTTTTACAATTAGTGATTGCATGTGAGCTTTCATTATGAAAAAGGTTCCATACTGACAGGCCAGTATATAGTATGCAGTTGACAGATTAGTTAGATGGATGATGATGATGATGATGATGATGATGATGATGATGATAGATAGATAGATAGACAGGCAGACAGACAGACAGACTAAACATTTCTGATCTCATATACCATTCTGACTTTTCCATTTGCAGAAACAGAGATCCAAAGGATTAAATTCCTTTCTTATAGACATTCAGCTAGAAATCAGCAGCATCTGAATTTGAACATACAACTTTTTTTCCTAAGGAAAATGATCAGAGGCTAGTCACCCTGTTTCTCAGCTTCCCTTCCATTTTCTTTTTGATCAACATATATATTTACACGTGGCTTACTGTATGGATGAATACATCTGTGTGCCAGTCGAAATACAAAATCACCTGATCTCCAATACATACACACATACACACACTCACAAATGTGCATATAGTAATATAAATAAATAAATATACTACCACAAGACAATCATTTCCTCCATGCCAGGCTTATCACTTTCTACTCCTTCCTGTATTATTTTAGCTTGGATTCAAATAAATCTTCAGCTGCAATGAAATCGTTTTTTTATAGTGTAACTAGATATTGGAAATGCATGGATGTTTCTAAGTGAATTGGTATATCATCTGCAAAACAAAACCGTAGAGAATTAATGCAGTTAGCCAGGTGTGGTGGCTCACGTCTGTAACCCCAGAACTTTGGGAGGCCAAGGCAGGCGGACTACTTGAGCTCAGGAGTTCAAGACCAGCCTGGGAAACACGGTGAGATCCCATCTCTTCTAAAAATACAAAAAAGTGGCCGGACATGGTGACACATGCCTGTAATCCCAGCTACTCAGGTGGCTGAGGCATGAGAATTGTTTGAATGTGGGAGGCAGAGGTTGCAGTGAGTGCCACTGCACTCCAGCCTGGGCAACAGAATGAGACTCTGTCTCAAACAAACAAACAAAACAAAACAAACAAACAAAAAACAAAAACAGAAACACAGGATTAATGCAATTATGCTCTTATCTGTATGGAAAAGTGGAAACCAATGAAACATGATTCAGTACCCGTATATATCCAGTGATAATTTAACATGACCACAAAACTAATGTATTTGAATTTCTTACAAATATGATGCCGCACTAATCCTGAGATGATAATAACAAATCCATCACGTGTGTCATGATTAGTTTGCCTGCTCATTGAGTACATTTTCTGTAACTCTGGTAATTTAAGAAGAACTCCAAATTTATGAAACAAAGTTTTACCACCCACTTGCATTTTCATTTGAGAAAAAAGCAGCAGGTCTCTCTACAGAACACCAATTGATGGTACATTCGCTATGAAAATACACTCTGATTTCCTCAACAGTCCTGTAATATAAAGTGTCATTCTTAAATTTGTCGAAAAGAAAACCTAGAATCGAATCCCCTGCTTGAGAACTGACTAGCAGTGTGCCTTCAGGGAAGTCATTTTTTTTCTCTGGTTATATTTGCCCTTTATAAAAGTAGTTGAGACTTTTGAATGAGAAACTGTGCAAAAATGTACTATGTAAATCAGAAAACACACCACAGATTTTGGTTGTTGGTGTTGCAATCACTGGGCACAATAAAAAGATATATAGAAATATTCCTAATGGTAGCTTGTGATTTGCTCTTGACATGTAACCCAGAAAAAGATTCTAACGGCAATCCCAAAGAACATTTCAACCTGGCAAACATATTTTTAACTCAAACTGTGATTGAGTAGCTAAAAATATATGCTAAAAGCCGGTATTGTAGGGAAACTTACCATGCTAAAAGTGATTTGATAATAAAATACCGTGATAGTGTGATAATTGTGCAGATTCAGACACTGCCCATGAAAGTAAGTGAAAAATAAAAGTCTAAGGGCAAAGCATGTAGAGTTCCTAAAGAAACAGTATTGAAAGCATTTATGCTTTCCATGAGGGTATATATGTGTGACAGAAGACTTTTATAAAAGGGAGTTATTTTTCCTACCTACAATGCATTAATAATAATAATAGCACTCAGTCTGTCCAGCATGGAAAGACAAGAGCATTGAACTAGGACTTAGAAGAACTACATTAGTAGGCTGGGCATGTTGGCTCACACCTGTAATCCTAGCACTTTGGGAGGCCAAGGCAGGTGAATCACCTGAGGTCAGGAGTTCGAGACCAGCCTGGCCAACACGGCAGAACCCTATCTCTACTAAAAATACAAAAAAAAAAAAAATAGCTGTATGTGGCATGTGCCTGTAATACCAGCTATTCAGGAGGCCGAAGCAGGAGAATCACTTGCACCCGGGAGGCGGGGGTTGCAGTGAGCCAAGATCGCACTGCTGCACTCAAGCCTGGACAATAAAGCATGACTCCATTTCAAAAAAAAAAAAAAAAGGAAGAAGGAGAAAGAAGGAAGAGGGGAAGGAGGAAGAGGAGGAGGAGGAGGAATAGGAGGAAGAGGAAGAGGAGGAAGAGGAAGAAAGAAGAATAAAGAAAAAGAAAAGAGGAAGAGGAAGAAGAAGAAAGAAGAAGAAGAAGAACTACATAGTAGTGTCTTCGCCATGCCTCTATATGTCTCCATTTATCATTCCCTTAACTGAAAATGTGGGTTTCGAGTATAAAAGCTGCCTAAGACTCCTTTCAGTTTAAAAAAAAAATGATGATGGGGATAGGGTGAGGAACAAAGCGGTAAACTATGCCAAGAGTTCTTCTAAGTGTCTCTAAGAATCACTTTATACAATTACATGGAGATCTTGATTGACTGTAAATGTGGTCTACCCATGATTTTTAAGTCTTATGCATATCATCATTAACTGGAAAGCTTTTAGAATTTGTATTGATGGACCTCACTAGTCAGGATTTCTAATTTAATATATTTTTCTGTCTTTTCCCTCATTGGATGGTGAACACATTGACATTCACTTGTACCCCAGGACCTAGCATATTTAGGTCCACCAAAGATTTGCAGAACAAGTGAATAATGAGTTCTAAGTTTTATGGGGCAACAATATGTAACATTTGTGGGGGAGAAGGCAAGTGCACATTTGTCAAAGAAATGTCTAACACACAATGTCTTCAAGGAGTACAGGGACTAGACCAAGGGAGAGGCAGAGGGATGAACTATTACCTTAATCTAAAGGTGGACAATTTAGATCTCTAAGCCCTCAAATTTAGGAAACAATGAGTTGTTTGTTAGTGCATGCAAGTGCAATTCAGATAGCGTGATGAATTAATGCCGGGAAGGAAAAAATGCTAAGTTAATACAAGGTCTTGAATGTCACTCCAGAGACTAATATGTTTGCTCAGGGCTTTCAATTTTAAAAAACAATTTGGGTTATAAAATGCTATTTTTCTAATAAATTGTTGCAAAGATGTTTCATGCATAAATCATATTTTTAAATAAGCATAGTAATGCTGAAGTAAGGCTTAGGTCCCCAGAGCTCTACAGATGTGGGGAGCTAGCCCAGCCTTTAAGATCCTTTCATGAAGTAAACACAGGGCCCCACCAAAAGTACCATGAAGCACAGTAGAAGAATTACGTTTTTCAGAGTTCTTATAGTATATCTGAGTGTATCTCTATATTATCTATATATCTAAAGTGTTTTGATGTCACTACTTTTTAAAAATCTAACCAGAAGGCATCAATGAAAACTTTCACCTAACTATGTCACAACAGCCATATAACTCCTCCAGTTTGAGAGATTAAAAAGTGAAAATAATGTCCATTTACTTATCTTCTACAGTTGACTGCTTCTGTATCATTATTTGGTAACATTTTCACTTGTTTATTTGTTGTGTTTTTTTTCCTTCAACTTTTATTTTAAGTTCAGGGGTACATGTGCAGAATGTGCAGGTTTGTTACATAGGTAAATCTGTGCCACGGTGGTGTGCTGCAAAGATCATCCCATCACCTAGCTATTAAGCCCAGCGTCTCTTACCTATTCTTCCTGATGGTCTCCCTACCCCCACCCCCAACACAAACCCCAGTGTGTGTTTTCCTCCCACCATATGTTCTCATGATTCAGCTCCTACTTACAAGCGAGAACATGCAGTGTTTGTTTTTCTGTTCCTGTGTTAGTTTGCTGAGAATAATGGCTTTCAGCTCCATGGAAGTCCTTGCAAAGGACATGATTTCATTACTTTTTATGGCTGCAAAGTATTCCATGGTGTATATGCACCACATTTTCTTTATCCAGTCCATCATTGATGGGCATTTAGGTTGATTCCATGTCTTTGCTATTGTGAATAGCACTGTAATGAACATACAGGTGCATGTATCTTTATAATACAATAATTTATATTCCTTTGTATACACCCAATAATGGAATTGCTGGATCAAATGATATTTCTGCCTCTGGGTTTTTGAAAAATTGCCACACTTTCTTCCACAATGGTTGAACTAATTTACACTCACACCAACAGTATAAAAGTGGTCCATTTTCTGCACAACCTCACCAGCATCTTTGGTTTTTTCACTTTTTAATAATAGCCATTCTGACTTCCATGAGATGGTATCTTATTATGGTTTTTATTTGCATTTCTCTAATGATTACTGATGTTGAGCTTTTTTTCATATGCCTGTTGGCTGCGTGTATGTCTTCTTTTGAGAAGTGCCTGTTCATATCCTTTGCACACTTTTTAATGTTTTTTTTTCGTTTCTTATAAATTTCTTTAAGTTCCTTATGGATTCTAGATACTAGACTTTCGTCAGATGGATAGACTGCAAAATTTTCTTCCATTGTGTAGATTGTCTGTTCACTCTGATGATAGTTTCTTTTGCTGTGCAGAAGCTCTTTGATTTAATTAGATCCCATTTGTAAATTTTTCTTTCACTGCAATTGTTTCTGCCATTTTCATCATGAAATATTTGCCCGTGCCTATGTCCTGAATGGTATTGCTTAGATTTTCTTCTAGAGTTTTTATAGTTTTGGGTTTTACATTTAAGTCTTTAATCCACCTTGAGTTGATTTTTGTATATGGTGTAAGGAAACTGCACCATAGTTTCAATTTTCTGCATATGGCTAGCCAGTTTTCCCAGCACCATTTATTAAATAGGGAATCCTTTCCCCATTGCTTGTTTTAATCAGGTTTTCCAAAGATCAGATGGATATAGGTGTGTGGTTTTATTGGTCTATGTGTCTGTTCTTGTACCAGTGCCATGCTGTTTTTCTTACTGTAGCCTTATAGTATAATTTGAAGTCAGGTAGTGTGATGCCTTCAGCTTTGTTCTTTTTGCTTAGGATTCTCTTGGCTACCCGGGCTGTTTTTTGGTTCTATATGCATTTCTAATAGTTTTTTCTAATTCTTTGAAGAATGCCAATGTTAGTTTGATGGGAATAGCATTGAATCTATAAATTACTTTGGGCAGTATGGCCTTTTTCACAATATTGATTCTTCCTATCCATGAACATGGAATGTTTCTCCATTTGTTTGTGTCATCTCTGATTTCTTTGAGCAGTTCTTTGTAGTGCTCCTTGAAGAGGTCCTTCACGTCCCTTGTTAGCTGTATTCCTAGGTATTTTATTCTTTTTGTAGCAATTATGAATGGGAGTTAATTCATGATTTGGGTCTCTGCCTGCGTGGTGTTGGTATATAGGAAGGCTAGTGATTTTTGCACGTTGATTTTGTATCCTGAGACTTTACTGAAGTTGCTTATCAGCTTAAGAAGCTTTTGGGCAGAGACGATGAAGTTTTTTAGATATAGGATCATGTCATCTGCAAAGATAATTTGAATTCCTCTCTTCCTATTTGAATACCTTTATTACTTTCTCCTGTCTGATTTCCCTGGCCAGAACTTCCAATACCATGTTGAGTAGGAGTGGTGAGAGAGGGCGTCTTTGTTTTGTGCTTGTTTTCAGGGGGAATGCTTCCAGCTTTTTCCCATTTAGTATGATATTGGTTGTGGGCTTGTCATATATGGCTCTTATTTTGAGGTATGTGCCTTCAATACCTAGTTTATGGAGAGTTTGTAGCATGAGGGGATGTTGAATTTGATCAGAATTTGATCAGAAAAGATGCAGGACTTTTCTGCATCTATTGAGATAATCTTGTAGTTTCTGTCTTTAGTTCTGTTTATGTGATGAATCACATTTATTGATTTGCGTATATTGAACCAAACTTGCATACTGGGGATGAAGCCAACTTCATTGTAGTGGATAAGGAAAGCACAATTTTTAAGGCAACATCTTGTCTGGACACAAAAATATTATATGTTCATTTTAATATTTTCTAACAGCATGGAAAAAATCACACAAAATGCAAATAATCCCAGGGTTTGCACTTAGGATGTAAAATTTCTGTGTATGAAGTTGATATATTTTCAACCATGTATTCAATAAGAATTTTATAAAACCAATACATTAGATTTAACAATTAAATATCTGTTTTAAGCCTGTACTTTTGAAAACTATTTTTGCAAATATATTAAATCAAATTGACTGTTAATTCATACATAATGGTATAAGACTAATTAAATATACACATAGTATTCATATGACTCCATACAGAAGAATTTACTATAGAAAGGTATGTATTATCATGTATTGGTCTCCAGTCACCACCTTACACACTGCTGTTAAGCTTTCTCTGGCAAAGATAAAATATTAGATAATTTTTATAAACCAAGAATTCTCAACTTCCATGTGTTTGTGGATCACCTGTGGATTGTGTAAATGTAGATTCTGCTTCACTAAGTCTGGGAGGAGACATGAATTCTTCATTTCTTACAAGCTCCCAGGTGATTCAGAAACTCTGGCTTACAGACTGCTGATGGAATAGGAAGTAGCTAAACAATATATGAGATGACATTCAAGATGACAGCCTCGTACCCTGTTCCTCATTTAAAACAATACCTCTTCTTTGTTTCTTCCACAGTTTGCCCTTGTGATTCTGAAATGAAAAAAATAACTTGAGGGATACACAGGCAGATATGAGCAGATAGAAAGAATAATCAACAAACTTGAAGATAGGACAATTGAAATTATCAGGTCTGAGGAACAGAAATTCTAAAGATATAATAATAATGAACAATATCTAAGAACCTATGGAAAAACTACAGACCAATATCCCTAATTAATATTTGATATGGCTTGGCTCTGTGTCTCCATCCAAATCTCATGTCAAATTGTAATCCTCATGTGTTGAAGGAGGGGTATGGTGGGAGGTGACTGGATCATGGGGATGGATTTCCTCCATGCTGTTCTCATGATCATGAGTCCTCACAAGATCTGATGGTTTAAAAGTGTGGCACTTCTTTGCTCACTCTCTTTTTCTCCTGCTCCACTATGGTAAGACATGCTTGCTTCCCCTTTGCCTTCCGCCATGGTTGTAAGTTTCCTGATGCCTCATAACCACTCTTCCTGTATGGCTGGTGGAACTGAGAGTTCCTCTTTTTTTTCATAAATTACCCAGTCTCAGGTAGTTCTTTATAGCAGTGTGAGCAATATTGATGCAAAAATTCTCATTAAAATACTAGCAAAACAAACTCAACAGCATATTAAAAGAATTATACACCATGACCAAAGTGGGATCTATTATTAGTATGAAAAGATTGTTCAACATACAAAAAGCAATCAATGTAATATACCATATTAACAGAATAATGGAAATAAACAGTCATCTCCATTGGTGAAGAAAAAGTATTTAACAACATTCAATGCCCTTTCATGGTGAAAAAAAAAAAGCTTTTCATGAGTGTTTACTCAACATACTAGCACTAGAATGAAACTACCGCAATGTAATAAAAGTCAAATATAAAAAACCACACAGAAAAATCATATTCAATTTCAGACTAAATGGTGAAAGACTGAAAAATTAGGAACAAGGCCAGGAAGCTTGCTTTTGTCATGTATATTCATCATAGTACTGGAAGTCCTAGACAGAGCAAGAAGGCCAGCAAAATAAAAGGCTTAATACTGGAAAGGAAGAAATGACATTATATATGTTCACACATAAGATCTTATGTATAGTTCATGCTTGGGACCGCTGAACCTCTATAGAGGGGTAATTAGTGTCATATGACAGCTATGGGTGCTGTACAATTTGTGTGCTGAATATATATTAATCTCCTTCTAATTAAACCAAATTTGGTTCTACTTCTTGCAAATATAAATAATATCTATTTAGTTTACATAAATAAAAGTTCTGATTAAAGTAAGTAGGAACATGATATTAGCAGAAAGTCTCCATAACTGGAGGGAGAGATCTAAAAAACAAATTTTTATAAAAGTAATTACCTAAAATCTTCAATTAAGAAATATTAAGAGTTTTAAAAATCATAAATGGTGTTACTTTGGGAATAAGATTTTTTAAATCCAAATTCCACCATTATGATCATTTGAAATCATTGGCACTATGGTTAATCATATGCAAGTAAATATAATGCAGCTTTAGAGTGTAACAGATTATATCCAAAAATGAAACGAGAAGGATTTCTATCATTGGTACCTTTGATAGTTAGGAGAGTCAAATAATTTCTTCCAAATAACTTTTTTTCATTTTTTAAATAATTTCAACTTTTATTTTTCAATCAGTTTGTACATGTGCAGGTTTGTTGCCTAGCTACACATGTTGTGTGATGCTGAGGTTTCAGATACAATTGATCCTATCACCCAGGCACTGAGCATAGTACCAAATAGCTATTTTTTCCTTCCTTGCCCCACTCCCTTCCTCCCTTCTTTAGTAGTCCCCAGTGTCTACTGCTCCCATCTTTATGTCCATGAGTACCCAATGTTTAGCTCTCACTTATAAGTGATAACATGTGGTATTTAGTTTTCTATTTTGTGGTACTTCACTTAGGATAACGGTCTCCAACTGCATCCATGTTCCTGCAATAAAAACAGATTTCATTCTTTTTTTTGGTCTGCATCGTATTCTATCGTGTACATGTACTGATGAGCATGAAGGCTCATTTCATGTCTTTGCTACTGTGAATAGTGCTGTAATGAACATATGACTACATGTGTCTTTTTGGCAGAATGATTTATTTTCTTTTGGATATATACCCCCATAGTGGGATTGCTGGGTTGAGTTTTAGTTCTGTTTTAAGTTCTATGAGAAATCTCCAAACTACTTTCCACAGTGGCTGAACTAATTTACATTTCCACCAACAGTGTGTAAGCATTCCTTTTTCACCACAGCCTTGCTAGCATCTGTTGTTTTTCAACTTTTTGGTAATAGCCAAATAACATTTGTATTACAGAATTCCTTTTTCACTTTCTTCACATTTATTTTATTCTCCATGTACACACATAGTTATAAAAAATGTCCTGATGAAGAGGAATAAAGACTTCACCTGACAAGAAACCAGAGATGCAGCAATTTGGTTTAAAACAAAAAGCCTAAGATTTAGACTAAAAGAGTTGAGTTTGTTCCACAAGTTGCTAGCTGTACAAACCTGGCCAATACTCTTAATCTCTCCAAGCCTACAACCCATCACTTATAAAGTAGGATACTCTATCTAGTTTTAAAGTCACAGGGTTAAATAAACCATGAGGATTAAGTGATATAAAATGTGAAAGTATATAGAGACTAGCTCAGTGTCTTGCTTGGGGTGCTCCCAGAGTGGGTCAGATACAAGGATTTTAGGGCAATAATTTATTTGGGAAATTATTTCAGGAAGCCCTAGCAGAAGAAATGAGAGAGGCAAAGAAGAAAGTCAATTAAGGGGCAACATAAAGCAAGTTACCACTGTGGGAAACTAGAGTTTAATCCTTCTGGTAAACTCTAAGAGACAATGTACAATACATCCCTCTGATGTTTAAAAAGCTGAAGTATTTATCTTTGCCTGTTACTAGTTGAGAGCTGCTTCTGGGAGCATTAACTGTGCAGCGCTTCTAGCTTGCCCTATGTGTAGGCTGAGCATCTTCCATAGACAGAAAAATGCCCTTAGGCAGAGAGTCACAGGTATCAACGTAAGCAGCATTGTGCTTATAATGATGAGTGCCTAGCAGATATGAATGGGCCAATTATGGCATTTGCTACACTCGTAAGTACTCAAAATGCAAGTCAGTTTCTTCCCACATTTCTCCCTCCACTTGGTGAAGCTATTTCAAAATGTGTTTTTCAACCATTCTACAATTTTTATTAAGTATCTATGAAGTGAAATCAGTACAAGTTTTATACGACATAGTTTTATAAGACATAGTCTCCCAGAGAAAAATATTACAGAAAGCTTCATGTCGTTACTATATTCTTTAAATAAAATCCCCCACAACACATCCTCTACCTAGAATTATTGCTGTTCTTCTAGCTGGTAAAATCCTCCTCACCTATTTATCTCTTCCACCTTAACTAACTAATTTAAACTTTTGTAGCCACAACATTTCATGGTCATCAACTATCACCTTATTAAATCTGATAGATATTTGACAGTACACTTCACCATTTAGAAATACCATCTTCTTGAAATTGTTTCTATACTTGACTCACAAGTCTTCTTGCAGCTTTCCTATGTCCCTGGTTTCTCCTTCAGCCTGTTTCTCAAAACTTTATTCTTTTCTGAGATCCTTTAATTATTAGGTAATTCAAGGTTTTTCTCTGGGTCCTCTTTCCCTGAAAGTCTACACTTCCTGCTCACACATGCTCATGACTTCCATTGTTCCGTTCATGATTCCCATATTGGTGGAGTCTGTACAGATGGCTTCTCAGAGCTATAGATATACACTCATTTAATTATCAACCAGGTTTATGTAAATGTTATTCAATGCAAACAAATTCAACTTCAATTTGTCAAAATTTTACCCATCATGTTAGTCAAAGCCTGTTCCTATATAGGCCATCCCAATAAAAATCACACTGTTCTTTTGGGTGTTTTCTCTTGGGTTTGTGGAGGTAAAATTGTTCAGGCAAGGACCTGCTATGAGGAGAGCACTAAGTAAGAGCTTATCAGACACCTATGTGCTTGACCATGTCATCACAAAACTAGCATAATTACCTCATATGGTTTCAAGTACTGCCTTTTACATACAATATCAACTGCATCTAACATCCAGGTTCTAGTCTAGTGATGCTAACTTACTCTGTTGTCCCCAGGCTATAACATGGGAAGCATATGTAATCTCATTCCATCTAGGCAATTATAACCATTGTGCTCAGGTATGCAATTGTTATGGTTTGCATCATAATGTGTAGAGAAGTACGACCTTGATAACAAGTTACAACATTCTACAAACTGATCAGGCACTAGGAAGTCTATTCCTTGTTCTCCAGCAAACAGCAAGTTACTATGGAATGGTTAAAGACTGGTGGTAATTCTTTCTACCTGATTGTAACAGCATTGAATTTTTAGTTTAACAACTATACAACTAATACTATAACAACTAAACACACAGCCTCATTTTCAATAACTGCCAAGGATGTGGAAGAAAACACACACACAAACACACACACACACAAACACACACACACACATACACAGAGCAAGAAAGAGAAAGAGAGAGAGAGAGAAAATAAATCAAAACCAAAATTTCTCCCTCAAGTTGGGCAGACAAACCAATATTAAAAAATACCTGAAGAAATCTAAAGCTAAATGAGGAATTCAACAACAGCCATTAGAATAGGAACTTATTGCAGATAAATTAATATTATAGAAAAATTTTAGTCAGATGTTATTTGCTTAAAATAGATAATTTAGAATACTCAAAGATAGACATAGCAAAAATATTCATAAATGAGTAAATTTGGGAACAAAAATAGGGATGAATGAAACATCACACAAATTTAAATTAACCACTTAGCAATCAGAGAAATAAAAATATTAAAATATAAAATATAAATAATTCAAAAGGTAAGATAAACTCTATGCTAAGTATAGCCAGAGAGATAATTCATGAACACAGTATTGAGGAATTTAATCTAAACACAGCATAGTAAGGCAGTGAAGGATATATACATATGTATACACACAGAGCCAGAGACAAAGAAATAGAGGAGTTATCTGAAGCACAGTGAAAAGTCAGACTGGTTTGATGATTGGAAATTACTATTTGGAAACTGAATACAGTAAATTTGCAAAGAGAAGGGAATGGAAGATACACACAGAAATTGGTGACTGAGTCAGGTATCCCACTTTTTTAGTTCTTGTGAAACCTAACTGGTTTGCAATTCCTGCCCTGTGAGTCTTTGTATCCTTAAAATAAAACCCCACTTTTATCGCACTGGTTTGAGTGGGTCTCTTATTCTTGATACCCAAAGAACATTGACTAGAACATGCAGCAAGGTTGGTATTAGAAAATCTACCCTTCAATCTGTCTTATTAGCTAAGAGTGCAAGCTAATTTACAGTTGACCAAGAATGGCTTCTTTATAGCACAACCTCATGAAAACTTATTAAACTCTCTTTTTATCTGTATATATACTATACTACAAAATATCTCAAAATACATAGTTCTTTCCTACAGCCATTGTAATTTCTTTATCCTTTGAATTTCAGCTAAAACTCTCTAACGTGCTTGCACTATAGGTTGGTTTCTTCTTACATGTAGGTATTTTTCTGCCACATGTCATTGTTTTTATTTGATTGCTTTTATTTTGATATTCCAAACATCCTATTTACCAATTTTTCACACTTGTGATATTGTTAAGATGCATTTTAATATATTTTAGAAAGTGTATATAGACATACATACATCACTATTTCCTGTCTGTTTCCTTGTTAATTTCTCCAAAAGTGACATGAAACCCTTTAGCAACAGATTTTCTTATGTCCTACCTAGCGTTCTTCATATTAGCTATTTCCTTCTCTTTCCTCCTCGAATTTCAGGTAAACACTGCCAGTGACCTGCCCAAAACATTTTTCCTTGATTTTGCAAGCTGTGCTATATTCCTGTCTCATGAGTCTTAAAACCATAAACCAACACCACAAATAATGAAACGCTGCTTCAATTATTGGCTTTTCGAATTTCTTTCTCCTCTTAAAGCATGATCTTAAACTGAAAAACAAAATAGAGGAAACTCTTCTGCTCCTTTAGTTTTTTCCCTGGACTTCATAATCATAAATGAGGTATTTTTATGTTGTGATTTACTACTATGAAACTGAGGGAAAGCAGGTACTATCATAGAGGATTGGTGAGTTTTAATGGACCCTGTATTACATCTACATCCAGGAAAACAGTATACCATTTTAGTAAACATAATGTTTATTAAACAATAAGCAATGTTTATTAAATAATAAGCAATGTTTATGCAGTCCATTCGTTGTAGAGAGCCTCTATTAATGCATCCCTCTTCCTAAGATACCAACAATTTTCATTGAACTATTTTGCCTGTAAACCATCCTCATCATTCTGTTAAAAAATATTAAATTGTATACCTTCATATAATTTGAAAACAGCATCCAGGAATGCAATTTCATAGCTTTTCCATAACTTGCCTTGATCTATTTTTCCATACCAGTTGTCATCTCCTAATGTTCTATATTATGAATGCATTATTATTATTATTTTCTGTATCCTCTTGCTAAAATTCAAGGTCCATAAAAACTGTAACTTTTATGTGTTTTATCTCATTGATATATTTATTTCAAGCATCTAAGATACATCTAGGGCATGGTAGGGGCTTAATATACATTTTTTAAATGAATTAATGAACAAATAAAATAATGCAATGGTACATAGTTTCCTTTCCTTTTCTCTTTCTCCTATATATTATCTTATCCTATTTGACAAACTCTAGTCCTGAGTTTGCTTTTTGCATTTTTCACATCCCCATTTTCTAGATGAAAATAGTAACGTATGCTTATCTAACACTCACATAAGTTTTAACACTCTCCAAACCCTTTATTCTCCTATTTATGTCTACCTTATGGATTATTTTCTGTCATCCTCTCAAATAAGCTAGAGTATCCAGATAGCAGCATACCTCAAACATTTTCAGAAAACTTTTTCATCTAGAAAGGTGAACTTGCATGTAAAGAACTTATTGATGACCATGTCAATGAGACAGATACATAGCATACATATTATGCTGACCTCTAGGACAATTTTTGTTGTTGTTGTTGTTGTGTGTGTTTTTTCCTTTGCCAGAAACTGAACTGTAGTGCTCTGTGTTTCCAATCACCTCCAAAATGCCCATTGCAAAATATTATTTTTTATTCTGTTCACTGGAACTGGTAGGATTTTAGTATTTAAGCCTTTATGACTGCAGTACTAAAATAAATGGTCCTATAAAGAACTGAAAGAATAAGTTATCTCTAGGTTCTTAGCTCATTGCCAAGAGAGACTTGGAATCAAAGAAAACACAGCCTGAGTCTTGCATATCCTTAAGGACTCAACAGCTGAGATGAGATTCCAGATTCCGCTGCTCCTGACTCTTTTGGTTAATCCCTAGACCATGCTTCATGGTATGATAGAAATAGGAATTAACTTTTATCTATAGGGAAATAATATTTTTATAGCTGTTCACAACCTTCCCTGTAAAACTGCCAATTTTACAAATGTTGTTGGCAACAGAAACATAAGTTACACTGCCTCATAATAATCCTAAACGCAGCACAATAAAAACAAAGACCCATGCCCTGTTCTTTACACAGATTATTATTTCTTGATTCAAACTGGCATAGGCTAATATTTTTATTGGTTAGATTTATGTTCTTCCCCTTGTCTGCCTGCTTTCTTGCCTCTTGCGAGCACATAAGAACATCTATCTTCATGACCATCAGAGCATTAATAACATTGCCGGTATGACCCCAAAGGAGCATTCAGCTGTAACATCTGCTTCCCTGTTTATTCTCATACTTATTTAATTGCAAATCCCCCCCCAAAACACACACATCTTTAAAGAGTATCCCCCAAAGAGTAAACACACTAAGTATGTGCACGTGCCACTGATGAGTAAGAACTTTCCCATTTAAGAACCATCTCAGTTTTCAAAGACGTTTTCAAATATTAGCCTTAGTGAGTATATTATTTATGGTAATGCTATTTATAGGACCATTTCACCCATTATGAAGCTAGGAACATGTCTATTAACACCTAAGCATTTTACCTTCTGAGATATCAGATGAGGCATGTAAATAAAGTCTGGAGCCAAACTCTCTGGGTTCAGGGCATGATGCTGAAACTTACTAGTCTTATGACGGGTAGGTAGGTTACTGAAACTCAGGATATCTTCAGCTTCATAGACTAATTTATAAAAATGGTTGTGGTGATTAGATATATTATTATCTGTAAAGATCTTGACAACAGCTCTGATGCTATTTTCAATACTAGGCCTTGACTGATCCAGTGTCCTAAGAATATGGCAATGGTGACATATAGTGCTCCTCTAGTTCTTCTTCTCTCCAAGCCTTAGGAAACTCCAACTGCCTTTGTCCTTATTATAGCTCTGGGGAACTAGAAATGCTAAATGAATCAGCAAAGGCCAGGAAGGAACCTAATTTATTTTTAATATTAATTTGTAAAAGTTAAAAGTTAGAGTTTATGACACAGCAAAAGTTTTACAACGGTCATTTCTAAAACCTGAAAGACAGCAACTCATTTTTCTATATGGAAGAAAAATACATAGAAATATAGGGCTTAACTATTATAGGGCTTAACTATTTTTACATATGAAAGTCAAGTTGATATTTTAAAAAATAGTAATGTGGTAGGAGCAGAGCTTTTCTATGGCTCTATTTGGAACAACACCTTCCTTTTCGTTTAGGCTGTTGCCTAGCAAGATGGAGCCCAAGCAGGCACTTAGCGGGTTTTGCAAGACAACCATTTACTACATAGATATGCGATGTCAACAGGGTGGAGGATTTACCTAGAGATATTTTGTTTTAATTCCAAAGAAATTTTCAAGCTTCTTTCTCAAAACTACCTGATTGACAAAGTTTTACTGAATATCTTTTGTAAAAAAGAGTTTCTTTCTTTAGACTTCATTCACAGCCTTTTGACATGAAAATAACATATGAATAGCTTCTGTTTTTTTAAAAAACAAGACTTCTGTTATAAAAATGATATGTGCTTAATACTAAAAAATGAAATCATGCATGACAGGACAGTCAAGAGAAGAAAGCTTAAATAAGCCAAAATCAAGTCACCCTGAAGGAAGCACTGTTAGCGTTTGGTGTCCATGGCCTCAGACATGCCCATATGCCTAAAAACAAAGCCAAAAATATGAGAAAGAAGAAAGAAAAAGGGTAGAAAAACAGACTGTGAAATCATTTTTATAAGAGATTAACTTATTTCTCTCATGCTTAGATGAAGAAATTAAACTATCCCCATGACACAAGTTTATGTATGTAACAAGCCTGCACTTGTACCCTTGAACTTAAAATAAGTTAAATTAAAAAATAAAACAATAAAAAAAAGCTGCTGTAAACAAACAAACAAAAAAAGAAACTAGAATTTGGGGTAAATTTTAGATAATATTTCTTTACCATATACATATTATTTGCTGAAATATTGATCAAATCACCCTGAAGGTAATGCTATTAGCATTTGTTGTAGATGGTCTCAGACACACCCATATACCTAGGGACAAAGTCAAGAATAAGAGAAAGAAGAAAGAAAAAGGGTAGAAAAACAGATTCAGACTACGACGTTATTTTATGAGATATTAACTTATTTCTCTCAAGTTTAGATGAAGAAAAGAAACTACCCCATGACACAAGCTTACTTATGTAACAAACCTGCACTTGTACTCCTGAACTTAAAAGTTAAATTAAAAAAATTAAAAAATAAACAAAGCTGCTATAAACAAATAAAAAAAGAAATGAAACTAACATTTGCAGTAATTTTTAGATAATATTTCTTTACTATTCATATTGTTTTCTGAAATATTTGTCAAGAGTCATAAAAATTAATAAAATGAAAATATTGGAATGATTAAAAAACTGGCTCTCCATTTCAATGGGTTAAATACTTAGCCCCCAACTCTTTTCCTCAAAGTTCCTCTTGCCCTGAGCATTTTGTAGAGATTCAGATCTGCTTTTATGCTGCATTTTATCATCCAGTAGTTTTATTAGTTTTAAAAATGACTGGACTTTTTCTATAATGCATTTAAGAATGTGTTTTGCTTCCTTTCCAGATGAATGGCAGCTGGGAGAATATGATCTTCTTGGGCCATCCTTGTAGACGTTATTCCAGAAGTCTATTATATAGGCCTCTAGAATTGTGGATTATTGTCAAGAAGACTGAGACCAGCTTGATTTTTCCTCATATGTGATTTTCTCTTCTACCTGAGTGCATGTTTTATTTCATTCCTGAGATTCAGAGACAAGGAGCCTTATAACAACCTTTACCAAAGAATCTCCAGCATCCCTCTTAGCTTTGCAGCTCTGTTCTCACCTTTACTTCTCCTTTGTTTCTGTGATTTCATTTATGCAATATTTCTCTTTTTTCTATAAGTCTTCTGCTCCTTTTCAGCTTGTTGTTGTTGTTCCTATTTGAGGCATAGTGACGAGTTCAAATCACTTGCTTGATTTGCACATATATGAGATAATGAGTATTCACTGGACTGTATTTAGTGTTTCTGGATGTAATCATGTGTTTCCTGTTTACTTCACAATATTGGCACTTCTAGGTGAAAACGTGCTATGAGAGGCAAGGGATAAATAAAGAAACATTAGAAGCCAGTACTTACTGTACAAAACCAGAGTCACTTGAATAATTGCCAGAAACACATGCTACGTAAAATGAGGTCAGTTTGAAGGGCATCACTTGCCAAAGACAACTTCTTTGATAACATCTCTTATTCAGCAAACCCTCCCCACAACATAATTTCTGTGATTTAGAAAATTCCTCCATGGTTATCTCCAAGGGCTCTTTCCCAGTTCACCACAAAAGGAAAATTGGTCTTTTCCTCTCATTCATCCAGCTCAGTACTTTTACCCCTGCTATTCTCTAAGAATAATTCATTTTCTTAGAAGAGATGCCAGTTCAGGTCATCCAAAATTTGAGAGCTCAGCAATAGGCTGAATAGAATAGTCAATGGCAGAGGCATTTGAGCTTCCAAAGGCTTTATATAAAATAATAGTTTTCTTAGAAAAAGAAACATGTCCATCTTCTTTTTATTTACCTACTATTGTTTCCCGTTTTATTTGTAACATGCAGTCATTTTTAAAACAGGAACTTGCAGAAGTTATAGGTCAAATTTAGAGGCTGTATTCACAAAACAGACAAACAACATATTATGGGACCCTTATAAAAATTTAATTCTCTACTCAGCATACGCTAATGGATTGCTAAATATTTATGGCGCATGCACACACACACACACACACACACACAGAGTCCCCATCAATGACATAAATGTGACAAAAATAATAATACAAGAATATCTGTGATAAGAGTCCAAGTAAAGCACAGATGCAAGCTTCATCAAGAGCCCACTTTTGTTTACAAGGAATTATAAAAGGCTTCATCAAAGACTTGACAGATGGAGAGTGGAAGACAGAATCAGAGACTAACAGAAGCAAAGACCTAGAGGCAGGCTATTGCAATGGATGTATACCCAGTCTCCCAGGAAATATTCTATTTGATGATAGCTGTGACCCCTTAAAGTTCTTGAAGGTACAGCAATTGCACACACATCAGTAGTTTTACAAGTCTTGCCAGTAACAAATAATACAAAGTTGAATTGCAGTTGCTATATTTTACCAGGTCACTGGTTTAGAGGAGAAGGTCAAGATCAACCATGGACTACACATATAGAACAGGCAAGTGTATGTTCAGAGATCCTCCAGTCACTCATCTTTTATAAGCACCACGCAACATATGCTTGTCTATAATCCTAAACTTTAAGGTTATTTTCCAGCAACTTCATACGCCATCTCACCTCCCAGACACCCAATGTCCCAAATTATGGTTGATCTCCATCAAGGGGCTCCCTCTATAAATTTGCTATGTCCCAAAGCTACTTTTTAAGCACTATGTGACTTCATTATTGCTGTGTTCCTAGAGCCTGAAAGACAGTGAATAGGCCAATAAATAGTTGTTGAATGAATAAAAAATTAATAGATTGATTGGCAGCCTATATGGCAAACAGAAAAGGAATTATCATGTCCATTTTATAGATAAGGTTTCAGAGACAAAGCGGAGTTAAATGGATTACCCAATATCATAAAGTCAACCCTTCTGATTATCTAACTTTCCATGAGGCATGGCTTTTACCCAAATAATGATTAAATAGGCCCGGGGTGGAGGTGGCTTTCAGATAATGTTGGATAGGGAGGCCTTCTTTGTTATCAAGATTCCAGTTCCTCCCCACTGTTCATAGACTGTACCCTCCTCCATGTGTCAGTTTCATCCTGGGGTTTGGTTTCTCCATTGCAGCAAAAATGGGCTGTAATAGTTTTATTTTATATTTATATAAACACAAGGCCACCCTGAAATGGAGGGCTTCTCTACTTCAGAGTATCAAGCAAAAGTCCTTGGCTTCACACTCATCAAAAGTATTTAAGTTATATACCCTGCTGGAATCAATCCCTGTGGCGAGGCAGTTGAACTAGGCAATTCGTTGTCCACCCAGGATGCACACATCACGGGGTACATGTGTGGAGGTAACTAACTAGGGTGAGCAACTCTTCCCAGTTTTCCTGCTGCTTAAACAGCTTTAGCACTGATAGTTCTATGTCCTAGAAACCCCTCATCTGGGGAAACTCCTCAGTCTCAGGCAAACCAATATGTTTGGTCACCGTAAAACCACTGTCATAGACATGAAAATCAGCTGTGCCTCAAACCCATTCTCAGGTCTAGCTATCAGGAAGAAGTTGATTTAAATGAATGAATATATATATTAATGAAAACATATATATACATATTTCTACTTTTTCACAATATACATCCTTCACAGAAACCATTGAGTTTTTTCTATTGTAAAATTTCAAGCTCTATAAAGAATTTTATTTTAATTTTTTAATCTCTCTTAAATGTGCAATTTATAGTTTTCATGATTTCTAATATTATTGGACAGAATTTTCTGTTCTATCAGTGGTATTCCTAACCCTTCTTTAGACTCAGAGCTTTTCGATAGTCATCCCCCAAAACATGAGATCCTATAGAGGGTGTTGGTACATTTCAAAGCTTTAGAGATGCTTTCTAAGCTACTCCTCAAATCTTTAGTGAGGTGAGAGCTAGAAGAATCTGTCTCCTGAGAAGAATCAGTTTTTACCTGTAAGAAAGAAAGAAGGCCTTTAATAACAATTTTATTTAGAGCAATGTGTTTTATTATTTTTTGTTCATATTGATGTATGGCAGATAACATCCTGGTTAGTTTCTTAATCCCTTTCAGTTTATTCTTCGTACTGTTTGCAAATATTTAACTAGTACCCCTGATGGATTTATAAAACAACAAGTTTTACCATAACTTTAACTTCTCTTTTATTATCTATTTGGCTTTCACTGTGTCTGAATTTGTGATAGTAAAACTCAGAATTTGCACAACTGTGTCAAAACAACAAATAATGTCAGTGTAAATGTTAAGCTATTTGGTTGTTATAGTGTAAAACAGAAAGGAATAATTTAGTGTATTTGACAGCTTTCACTTGTTAATTTTAAGGATGGTTTGTAGAATCTCTAGGAAGTCCTGTTATAAAGGAAGATTTTAGGGTCCTGACCTAGACTTTTAAACTGAGTAGCTTAGAGTGGTAAAGATCGTGCCATCTGCTTTGAACAAAGATCCAGAAACTAATTGATCATCGAAATCACCTTTAATGCATTTTAAAATGCAGATAACAGGCCCTAGCTCCAGAGACTCGATTCTAAAATTTGTAGAAAGACCAGGAAATCTATAGTTTTGAAAGAGTCTGAAACCAAACTAGTGAAATACCACCATAGTAGAAGCTTGAATTAAATTCGTTTGGTAAACAAAAACAGTGGGCAACATTAGACAGCTGGCTGCTTATGGGATCTCAGTGTGGCATATTGTGAAAAAAATAGCAAAAAATATTGCTTTTGGAATATAGTTACAAAGCTGTTATCAATGAGTGTTAATATGATGAGTGGCATGGCAGCTTCTTTTGCAGTACATTTTTGTCAGAGTAGATTATTTCTCCTCGAAGCCCAAAGTCATTGGAAGTAAATCCCATTATAACACAGGGTTTGTTTTCCCCCTGGTACATATCGGCCAAGGACATTTTCTGGTCAAGAATTCATGCAGTAGCTTTGCTATATCCACACAGGAAATGGCTGTGACCTTTCTGGCCCATAAGGTTATACATTTTGACAGGCGGCACAGAGCCAATCCCTCCAACCACACAGCACAGACGACCGCACACTGTTCTCCTGAGGCATGCTGTTACTCATGTTGTCTAATCACATTCAGCATGTCTGGAGCTGAACATTGTTCAGAATATCAGAAAGGCAGAAATGATATGTTGCTGATTCAGTGGAAATTGCCAGCAAGAAGCAATGTTCATAGCTGCCTGGTTATTTAATGTATCTGAAATCACTTCTAGAAATGTCATCCCTTTCTGTCTCTGTCACCTTCCACCACATCCAACTCCAGCCCAAATATTTTATTTGTCGAAAACTAAGAGACTCATATTAAAAAATTAGATGCCTTCTCTGGTCCACATTAAATACATAAAAGTGAATCACAGTCCCTAACTTAAGAAGCTTATAGTCTTACAGTCTTACTTGGAGTACCAACACTAATTTATATCATATAGATGATGACTGTAGCCTCCAGATGCCACTGGCTTCTTTATTTACTAATATTATCTCTTTTTTCCCAATGTCAGAGACAAAGCATCTCTCCTTCACCAGAAACACTCTTTCTCTCTTTCTACCTAACACACACACACACACACACACACACACACACACACACACACACAGAACCTACTTGTAATTGCCTCATAAATTACAGTAGTTCAGCTACAATCCTGATGATTCAAAGAGTGATACAGAGGGACCACATCACAGATTGAAAAAATTCTCTTTCTCAAATTGTCCTCCTTATTATCTCTGTCCTCTCTTTGTCTCCCTCTCCCTCTTTATTTTTCAGGAACAATATAAGTTCATTTCCTGATCAAAGCCATTTAGTTAGACATGGGTTCTATCAAATTTCAACCTCTTCTCTAAGTTACTTATAAAAATATTTATTCGAAAGAAATACAGTTTTCTTCCCAGGAAAAATCTAGTAAATAAAATTGATTCACTTTCGATTTATGAAACAACACTGAAAAACATGAGAATATGCTTAAGTGCTACACTGTGAAGTAGAATAAAAGTGTGATGTAGTGTTAAGAGACTGAAAAGAAGAGAGATGTTTGGAGTATTTAAGGATTTGATGAAGTGCCCTTCCAATGGGGTCCTGAGCACTTTGTGGTTCAAGAAATCAAGACTTATATTATACAATAACTGTAGGTTTACTTGGTTTTCTCTCCATTAAAATATATGTTCATTGAAGACAGACTCTGCCTAGAGAGTTAGTATTTTATATCACCAGCAATCCTAAACCTTATATGTAGTATAAGCGTCATTTCTGGCACTTGCCCATTCGGAGTGTCATAAAGTACCTAGGTTTCTCATATTAAAGCACAGTTGCTCTCTCATTTACTTTTTTTCTTTTTTTTCTTTTGTTTCTTTGTCTTTCTGAGTTTCTTACCCCATTTTCTACCAAACAAGGCATTATATATTGCATAGGCCTATTAAATCAAGTGCAAATATTTGAAAAACTACTTAGAAAAAGGTACTAGGGTCCTAAAACATAGACCTTCCTGGGGTGATTTGCAAAAGCGTTAGAACTGAAACAACTTCAGTAATGACAGTAAGATTAAAATACTGTGGAGAGTTGTGAATGTTCACTGCAGCACTATTTACTATAGCAAAGACATGGAATCAACCTATATGCCCATCAATGACAGATTGGTTAAAGAAAATGTGGTTCATATGCACCATGGAATATTATGCAGCCATAATAAAAGAATGAGAACATGTCTTTTTCAGGAACATGGATGTAGGTGGAGGCTATCATTCTTAGTAAACTAATGCAGGAACAGAAAACCAAATACTGCATGTTCTTACTTATGAGTGGGAGCTAAATGATAGGAACTTACGAACCCAAAGAAGGAAACAACAGACACGGGTCCACTTGAGCAGGGACGGTGAGAGGAGGAACAGGAGCAGAAGAGATAAAAAAAAAAAAAAAGATAAAAATGGTCAGAAATTAGAAACAGGCATGTGATGGTAACCTGACCATTGAGACTCAAGGGGGAGCCTACTAGGGAATTCCAGGTAGGTTCTCCTCACTCCAAAAAAAACAAAACAAAAAGATATTCTATTTCTTTCTCTGATAGTTGTCAAGCCTAAAAGTGCTACCTGAAACCACTGAAGTCAAAACATTCCAAATATTACACTTTGTATTAGTCCATTCTCCTACTGCTATAAAGAAATACCAAAAACTGGTTAATTTATAAAGAAAAGAGGCTTAATTGGCTCATGGTTCTTCGGGCTGTACAGGAGGCCTCAAGGCATCTGCTTCTGAGGGGGCCTCAGGGAGATTTTACTTATGGCAGAAGACAAAGCGGGAGCAGATGCCTTACATGGTGGGAGCAGGAGCAAGGAAGTGAGAGGAGGTGCTATGCACTTTTAAACAACCAGATCTCATGAGAACTCTATCACCATGCCATACCAAGGAGGGTGTTGCTAAACTATTCATGAGAACTGTCCCCATGATCCAATCACCTCCTAACAGGACCCACCTCCAACACTGGGTATTGCAATTTGATGTGAGATTTGGGTGAGGACACAGATCCAAACCATATCATACCTCTTATATCAAAACACTTTGGGCTAAAAACTGCTAGGCTACAAACCAATCATGATGTGCTCAATCATCCCTTTAAATGAACAAGATGCTCCTAAGGCAATGTGCACAGTGTTAGCCATGGGGATGAAGAGATCTGGGTTCTATTTACCAGTAATACGACCTTGAGTGAATAATTTAGTCATTTTGACCATCAGTTTTCTCACCTGTAAATAATGAATACTAATATTCATGAGATATGCTTTGTAGAGTTATTGAGGTAACTACATGCATTAATGTTTCACTTTGCTACTTAATTCATTAATTAAAATATACTTCATGAAATTCTGCAATAGACAAATATTCTGCTACGAGCTCAGAGAAGATTGATGGATAAAATAAAGAGAATCTCTGCTTTCACATTGTTTGTCATCTAGTTCAAGCAAATTTCTCCACATGTTGCAATGTCCTGAATACATAAAAATGTCTTTGTATTTTGTATCCATTTTATTCACCTAAATATATGTGACTATGATATATATAATACACACACATATCTGTATATGTGTGTATATATATGACTGTGTGTGTGTATATATATATATATATATATATATATATATATATATGCACTTGCCAGATGGAAAGCATTATTTTGGGTGATGGGAATTATAAACAAAAACATGCAGGTCCCATTAAGGATTACTCCAGTTATATTTATATTATACATAACTTAAGAAACCCTTCAACAACAAGAAGCTAAATAATGGATGAACAGAAATTTAGTAATAATGACATTTAATTATTACATCAAGAAGCCCACATGTAGGCTTAATAGTGTCAACAAAGGCATAACCCTTTTTCTTTTTTCAGAGCTGATGCCTGTGCAACCTAATATTATGCAGTTCCTAGTCTGTAAACTTTCATATTTATATATCTGCAATTTTTGTGTTTATGTTTGGATATTTTATCTAAATGGATTTAACATAAGTTAAACAGAAATCTAATTTACAACCACTCTAGATTTAACTCCTATTGTCTTAAGATTAATACCAGACTCCTGAAGGACCTATCCATGGTGCTGGTTGGATGAAGCAGTTACAACATGATGGTGCATCCACTCAGTTGGTACGCTGCATCTTAGAGATGATCTCGGGAATGGAGATGCATGTAATCTAAATCCATGAGAGCTCAGTATCAAAAACAAAACCATTTTGCATTTGTGTGGACATTTATAGGTTTTTTAAAAAATATTTTACATGTCATTTTACCCGCAAAATGTTTCTATGAGGCCAAATGGGAAATGTGTTCCTCATTTTATGAGTGAGATAACTGAAACAGAGTTTTCTGAATATCATTTCCAAAATATACAATATAGTGTCAGTAGAATACTATATTAATTATGGGGATGAGGGAATTTCTTAGCACCCCAAGATTGCAATTATATTTGGTCAGCTTGGAAGTTAGCATTTAAGGAGTTGAGATAACAAGTATTTTTCAGAATTAGAGAGCCACAAAATGAAGTACGATGCATCCATTCAAAAAGGAGTTTTACCCAAATACTAAAATGGCAAGAGATAGCTCAAAAAAGGCAAGATTTTTAAAAATAGAAAATATAGCCCAATGCACTCTATTAATTCATATCTGTGAATGCCTATAATACAGACAAATATATCAAAGACTAAAAATATAATCACCAAAATGTTAACAGTGATCATCTCTGAGTAGGATTATGAGAAATCCTTTTTTTCCTTTTTGTGTGTATTTTCCAATTTTTCCATACTGAAAAATATTTGTTTATACAAATGACCTTTATAAAATAAAAATGAGTGGCATCATGAGGCAAAAATTAAGCAAGTCTCATTATTACCATATATGCCAATGCAATGTCTTGCTTCATCTCATCTTTGATTGTATCTTCAAAGTCTGAAGGGACTCTTACCCTTCAGAAAACTCCTAGAACAAGGAAAGTGTACCTCCATTTTGTTTATAGTTTAGCTAGAAAATATTACCCATAGGCCTCTTCTTTGTTCTCTAGCTCTCAGGTTTCACTAGATTTGCCAAAGATTTTAAGCCAGTAAGCAAAATATGTCCATAGGCCAAGGCAATGTTCTGTGTTTCTACATCAGGAAAGACTATTAGAAATGATAGATTTCCAAACCATTTCCCAGAATATAGTTATTTCCTTCTGACTCAAAATTGCTACTACTGAAAATAAAATCAAAGTATGCTCTACAAAACAGACACGCCAATAATGTCTCTCGGAAAAAACCCATTCTTGGGAAATTTAGAAGACTCAGTCTTTAATGATATCAGAGTTGTTAGTTTAAAAAAATCTATGATTAACATTTCCTCTGAATAGTCTTTCTTTATTTAAAGATATGGTTTAATAGTCTTATCTAGTTTTCATTGTAAAATAATCATACAAAATATTCTTTTTATTTAAGATCCTCAAGAAACAAATGTAGTTTCTCTAACAAAGCTAGGAGGTGATATAAAGTCACAGAAAATTAAATACATATGCAAACAGAGCAGGTGGCTATAATGGAAATAGACATCAACATTGACCTTCATTCCTATAATAGCTTTAGCTGAGCTAGCACTTTTCTGCACTGTACAAGGTCTTCACATGTGTGATTCTTATGAATCACTCCAATTTGGAATGAGTGCATGGCAGCTGTTCTCTTTATTTTACATGCAGGAAAACCCCACAGAGAAGCACCAAAAAGCTGTCCATTTTTTCCAGTGTCAAGTAAAAGTCAATAGCCTAGAGATGTGTAAAGAGACCCACCTATTTATAGCTAGATATACCTAGATTTCAAATTTACTTTCTGTTAACAATGGCCTTAAAAGGAATGATTTTCTAATAGACACAAATTTTGTATTTAAATGAAAGAAAATATTATAGCTCTGCAAGTCACCAAAATAAAATAATTAATGATGTGAGTTTCTTTGCAGAAAATAGCAAGAGCCTGAATAAACATCTAAAACAGGAACCTCACTAGGTGCCATACCAGTGCATACTAGAACTGTATTTAGTGATGGAATGGCAACAAATACATTTCTATGCCAAGTAGAAAGGTGCCCCTGCTTTTTTCTCATATGTTTTATGCCACTAACAGGATAATAGGATGTGCAGGCTTGAGGTTTATCTTGTAGCATTTGGGACTAAAAATTCATATTTCTGATGATCTTAGGGAAAGTAAAGCCTCATATAAGAGGTTATTTTCTTGACTATTCTAAAAATTTTGATTAGCTTATCTTTGTGAGAATTATTAAGGCAAATAAGAGAAAAATTATCTCTTATTTAAACTAGCAAAAATAACAAGTTATGAGTTTTGAGACCATTAAATCAATATTTTGTCAAAAAACGTGTAGTTAATTAGAATTAAAACTTACCTAGAGCCCTTAAACATACAGCATGTCCAACATCTATAGCCTTCTTTGCAGAAACATGATACCACTACATTGGTGCTTTTTTCCCTCATTGGCTTTCACGGATTTCAGAGATCCATTAACAAATAATGTGGCCATTTACCTTCAAAGAAATCCTGCATTTTAAATGCCTTATATTTCTTTTAAAGGAAAATAGTTTATTTATAAAATCCCTCAAGTTTACACTGGGCTTATCCTGATGCCACTGTAGGCACTTGGGCATAATTTTTTAACCAAATGAAATCTACAGTCTCAGACTAAGCAACACCAAATACCATATACATGTGTTTTCTAATTATTGTTTCATGAAAAATTTATTATGACAATTGCTTAATACTGATATGTAGTTTTAATGTAGAGTCTAAAGTTTGAGCTCTGTATAATCATATTAGTTAATAGCTATGGGATTTCAAAATAGTCTATCTTATATTGAAATGTAAAAAAATTTAAACTTTCTATCCTATGCTGAAGTGCAACCTACATATGGCAATTGATTCCATCTCCTCACCTCTACCACCAGAACCACCACCAAAATCAACAGGAGTAGAAGTTTTCCTTTAATATCTCCTATGGCATTCACCAACATTGGGATGATGTCCATTATAGCCATTCACTTCTGTGATGCCAGAAATTTCAATTTAATTTGCCAAAGAAAATTAGCCTTCCAGAAATAAGTAGAGGAATTTTAAAAAATATTTTTATTATTAAAGTTAGATTCAGTGTAAAACCTTTTATTTATCAAAAATAAAAAAATATATAGGGCAAAATTTTGCATTATTAGCCATAAGGAATTTTATTGTTTATCTCCTATGATTCAAATATATTATGATTTCTGTAATGGGAACTATCAAATGAAAGACCAAACTAAATGAGAGTAAAGCCTCTCCCCCCTTTTTTGCAAGGCTAAAGTAATCATGCTAGATTTAAAAGGGCAAAGTAAAGAAGATAAAAGGCAAACAGTGAATTGTTTGACACAATGAATATACAGCTGATTCCATGCTGCTTCATGAAAATGCCACCAAACTAAGGAGGTTTACTCTTTTCTTCAATAAATGAAGCACACACCAAAAAGCCAAATGCTACTGTTATTCCCATTCAATGACGGCCAGCAAATCCTACATAAATAACATATATCATACATTTTAAAGATATATCTACATCTTCTCAACACTCACCATGATTTTATTAGTGGCCTAAAAGTTAGTAAGCCAAGGCAAAACAAAAAATTAGGGAAGATCAGATGGAAGAAAGAACTGAAGGAAATAAACTGATTTTTGAAACATCACCCATTAAATACTCTAAGAAGAAAAAGAAGCATGTGAAATCTTGGAAGAATTTCCTTATCCAAAATTCAAGCCTAAGGATAAATGCCTGTGACCAGCTATTTTATTTTGACTTGAGCTACAGTTTTAGATCAATATGGTCAGTTACTTATTCAGCTGTGCTCAATTATATTGCATATGAAATAACAAAGTTAAATATCAAACAAGGATTTTTTTTGTCCTCCTCCAGTAAAACAATATCACACTAACTACATGATCTAAACATCCATAGTAAACAAATGTAACTTTATGGAGGGAAGAAAACTCCTTAAGCATCTCTTCCTACTCCCCCATCTGCACGTTATGTATTAGGAATCAGAAAAAAATTCACACCTCTGACTTTGAGTCATAAGCAGATTGCTACAAGAAATGTGTCGCATCACTGGCTTCAGGAAGAACTTTAAATTCCTGGAGAAAAATATAGCACTTCTGTCAGTTTCAAATACCTCATATCTGCATGTTAATTTCAAAGGGTTCAAGGAGGCTTTGCCAGGTCCATGTAACTAATCCTCCCGGTTGGACAACTGTCATAGCTGAATTTTTCATTTACAGTCCAGAAGGGTTAGCTGACTTGAGGAAGAGAAGATCAGGTTTCCTACTCTGTTCAGTTACTGAATTGGGGCACCTGGGAACAGGAGTCAGGTGCACTCTGTGGAGATCAGGCAATGTTTTAAATCGCGGATGTTTGCCATTATACCTCTACCAGCCACCTTCTTCCCTGCTCCCATGCTGTGACTCTCATCGACCTCTCTCTCAGACAACAGTCTTACTTTTCAGAGTCTCAAACACTCTCAAAGTTCCAGTTCCCATCTTTGAGAGGAAAAGAGTCTTGTGTAATAAGTGTACAGTACAAGCAAAGAAGATTAAGAACAAAAAACTCCATGTAAGAAAGAATAGCAATTTTGGTTCTCCCTCCCATCCTCTCTTCTCAGGACTCTGACCCATTCTAATTCTCCAACTTTACTGCCATCCATGCCTTCATAGTTGTAATCATTGTCTCAATCACTCTGGACCATTATTTTTAAAAAACGGACCTCAAATTTTGCAGTTTTGCAAACCAAACTATTAGAAGTGTGTCAGGAAAATAGGCTTTTTAAAAATAAACACAGACTTCTGTTTTGTAAGTTGTTAATGACCAGAAAATGACTTAGTGGGAATGATAGACCAGCCACAGCTTATATGTTCCCCTTCCTAGAACCAATATTGTTGGGGTAACATTGAAAATCTCTTTTTATAATTAATTTTTATTTCAATTGCTTTCCTTTTCACTTACTGGAGGGGCTGCAGTAGAATAAAGATAACCTTCCGAGAGAAAGGTGTTTAGTAAGTGTGAAATGGAAGCTTCATCTTTCCCTGAGGGCAGGAAAACACAGCAGATCATTTCACAGAAGATACTATATTATTCCAAGGAAGAACAGGACACTAGCTGGTAAAAGAATGAATGTAGAAAAAGAATAGATAACAACATATAACTGTATTTCCCCCTTAGGAAAGTTTGAGTTAAGCAATCACTCTCAGACTAAAATAATTTGCTGAATATAATAGCTATAAAGTGGCAGGGTTGGTATTTGAACCTAGAATATCTGAGTCCCAAATTCTATCTCCTTCTGATACACCACATTGTGTCATTCACAAAACCAATTATCCTCCAAATAACATTCTCATTCACTCACTCATTAACCAACAAATAGTTATCAAGTGCCCTCCAGGCAGTCCATAGGATTTAGGAAGAGGTGTATAAATGACAAAATCAAGGACCAGACACCAAGATTTTATACTTTAGTAGAACTCACAACACAACAGTATGATTGATATTCATACTGACAGCATTTTCTGTTAACTAGACCAATCTATTGGGCATTCAAGGAATGGATTAAACAAATTAAAGAAGCAAGTAGATATTACGGACCCCTAATACTTCATTGATAATAGTTAAATTTTACATACGTTTGACAGAGTTAGTCTCACTCTCTCTCTTTCTTTCTCTCTAGCCCTCTCTTTCAGTGTGATAGTAAACCCCTGCTGTTGATGGTGCCTCAGCTGGTGCAGTAAGATAGTAAAGTACTAGCTTGAGAATTGCTAATTAGTGTATTCAGACCAGTTATTTTGAATATATTGGAAAAAGAAAAAAAGAAAGATGAATGAAGCAATGACCTCAAGACGAGCAGTGACAAAACTTTAATAAGGACAATGACTAAGGCTAGATTTCAGTGCCACTTAAAAAACACAAACTATATGCAAATCTGGGAGTATGCTTCTGGAAAAATCCTTGCGGAAGCTACAATTGTAGAACACTTGAAATGTAGACTTTAGACAGCTGTAACACTTTCAGGACCATAATCTATTACAGTATATCCAAGAAGTTTTCTGCCATGGCATGAAATTCTATGTGGGTACTGAATTGATATTACATTAATTCGCCCATTTAAACAATATTGCTTCTAATAATAAGTTATTAGAATTGAAAGATAAATCCCCACCTATAAGTATACCTTTAAAATTATTTTTCCTGTACTAAATCTAGAATTGTGATGCCAAGTGTGAAAAGAAGTAATTACTTAAGTAAAACAAGTAGCTTCAGAAAACTGGATGAAATTGTCAATATTAGGTTTTATATTCAGTTAGTAAATGAATCATTCAGGCAAATATTTACTATGGAGAATTCAGGAAACAAAATATGGTTTCAGTCATTATCACACAAGCAAGTTTGTCAGTGAACTTGAAATACATTCTAAACTATGGGGTGTCTAAGCACAATAAACTTTTATGAGAACAGAGGTACATTCTTTGACTATCCAAGGCTAGGAAATCTTCATGGGTAAGGCTGACCACAAACCTCATCTTAAAGGATGTGAGAAGACAAGAGAAGGACGTCCTGGGGAAGGGCTGGCAGTAGCGTGAACATGAGTCAACTGGCAAAGACACAGAAGCAGACAGAGATGGTTTTGACATTGTGAGACACAGGAGGAAAACGGCATGCCTGGCAGTCTGCACAGGATAAGCTGATAAGTTTACATTAGCTTTCTGAAGATTGAACAACTCTCCCAAACGATGCCACATCAAGGAGAGTATCCTAGCTCCACAATCCACCATAACCAGGGTTAGTGCAAACAAGCAAACATGTTCTTTTAATCTGCTTATGGGCCACAGTGCTACAGGCCTAGCAGGAATGCATGTGTGCACATGTGTGTGTACGTGCGTGTATGTGGGGGGTGTGTGTTTGTGTGTGTGTAAGGGGATATAATACTGTGATTTGAAAGAAAGTGGATAAATCAGAGAGCAAGCTATCTTTATAAGAATGTAATAGATGGCCATTTTTTTCCAGTTTTAGTCCCAGGCATAAATATCTCTAATTATGTACTGGGAATCTTCTTTGACAAAAATAACATTTTAATAATAACTTCTCTGCCCTAATTATAGACCAAATCTTCTTCAGAATAACTAACCTTGATTATTGATCACGTACAAAAGTGCTATGTTACCGGAAAATAGACTGATTCTGCAAATTTGGCCAAATGTCAGTTATTGCATAGAGCTCTGTGTATGGTGATTTGGCGGATTTTTATTACAGGTATATAATGGAGATGTACAGAAGTAAAATTTTCTAGCTTTGGATGGTCGCTCACCTAGTGATATATTAATCAACATAGGGATGATGTGTGTATGAAATCATTAATTGAACTACATTTCAAAAATGGCAGCATTATCACCTTAAAAAACAAATCCTGATTCAAAATTTAAATGTAAAAATCTACATTGTTCAGTACTCTGGTATTTTAAATATTCCAAGGCCTTCTTATATACGTTGCCTTCATTTAGTTAGGTATTTTTTGTTTTACCAGTTAAGAAACTAAGGATCAAAATGGTGAAATAAAGTCTTCTATTACCCAGAGTCATAAGTTAAAAAGTAGGAGAACTATGACATAAACCAAAAAAGGTATCCTGATGATAATCTCCCCGCTAGTCTCATGATTCCTCAATGTTTGTCAGAAGCAAACATCCTGTGAAATATTGTCTAGGCAGATAACAAATATAAAAAATTAAACTTTGATTTGGTCTCTCACAAATATGATACACATTCATATGAAAATATTCATTGAGTACATTCTGTGTGCTAAATTGGTGTTTTAGGCATGAGAGATTTTATAATGACAAAAACAATGGTGCTTTTCTTACACAGCTTCTAAGAAAGGAGAAATATTTAAGGCAAAAATAAAACATATCAGATTGTGTGATACATGCTATGGAAAGTAAAATAATAAATAGGCTAAAGAAGACCAGGCACACTAGGTGTGGTAGAGAAAGAAGTATTGCAATTTTATACAGTGTAATCAGTAAAGACTCCCCTGATCAAGTGATATTTGGAAGAGAACAAAAGGAAATGAGGGACTGAACTAACCAGAATTCTTAGGGAAAAGAACGTCATGTTGAGGGAACAATAAGTACAGTTTATGTTTGTTGTGTTTGGCCATCACAACAGGCTTGATGTAGCTGGAGTCAAGGGAGCAAGGAGCAGGCTGGTAGGAGATAGATTAAGGAGGTTCAGAGAGCCAGAAAATACAAGGCCTTGAAGGCCACTGTTGACTTTGGCCTGTATTCTGGTTAAGATAGAAAGCTTTTATGAAGCAACAACATTTGACTTACATGTTAAAGGATCTCTTTTGCTGGTGAATTAAAAAAAAAACTGCAAGGGAAAGTGGCAAGGAAGTAAGCATGGAAATCAGTTAAGAGGGAATTGCAGTAATCTAAGAGAGAGATGATGGCTTAGATGAGAGTAGTAGCATTAAAGACAATACGAAATATTCAAATCCTCATGTATTTGAGGCTAGAGCCAGATGTGGGCTATGAAAGAAAGTCTACTCAAGTCTCCTCAAATGCCCCTTTCTCTCCAACGCTTCAGCCTCTCCTTTCATTTCCTCCACCTTAGTATTAGGTATGGGATTGTTTCTGAGCTCACTAAGAAAATAGAAACAACTGGAGAAGAATCTCCACAGGCATCTATTGCCACATCTACTATCTACCTGCTTTGTTACCCATTGAGTCTGCATTCCTTTCTGGGAGTTTGGATGACATCCCAATTTTCCTATCTAAGACATTTGAGCAAATGTAAAAATGAAGTGGGCAAGTGTTGAGATTAAAATAATATTAAAGCAATAATTTTGAAATAGGAGAAAAGTTAATAGAAATTTGACTTGGGACATATTAAGTCTGACGTACCTTACAGACAATTAAGTGAGGATGTCACATGGACAGCTAGATACACAGGTTTGACACTTAGGGATAATGTTATGAGTTGGAAATACAAATTTGGGAATAATCAACATATACATAATATTTAAAGCTTGAAAATTGATAAAATTACCAACGTTACAGTGTATACCTAAAAGACAAGAAGCATAAGGTTTGGACTGAGAGTATGTCAATATTTAGAAGTCATCAACTTGATGAAAAAAATCACAGAAAGAAATGGAAAAGGAAGGACCTGTTAGGTAGAAGGGTAAATGAAATAGATTGGTATCTAGAAACAAAGAAATAAACAAATATGTCAAATCTTGCTGAAAAACAAGTTCTGATAATTGATTGTTGAATAGAATGGAAGTCAATGAAAAGCTCTGCAAGAGCAATTTTAGTAAAGTGGCGAGGGCAAAAGCCTGATTAAAATAGGCTCAAGAGGGAAGAAATTGGAAACAGTGAACACTGGCATCCAGGATCAAGGATGGGGCAGGAAAAGCTGGAATTTTCAGGTTTGAGAAGACCACTGACAAAACGTTATCTAGAGGAGTGGGATCCAAGAATAAATCAAAACAGCCATCACTTGCAGCCCGCAGTATGGAAAAAGCAAGTGAAATGTCTCTTATAAGTCATAAAAATGGTCATCTAGAAGAGACGCATGGGGAACGGACCAGGTAAATAAAATGGGCAGCACCAAGGGCCTACTTCAGGAGAGTGATCATGAACTGAAAGCAAGGTGAATCAGTGTGTGTGGGTTTTATTCTCGAAACTCCACAACTTAATAGGTTAGGAAGTATCACACAAGTACGTCACAAGCCAGGATTTGAATGCAAACAGTGGTCGAAAGCCTGTGTTCTTAATTACTATTCCACCATGCCTCACGTGTCCTATTTCATCCTGTGCACAACAACCCAATGCCTTTTCTAAGTCTGGTTACTGAATAAGCCTATTCCTTCTCATGCCCCACCTGTACTTCCTCCTTTGAATTTCAGGCCCAAATATTTAATGACTTACCAGTCTTTCCTACCAGATCTCTAATTTAAAATTAACCTGACTCAAACAACTATTTATCTCCTCTCCCCAAACCTGCTCCTTTCCTATTCATTCCCATCTTCTGATATTATAATTAACATATTCAAAAGTCCAAAAGTTTTCATGGTTAAATTGGATATAACGATGAAAAAAGCAAATAAAAAAGTCACTGGAGTCAAAATTGTAAAGACTACAGACTCATAAAAAATGAATTAAGAGAATATGGAGTGAATTTTAAAACTGCTAAATTATATATATATACTATAATATGTAGTATATATTATACACACACACACACACACACACACACACACACAGTGGCTGTATTCAAGTTGCTAAGTTGGTGGTAATTTGTTATACAGCAATAGAACACTTATAAAGGAGGTGTAATAAGGAGCCCTGGTCTCAAAATTTTGGCGATGGGGGTTACGTGGCCCCTGGAAGAAAACAAACTGAATCCTCTTCTTATTGCCCCCATATCTTGGTTGTGTGACTTTTAAAAGATTACTAACCAGTCTGAGTCTCTATGCCATCACCTATAAAATGATTCTGGTAACATTTAACTACACAATTATTTACTACATGCAATTATTGGAAAGTGACTAGCATTTCATTAGATCTGTCATTTGGTTACATGCATATGTGCAAAGAAAATATTGAGGCAAAATCTAGTGTGGGGGCTGGGGGAATAAAGAAGTTTTGCCACAGTGAAGATCAATACACAGATAAAGGAAAAAATTGGTATCAGTTACTAATAGGTACTATCAGCTGACTGTGGAGAAAATCAAATAATTCTAACTCTATATTTTCCTATCTTTCTTTGTTTTTTTCTGGCCCTAATTTTTAAGTCTTATATATGGGATACCAAAGGAAATCTTGTTCTGAAGTCTACTTTTTCTGATATTAATGGAGCCTCTTTAGTATTCTTTTTCTTCATATTTTCATAGATTATCTTTTCTTCCATATTTTAACCTATCTATGACTTTAGTGGGTTTCTTGTATAATGCATATAATTTATGTGTTCAGTGTGATGTTTTGATACACGAATATATTGCATATTTATCAAAGCAGGGCAATTAGCAATTCCATTACCTCAAAACATTTATCATTTCTTTGAGATGAGACAATTTAAATTCCTCTCTTCTAGCTTTTTGGATATATACAATACATTATTGTTAACTATGTGTAGGTAACTATTATTATAGTTATAGGATGACAATTGTTAACTATAAATTTATTTCTCCTAACTTTAACATTGCACATATTGTTCATGCTCCATCATCTCTTTCCCTTACTTTCCCCAGCCTCTGGTAACCTCTATTCTACTCTCTAATTATATTTATTTAAATTGCACATATGAGTGAGATCATGTGGCATTTATATTTCTGTGACTGGTTTGTTTCACTTAACATAATCCTGTCCAAGTTCATGTTACAAATGCAAAAAATTTATTCTTTTTTACGGCTGAATAGTATTCCATTGTGTATATATACCACTTCTTTATCCATTCGTCTGTTGATGTACACTTAGGTTGAGCCCATATCTTGGTTACTGTGAATAGTGCTGTGGGAGTGCAGATATCTCTTTGACATACTGACTTCATTTCCTTTGAATATATACCCAGGAATTGGATCATATAATGGTACAATTTTTAAATTTTTTGAGAAACTTTCATACTGTTTCCATAATAGATATACTAGTTTACATTCCACCAATAGTGTGTGAATATCCTTTTCTCCATAGTCTCACCAGTATTTGTTATATTTTGACATTTTAACAATAATCATTCTAACTGAAATAAGGTGTTATCTAATTGTGGTTTTGATTTGTATTTCCCTGATGATTAGTGATATTGAGCATTTTTTCATATATCTGTTGGCCATTTATATGTCTTCTTCTGAGAAGTGGCTATTTAGGTTTTTTGCACATTTTATATTCATTTATTTGATTTTGCTATTAAGTTGAGTTCCTTATATATTTTTATAGTAACCTCTTATAACATTTATAGTTTGCAAATATATTCTCCTATTCTGTAGATTGTCTTGTTGGGAGAAAAGCTGAGTGTTGGGAGAGAAGCTGAGGCAGGGCTTGCATGTCTGACAAAATGTAAAAGAGTCTTCGAACATGTCCAGGGTTCAGGGTCTAAAACCCCTCATGGCCTTTGGAACACCAAGCTCTGTGCTAAAGGGTGGAAGGCTACCCTGACGCACCATAATCTAAGCCCAGGACATAAAACCCCTCTTGGCTTAGATAGAATCCAGGGCTCAGGGCGTAAAACCCCTCATGGCCCCTGGAATGTGTCTAGACTTGCTAGCTCCTTGCTCCTTGCTCTCGCAGGATCGATTGTTATCTTGAGTTAAAAGAACTTGCTCTCCATTATCTCAAGTAGCAGAGCAGATGCTAAACTGTCACAGCTGTAAATCATGTGCTTAATGCAACTCTCCCTTTTGACCCCCACATTTTCACCACCTGTTTCTTTGATCACCAATAAATAGTCTGGGACTTCACAGCCTCCAACACTCGCATTGGCCCCCTGAACCCACTTACTCTCTCAAACTGTCTTTTCTCATTCCTTTGATTCCACCAGACTTTGTCACCCCCATGACCTGGTGTTGGGTCCGATCACCCCAACATTGTCTCTTTACTTTGCTGATTGTTTTCTTTGACATCTTTGAAACCTTTGTATCTGAAAATGTGTACTAGCTATTTTACCAAGCTCTTCACTACCCTTTCAATCTTCTAAGAAGACAGCCTTTCAATCTGGTGACATGCTTTGAAGCATGTTTCCTTGGACCATGAAAAGGAATATCTATGGAAATGAAGCACACACACATATATATTTAATATCTATGAAGGATATTCCTTCATAGATATATATGGAATATCTATGAAGGATATTTATGTATTATTTATACATATACATATACATTATCTATATATACACACACACATAGATATTGGATATATATAAATTATATACATACACACATAGATTCCAATATCTATGTGAATATATAATTATAATATGTATTATTAATTTACATATATATAATTTACCTTCATAAACTAGGAAATACCAAGCCATCTTACAATTTGAGCTGGCTAAGATCATCTTATTTAAAATAATAAAATCCTAAAACCAGAGCAACTTCCAAGTTTTCTGGTTCATACCTCTTCCCTCAGATAGGCAGATATCCCAATAAGCTAACCAAAAGCCTGATTATGTTATATTTCAAATTCTTCAGGGAAGAGATTTCATAGTTTCCTTCGTAGCACCTTCTGGAATTTATTTTCTCACTTATGGGTTTAAGAGTTTATACTTTAGCTTCATATCTTGGCTAAAGATAAGAAAAAGTGAACTGTAGCATTTTGTCTAAAACATTATGGTCAGAAATAAGAACATCTGACTTATATTTAGTAGTATTTATAAATATTCACTTTAATGCAAATACCACAGCAACACTGTCTTTGTTCTTTCCCATGCCTGCCACAAAATAGATGGATCAAGCAGCTATTGTAACAATGTAAAAAAATACTCCTAAACTCACATCACAATTAGTTTGGCTTATCTAATCTGGGCTTGGTTGGTGGCTCTGCTTTAGGCTACTCAGGTAAAGGGGCAGTGGCTACCTGGAGCTTGCTTTGCTAATGATGAATCACGCTGCACAAAAGGTAAGTCAGATATTGCCACTAAAATGCTGTGTAATAAACCACCTAAAAACTCAGTGGCTTAAAATATAAGCATTTTTTTCCTACCTAGTGTGTAGAGGTCAGCCAGGTTGGCTTGGACAGCTGCTATTTAAGCTGTGCATTGGCTGGGCTTAGCTTCAGGCTTCAGATAGGGCTCAAATAAGTTGTACATGTCTTCATGCCCTCCGTGAACCAGCACTAACTGAGGCATATTTTTCTCAAGGCACGTCTCCTAGCAAAAGAACAAACTAAAGCATGTAGGTACATTTAAACTCTCTCTTCCCCGTTAAACCAACCAAATAAGTAAAATCAAAGTGAATCACAATATCAAGCCAAAGTCGATCATGTAAAGAAATATAGTCTGCCCCAAAGATGAGGCTGAGAGAGTATTTGCTAACCAATGTACCAATATATTACAGCAGGCACTTATATATTTGTTGTTGAAGGTAATAATTGCAACAGGTAACATAAATCTTTTATTGATCATTTACCAGAGCCAAGCACTGGGCTAAGACACTTGTCATTTAATTTGATTCTGAAAAGACCCCTTTGAGGAAATACTATAATTATCCACAGTGTACATATAAGGAAATTGAGATACAGGGGATATAAGTCATTTCCCAATTACATGCAGGTTCTAAGTGTCCAAGAGGATATTTGGACCCAGATGGTCTCACTCTAGAACAGTGTACAAACCACTAGGATGATAACATGTGCGATTTAGGTATCTCCACAACCAGACTGAGCAATAATACTTTCTGACTGAGCAAGTTTTGAGTCTTTATTCCCTAATATATCTCTGGGGTTGTAGGTAAGTACAGAACATATATACTTTAAATCTTCAAGGAAACATACCGCACTCCCATTAATTGGATTTTTGTGGCTTCGTGTCTACTTAGACCCAGTTTTGGCATCCAGCTTTTGTTTAGCTCGTTCGCCAAATGGCTGATCTCTAAATATCCATTTATCAGCTAATATTCTGCTTGTTCTGGTCACTGATTATGACCCACAAATATTACCCACTATGAATTAGGATGTGCAGTTCAATCAATTATTTATCCGCTCTCCTAACAGTATCAACAAATCCACAGTAACAGGACAATGTTGTAAGAGAAGAGAAAGATCCTGACAAAGGGAGAAAGTGTAGACCACCGAACGGCAGAGATACTGATGAGGTTATTTTTTCTACACTGGAGAAGAAAAAGGTAAAATTCAACCAAGTTGTTTAACTCATCCAGTGTTGCTCAGATGACAAGTTGCACAATCAAGTCTCACTCTTGGGTTTATCTGATTCCTAAAATGATCCCTCATATAATATTCTGGATAGCCTTCCATAAAAGCCATAATCCCACCTGACTGTAGCAAACCTCAAATCTAACAAAGCTCATACATCCTATATTAGAGTGACAGAGGACTTCTCTAAATTCATATTCTTTCTACAGGAAAGCATCCAGAACACCCTGCCCATTAATGTTTCTAATTTATTATTTACACTTCATGTTCAAAAATGAACATTTTATCCTGAATTTATCCTGAATTTCAAGCTCTTCATTAGCTAACTCCATTTCCCTAAACTGATATTAAAGGTGATATGAATCTCAAATGCTTTCCAATTCTGCCTCCCAAAGATCATGTTCCTTCTTCAACAACACTGATGGGTCATGATTTGTTGTTTACTTGACTCTGTCCAGGACCCACATAAAATGACTCAGAACATTGTAGGGCAATTTTGATTGTACTAAGGCAGTTCTTCAAAATAAGTTCAAAAAATATTTTATTAGTCCTTATTTTGATTTTCACAATGATACTTATGTTCTCTCTCTCTCTCTCCCCATAATTTCCACCCACATATTTGAATGAAACCACCTTTTTCTATCTACGTCTTCTACCTAGTCACTCTAACAATTCCCCATAGCTTCTCCCGTGACCAAAATGTCTACTTTGCCTGTATGATAAACTCCAGTTAAATAATCCCAAACATCAGCCAAGTAGCACCATGAAAATTCTTTTTTTCTTTTACTTAAGTAGTCACACATATCAAAAATCTGTTTCTTTAAATGCAAAGATAGGTCAAAAAACCTATAAAGAGTTTACTAGGGGGGTGCTACAATCATTCTCTCTTTTTCTATCTCCTAAGAAATAAACAGGAAAACAAACATAAAGAGGGAATCATAATGTGGTATAAATTACATGAGTTTAAATATAAGGGATTTGCATTCTGCCAATAAATAGTTAACTATGATTTTGGGAAAATTACATTGATTATTTTGGAGGATCTCCTATTGACTTTACTATGTCATAAATATCTTAGTTGTAATTCTTCTCCTTGCTCACAAATCTATTGTTCTTCAAGTGTTTCCTTTTCCCGGTGCAGGTAAATGGTATTACCACCATCTACTTATTGCCTAAGCCAGAAACCTAGGAATTCTCTTAGCCACCTTCTCTCTTTTTTCTACCATATACAATTAATTCCCAAGTCCTATCTAATCTACCTTCAAATACACTTAAAATGTGTACCCTAAAACTTAAAGTATAATAATAATATAATATAATAATATAATAAATATAATAATAATAATAAAATATGTCCTCTTTATTCTCCATCATAAGTCACAAACTGGTTCAAATCTTAAGCATCAGGCAACAACGTTTTAACCTCTGTCCCTATACACACTTCAGACAGAGTATGTTTGTTTTCATGCTTTTTTTTTCCTTGTTAACAATTTAAAATTTTTTAAATTTTTTAAAATTTCAATAGTTTTGGTGGAAGAGGTGGTATTTGGTTGCATAGAAAGGTTCTTTAGTGGTTATTTCTGAGACTTTGGTGCACCCATCACCTGAGAAGTGTAAATTGTACCCAATGTGTAGTCTTTTATCCCTCACCGCTCTCCCACCCTTCCCCCTGAGTCACCCAAGTCCATTATATCATTCTTATGCCTTTGGGTCCTCATAGCTTAGCTACCACTTCTAAGTGAGAATGTACAACGTTTGGTTTTCCATTCCTGAGTTACTTCACTTAGAATAGTGGTCTCTAACTCCATCCAGGTTTCTGTGAATGCCATTATTTCATTCTTTTTATGGCTGAGTAGTATTCCATGGTGTGTGTGTGTAGATAGATAGATAGATAGATAGATAGACAGACAGATAGATAGACAGACAGACAGACAGACAGACAGACAGACAGACAGATAGATAGATAGATAGAGATATAGACCACATTTTATCCACTCATTGGTTGACGGTCATTTAGACTGGTTTCACATTTTTGCAATTGTAAATTGTGCTGCTATAAACATGTGTGTGCAAATGTCTTTTTCACATAATGACTTCTTTTCCTCTGGGTAGATACCCAGTAGTGGGATTGCTGGATTCAATGGTAGTTCTACTTTTAGTTCTTTAAGGAATCTCCATACTGTTTTCCATATTGTTTGAACTAGTTTACATTCCCATCAGCAGTGTAAAAGTGTTCCCTTTTCACCACATCCACGCCAATATCTGTTTTTTATTTTTTAATCATGATCATTCTTGCAGGAGTAAGGTGGTATCTCATTGTGGTTTGGATTTACATTTCCCTGATCATTAGTGATGTTGAGCATTTTGTCATGTTTCTTGGTCATTTGTATATCTTCTTTTGAGAACTGTCTATTCATGTCCTTTGCCCACTTTTTAATGGGGTTGTTTTTTCTTGCTGATTTTTTTTAGTTCTTTATAGATTCTACACATTAGTCCTTTGTCAAATGCACAATTTGTGAATATTTTCTCCCACTCCGTGGGTTGTCTGTTTACTCCACTGATTATTTCTTTTGCTGTGGAGAAGCATTTAGTTTAATTAGGTCCCATCTATTTATCTTTGTTTTTGTTGCATTTGCTTTTTAGTTATTGTTCACGAACACTTTGACTAAGACAATGTCTAGAAGAATTTTTCTGATGTTGCCTTCTAGAATTTTATGGTTTCAGGTCTTAGATTTAAGTCTTTGATCCATATTGAGTTGATTTTTGTATAAGGTGAGAGATGGGAATCCAGCTTCATTCTTCTGCATGTGGCTTGCCAATTATCCCAGAACCATTTATTGAATAGGGTATCCTTTTCCCACTTTATGTTTTTGTTTGCTTTGTCAAAGATCAGTTGGCTGTAAGTATTTGGCTTTATTTCTAGATTTTTTATTCTATTCCATTGGTCTACATACCTATTTTTATATCAGTACAATGCTGTTTTGATAACCATAGCTCTGTAGTATAGTTTGGAGTCAGGTAGTGTGATGCCTCCAGATTTGTTATTGTTACTTAGTCTTGCTTAGGTTATGCAGGCTCTTTTTGGGTTCCATATGAATTTTAGGATTGTTCTTTCTAGTTCTGCAAAGAATGATGATGGTATTTTGATGGGAATTACATTGAATCTGTAGATTTGTGCATTGATTTGTAGATTGCTCTTGGCAGAATCATTTTCACAATATTGATTCTACCAATCCTTGAGCATGGAATGTGTTTCCACTTGTTTGTTTCATCTATGGTTTCTTTCAGCAGTGTTTTGTAATTTTCTTTGCAGAGATCTTTCACCTCCTCGGTAGGTATATTTCTAAGCATTTTATTTTATTTTTTGCAGCTATTGTAAAAGGGGTTGAGTTCTTGATTTGATTCTCAGCTTGGTCATCATTGGTGTACAGCAGTGCTACTGATTTGTGTACATTGCTTATGTATCCTGAAACTTCACTGAACTCATTTATTAGATCTAAGAGCTTTCTGGATGAGTCTTTAGGGTTTTCTAGGTATACAATCATATCATTGGTGAACAACAACAGTTTGACTTCCTCTTTATCGATTTGGATGTCCTTTATTTCTTTCTCTTCACAGACAGAATATTGTATCTTGTTGGTAAGCTGGTGACTTAATTGTGCCCAACCCTCAATCCGACCCCCACCCTCTTACTTGAAACCCTTTAAAGTCTTCACATTGCCTTAGAATGAAGGACAAAGTTCTTAAACTGATCTGCAGACTCTATATATCTTCCCTACTCATTCCTGCCCCACTCCAGCCTCAACTCACAACTCTTTTTTTCACTTTTGTCTCTGCAGCTACACCAGCCTTTGTTTTTCTTGTTCTTCCTTCCTTCCCTCCTTCCTTCATTTCTCCTTCTTCTCTTTTCCTTTCTCTGTCTCTCTCTTTGTTTCTTTCTCATGACTTCTTCCGTTTTATGACATTTGTGTATGTTTCCTATGTGTGGAACTATTTTAATCTTTCACCCTTCATTTGTTATATAGCAATAAGTTTTAAATTCATCTTTCAATTATTTGTATAGTGTATCCTATAAGAAACAGGTTTTTTATGTCTCATATTAAGAAAGATAAATATAGTAACATTAAATTATATCCACAAATTATTTGCTTCTCTCCTTTTTAAAAGGTAGAGCCTAATTACATTTCTTGCCCCTTGAATGTAGGCTGTGCTTAGTGACTTGTTTCTAACAAATAGAATCTGGTGGAAGTGACATTATGTAACTTACAAGATGAGGCCATAAGAGATATTTTAACTTCCTGCTTGCTATCTCTCTTGGATCATTCATTCCAAGGGAAGCCAAGGACCGTATTATGAGGATATTCAAGCAGTTCTCTGGAGACATCAGTGTGTGAAGAACTGAGACTCCTGCCAATAGCCAAGTGAGCAAGCCATGTCTAAACTGGATCATTCAGTCCTAGTCAAGCCTCTCATTAACAACCTCACCAGTTGATATCTTGACTGCAATCTCATGAAAGGCTCTGAGCCAGAACCAAGCTAGGGAATTCTCAAATTTCTGGCACATAGAAATTACAAGATAATAAAAATGTGTTGTTTTAGGCCGCTAAGTTTTAGAATACTTTGTTATGAATGTAGATAACTATTGCAGTGTACCTAGCTAGCATGTGTGTCGTTAGGCATGTTCATAATGTATTCATAATATATTTTAACATATTTTGCAAGTATAACTAAATTACTACTGGTATAATAATTTAACTAATAAATTATCACCCCGCTTACTAGTAAACTCCATGAAGATTATAAACTATATACATTTTTGCTTATCATTTTATCCTTCTTCATCTCCCCCAAGCCACAGATTATGAAAACATGGGTTTTCAATAAATATGTCTTAATTATATTAATATATCTGAATTAATATGCATCCTAATGCTACAAGGAGAGGCAGAAACCTTCTGGTTATTTAATGAGTGCTATTTAAATGATTGATTAATTCATTATGCAAAATTAGAAAAATAGATATCCTTATGGCAGAATGATTAAAACTTATCTTTCAATGATGCCTTCTGGCAATGAAACAAACCAGTACATCCCTATGAATATCTAAGAAATGATACATTCAGCAATAAACAGAAGCATCAGAACTAACTCAGAATTTTGAAAAAGAATTATATTTAGAGTAACAAAAGCATTTAAAGAATAAATAGTTGTCATGATGAACTATAGGGTATCAGAAACTTTAAATTCCTAGTTTTATAATAAAGTAACCCAATAAACATGTCGTTGTCCTTTAGAGAAATCACATAGCAATTGTTCACAGATTTTGGTTTCACAATGTGCATTGTGCTATTTAAATTAATATATCCAGGAACCTGCTCTTTAAGCCAAGGGCCCAACACATTTATTGTTTTAAAGCAGTACTAGGTTTTATTGCATTTGAAAATTCTGTCATGTACTTTGAAGATGAAAAGTCAGTCTGAAGCACTACAACTTAATTAGAACAAATTAATAAGAACTCATTAATTTTTATTAATTATATTCACAACTGTCGCTACAAAATTTCTCATTACAATTTTCCTGCTAAGATGTTCAAACTCCTCCATTAAAACATTACATTCTAGTATTATACTTTCTTCTCATCAGTATTATCATTACATGGCCCCTTCTAAAATATTGCTCCATATCCCATAGGGACTTGGGCACCTGTATTATATCTATCAATACTTATCATATCAAAATACTTATTGTATTTCTCTCATTCTTGTTCACTCTCATTATCTCAGGTGAGTTCAAAGCCTCTTTGTCTATTTTATTAGTCAATAAATATTTATTGCACTTCTATTTTGTACCTCATCACAGGATTAAAAATTAGAATTGCATCATTGATGGGGTTTCTAATCTAGTAGGAGAAATTGTCCATGAATAAATAAGGATTTTATGGCAACTCTGAAAAGAACATACTACGAAGGAGAAAAAAAAGTTATATAGTGTATATATAGGAGAACCTACCCTAGTATACTGGTTAGGGACAGCTTCTCTATGAAGTTACATTAAGCCAGGGTTTCTTGACCCTCAGCACTACTGGCATTGTAAGCTATATTATTCTTTGCTGTGATGGGTGGGAGTGGTCTTGTGCTTTGTGGAATGTTTAGCAGCATCCCTGGCCTCAAACTAGTTTCCAGTAACATCCCTTCTCACAATATGACAACTGAAATTTCCCAGTATGTCCCAGGGCATGGTTGTTAGGTTTAGCAAATAAACATAAAGAACACAATGAAATTTGAATTTCAGATAAACAACAATTTTTTTATATAAATATGTCCCACATATTTCATAAGATATAATGATGCTTAAAAAGTTCTTTGGGCTTATCTGACATTCAGATTTTACTAGATGTTGTGTACTTTACCTGACAGTCCTATCTAGGGAGTGAGATTGTCCCCAGTTGAGAACCACTGCATTAAGCACATGTTGATAAGACCTGAGACCTTCAGTCTTCACATACCATTGATCTCCTAAACACCTCTGAATTTTATGTCATCTCTACTTTATCAAGTCAAATTACCATGAAGTACACCAACTCAAAGCATAAAAATCTCAAATACTTTTCTCTTACTACAATACCTTATGTTTCAAGTTTTCAAATTTCTTTACTTTTTTGTGACTTTCAGTATTTTGAATTCTTCCTTAGTTCATTAGTGTATTACATACTGGGTTCAAATTCTTCAACCAATACCCTCAATAAGAGAAAAGCAAGCACACTGACCTTCTCTAGCACCAGTCTCATTTATTCCCTAACCTGGATTAACCCAGTTCATCATTGTCTTCATTATTTTTGTAGAATGTTGAATAATATAACCAGACCAAACTGACTAGCTCCTTTATGAATCCTGTCATACTTGATTCTTCCACAGATGAGTCCCCACCTCAACTTCTAAACTTGCCCTCATGACTATTCTAAGCACTCTTCATGTTCCTTACTCTCCCAATTTTTTCCTCTATCTTACCAGACGTCTTGCCTTATGTATCACAAAGCCTGTCTTTATGAACTCTTTCATGTTCTCCAGACTTTCTCTTAAAGTGGCCATGTTCCTTGATCCATTTTTTTCTTATTTTTTTGTTTCCCAAGAATTTAATGCATCACAATTTCTTTCTGATGGTAATTTTCTACCTCAATCCCATTCCTGTAAATGTCTTCTAAGATTTTATTCTGTGCTGAGGATTTTAAAATTCAGTCCTAATTTTGAGCTCTAGACCTGTCTTATTCAACTGACTATTACACATGTTTTCTCAAATGTTCTGTAAGTATCTCAAAATGTCCCAGGCAGAATCATTACTTTAACCCTAAAACCTACTTATGTGCCAGTGTTGTCTATCCCAAGATTTGCAATCAAGCCACAACCTGAGAGTCTTCCTAACAGCATCTCCTTCTCATATCTCCTATATTCAGTGAGTCAGTAACTCCTGAATACCTACTTATGTTTAAAATGTCCATCCCTACCATATCTTTTGCTGCTTTGGACCTTATTCTAGCCCATACAGTGTTTCACAACTCATTCCCACCTACCCCATCCTCTATATTTTCACCATAGCCTGTAGGGCATGCGTGTGTGCATGTGTACTTTTGTGTGTGTGTGTGTGCATGTGTGTGCAGGACAAGGGTACAGTTGAGAGACACTGATGACTGCACAGTGGAAATAATTTCATGACCCAGGCGCTTTGCTGTCTGGTGATATATCAATTAAAAAACCATGTGTTTCTCAAAATAGGTAGTGCTTCCACCTCCCAACACTGTCAATGTCACCTAGACAGCGTGCACTGAAAATATGTGCTACTGAATATTTACCCTGTCTTCAACACATTAGCTAACTAGCCCATCCTTTTGCCTAAAATAAGATCTGAGCCCATTATATAGAGTTAAAAGAAAAAAATGCCAGTATTATCAGATAAAATGACTCTGGTGAGGAGGGATCATACATTGTTTAGCTATTAATATTTTTAAAAAATTAATTTGAAGTCCAGCTTAAATGGTTTATACTACTGGCAGAGTAGCATTGTTATGTTGATTCCAATATAAATACAAGGTTAAAATAGTTTCTCCAAGCCATTCTTTACTCTAGAGATGTTTCCACTTTGCTTTTAAGTATATTTGTCACTGAGTCATCAAACGGCATACATAATTGTCATGTATTTCTCCAACCTGAACTGCAGGAACAGTGAGAAATTTAATGCCTTATTGTCATTTTACTCTCAAAAAATTAAAAATACTTCCAGGAAGTTACTTTTTTCTCTTTATTTGAAAGCAATGAAATGGTTTTCTATTTATCTAAAAAGGCCATGACATAACACCAAGAGTGAACCCTAACATAAACTATGGACTTGGGGTGGTTATGCTGTATCAGTGTAGGTTTATAAATTATAACAAGTGTACCACTCTGGTGGGGAACACTGATTAAGGTGGAAGCTATGGAGGTGAAGGGTAGGGGAAATGTGAGAAATCTCTGTACTTTTCTCTAAATTTTACTGTGAACCTAAAAGTGCTATTTAAAAAATAGTCTTAAAAAAGATTATCACAACTTCACAGTCCATTGTAGTTTGACAAAAGGGAGTCCAACTCTAATCAACAGTATCTTTCTATTAGCCAAACCTTCTCTATTAGCTGAAAAGGAGTGTATATATTTTTGGGCTCTGCCAATGATAGAAATATTAGATATCATCAACTTAATGAAATTGTCAAATATTAATATGGCCTTAGGACACGAGAACTTCCCCAACCTAGCAAAACAGGCCAACATGCAATTTCAGGAAATACAGAGAACACCATTAAGATACTCCACAAGAAGATCAACCCCAAAACACATAATCATCAGATTCTCCAAGGTTGAAATGAAGGAAAAGCTATTAAGGGCAGACAGAAAGAAAGGCCAGGTCACCTACAAAGGGAAGCCCATCAGACTAACAGTAGACCTCTCTCAGCAGAAGCTCTACAAGTCAGAAGAGATTGGGGAGCAATATTCAACATTCTTAAAGGAAAGAATTTTTGGCTGGGCATGGTGGCTCATGCCTGTAATCCCAGCACTTTGGGAGGCTGAGGTGGGTAGATCACCAGAGGTCAGGAGTTCAAGATCAGTCTGGGTAACATGGTGAAACCCCGTCTCTACTAAATATACAAAATTAGCTGGGCATGGTGGCACATGCCTGTAATCCCAGCTACTCGGGAGGCTGAGGCAGGAGAATCACTTGAACCCAGGAGGTGGAGGTTGCGGTGAGCCAGAATCAAGCCACTGCACTCCAGCCTCCGTGACAGAGTGAGACTTGGCCTCAAAAAAGAAAAAAGAAAAGAATTTTCAACCCAGAATTTCATATCCAGCCAAACTAAGCTTCATAAGTGAAGGAGAAATAAAATCCTTTCCAAACAAGCAAATGCTGAGGAATTTTGTTACCATCAGGCCTGCCTTGCAAGAGCTCCTGAAAGAACCACTCACTAAATATGGAAAAGAAAAACTGGTACCAGCCACTGCAAAAACACACCAAAATATGAAGACCAATGACACTGCAAAGAAGCTGCATCAACTAGTGCACAAAATAACCAAAGAGCATCATGGTGACAGGATCAAATTCACACATAACAATACTAACCTTAAATGTAAATGGACTAAGTGTCCCAGTTAAAAGACACAGACTGGCAAATTGGATGAAGAGTCAAGACCCATCAATGTGCTGTATTCAGGAGACCCATTTTATTTGCAAAGATATACACAGGCTCAAAATAAAAGGAGGCAGTGAGTGAGCATGCTACCCAGCCAGGGAAACTGTGCTTTTCCCACGGAACTGGGCAACCCACAGATCCAAAGATCCCACTGGCAAAGTCACGCCAGTGGGGCCTGACATCCCAACCCCAAGAAGAGCAGATTCTTACAGCCTCTCAGCTGGAATCTGCTTAAGCCTACCAAACTCCCAGGGGGAGGGGCAACCAGCACCAGTTGCAGCTGCCTGCTGTCTAAGCCATCTGACCTCCTTGGGGGACCTGCAGGAGCCAGCACTGGGACTCACAACTGCCTAACATGCTAAGCTCGGTGGGTGGGGGAAGGGTGGAACCCATTTCTGTAGCTCCAGGCTGCACTTTTACCCTGCTGGAGCCAGGGAGGCTGAATGGCTTGGTTCTAAGACTTGTACTCACAGCCCAAAATACACCAGCTGTGGCAGTCTGTGGTGAGAGTGCCTCTTCAGGTCTAACCCTGACCCATCCTTTCTCAGTGGGTGGGGTTTCCCTACAGGATCTCCAATAACTCCAGCCAGTCTCAGAAATAGAATTCAGATCTCCCTGGGCCTGAGCCACTAGCGGGAGGAGTGGCTGCAGTCTCTGCAGACCAGCAGACTTAGCCTCTCCTCCTGATAGTTCTCAGGAATCCAGGCAGCCCAGACAAGTGGGCTTCCCTCCAGCAAAACACACCCTTTCCACCAAGGGACAAAGTGCTTCATTAAACGGGTCCCACTCCCTGTGCCACCCAACTGGGTGAGACCCGCCAACAAGGGTTGTCAGACACCCTATACAGGAGTGATCCTATTGGCATCAGGTAGTGCCCCTCAAGGTCAGAGGTCTCAGAAGAAGGAAAAGGCACCCATCTTTGCTGTTCTCTAGCCTCCTGGAGTGACATCTGTAGGCACAGGAGCAAGTCGGATGAACAGGGGCTGAAGTGAACCCCAGCAAACTGCAATAGCCCCATAGAAGAAGGACCTGACTATTGAAAAAAACAAACAAACAAACAAGCTGAAAGTGACAACAACAGCATCACCACCAACAACAACAAAAGGCCCCACAAAAACGCCATTCAAGGGTCAGCAGCCTCAAAGACCAAAACTAGACAAACTCACGAGAAGAGAAAGAATCAATGAAAAAATGGTGAAAACCCAAAAGGCCAGAGTGCCTCTTCTCCTCCAAATGATTGTAACATCTCTCCATCAAGGATACAAAAATCGATGGAGAATCAGATGGACAAATTGACAGAAATCGGCTGCAGAAGATGGGTAATAAAAAACTATGATGAGCTAAAGGAATATGTTCTAACCCAATGCAAAGAAGCCAACAACCTTGATAAATGATTTTGCTAACTTTTGATAAAAGGTTTTCCTTGATAAGAGGAATTGCTAACTAGAATGACCCACATGGCTCTCAAGTGGGCTGCAGGACCACACTGCTCTTCTTTCCATGGGTCACACCAGCCTTCTAGTCAATTTTGATGAGAGAACCTGGATACCTTGGTTGCCAGTGAAGGATTCACATGCTTACTATGTTTTATTTATTGTTTTTTTTTTGATGGGAGCCTTGGAACGCCACTGCTTCTAGTTGGCCATCTTGGCCTTGGGATGCAAGACTGGTTCAATATACAGAAATCAACCAACGTAATCCATCACATAAACAGAACCAAAGACAAAAGCCACTTGATTATCTCAATAGATGCAGAAAAAGCCTTTGATAAAATTCAACATGACTTCATGTTAAAAACATTCAGTAAACTAGTTACTGATGGAACACATCTCAAAATAATAAGAGGTATTTATGACAAAACCACAGCCAATATCATATTGAATGAGCAAATGCTGGAAGCAATCCCTTTGAAAACATGTACAAGATAAGGATGCCGTCTCTCACCACTCCTATTCAACATAGTATTGGAAGTTCTGGCCAGGGCAATCAGGCAAGAGAAAAATATACAGGGTATTCAAATAGGAATAGAGGAAGTCCAGTTGTGTCTGTTTGCAGATGACTTGATTTTATATTTAGAAAATGCCATCATCTCAGCCCAAAAACTTCCTGAACTGATAAACAACTTCAGAAAAGTCTCAGGATACAAAATCTATGTGCAAAATCACAAGCATTCCTTTACACCAACAACAGGCAAGCAGAGAGACAAATCACGAATGAACGTCCGTTCACAATTGCTACAAAGAGAATAAAATACCTAGGAATGCAGCTTACAAGGGATGTGAAGGACCTCTTCAAGGAGAACTATAAACCACTGCTCAAGGAAATAAGAAAGGACACAAACAAATGGAAAAACATTCCATGCTCATGGATAGGAAGAATCAATATCGTGAACATGGCCATACTGCCCAAAGTAATTTACAGATTCAATGCTATTCCCATCAAACTACCATTGACATTCTTCACAGAATTAGAAAAAGCTATTTTAAATATCATATGGAATCAAAGAAGACCCCATAGAGCCAAAACAATCCTAAGCAAAAATAACAAAGCTAGAGGCATCATGCTACCTGACTTTATACTACAAGGCTACAGTAACAAAAACAGCATGGCACTGGTACCAAAACAGACATATAGACCAATGGAGCAGAACAGAGACCTCAGAAATAACACCACATATCTACAACCATCTGATCTTCGACAAACCTGACAAGAACAAGCAATGGGGAAAGGACCTCCTATTCAGTAAATGGTGCTGGAAAAACTGGATAGTCACATGCAGAAAACTGAAACTGGACCCCTTCCTTACACCTTATACAAAAATTAACTCAAGATGGATTAAAAAGTTAAATGTAAAACCCAAGACCATAAAAACCCTAGAAGAAAACCTAGGCAATACCATTCAGGACGTAGGCATGGACAAAGACTTCATGACAAAATGTCAAAAGCAATTGCAACATAAGCCAAAATTGACAAATGGGATCTAATTAAACTAAAGAGCTTCTGCACAGCAAAAGAAACTATTGTGAGAGTTAACAGGCAACCTACAGAATGGGAGAAAATTTTTGCAAAGTACCCATCAGAGAAAGGTCTAATATCCAGAATTTACAAGGAACTTAAACATATTTACAAGAAAAAAACAAGCAACTCCATCAGAAAGTGGGCAAAGAATATGAACAGACACTTCTCAAAAGAAGATATTTATGCAGCCAACAAACGTAAGTAAAATAACTCACCATCACCAATCATCAAAGACATGCAAATCCAAACCACAATGAGATATCATCCCATGCCTGTCAGAATAGATTATTAAACAGTCAGGAAACAATAGATGCTGGCAAGGCTATGGAGATATAGGAACACTTTTACACTGTTGGTGGGAATGTGAATTAGTTCAACCATTGTGGAAGCCAGTGTGGTGATTCCTCATGATTCCTAAAGGATCTAGAACCAGAAATACCATTTGACCCAGTAATCCCATTACTGGGTATATACACAATGAATATAAATCATTCTACAATAAAGATACATGCACACATATGTTTATTGCAGCACTATTTACAATAGCGAAGACATGGAACCAACCTAAATGCCCATCAATGATAGACTGGATTAAAAAAAATGTGGTACATATACACCATGAAATCCTATGCAGCCATAAAAAGAATGAGATCAAGTCCTTTTCAAGGACATGGATGAAGCTGGAAGCCACCATCCTCAGCAAACTTACACAGGAACAGAAAACCAAACACCGCTTTTTCTCATTCGTAAGTGGGAGTTGAACATTGAGAACACCTGGACACAGAGAGGGGAGCAACACACACCAGGGTCTGTTGGGGATGGGAGATGAGGGGAGGGAACTTAGAGGACAGGTCGTTAGGTGCAGCAAACCACCATGGCACACATATACCTATGTAACAAACCTGCACATTATGCATATGTATCCCATTTTTTAGAAGAAATAAAGAAAAAAAGAATTTTCATATTGATGTGTACATTTTACTTTACAATTACAGAAGCATATATAACAAAGTCAAGTAAATTTGTTTTCAGTTTTACTATTTAATCCAAATAACCATAAAACTATCCAGATAGCCACATTCCATAAAGTTCAAGTGTATTGTTCCATATCACTGTAGACATTTGTGTTGGTTATAGAAAACATATACAGATGGTAGCCTTAAACATATACAGATGGTAGCCTTTTTGAAGATGCATAACCAATTAAAACTCCAACTAAACATTTGTTCTGGTGATTGAGAATTAAACTCTATTTCTCGCTAAAGGTAAAGCAAAATAATTATCTGCTTATTTCCCTGGCTGACTAGGATTGTAATAATTTCAAATCATTGCAGAATCAGATGATAAATACAACATAGGGCAGCATCTTTCCAACTTCTTTGTTCATCCTTACCCTTTCTCTTCTATGCTACATTCACCACTCATCATCAATTTCCTCATTAACTACTTACTTTATACTGAGATAACAGATGGCAAAGAAGCCATAGTCCTGGTACTCAAGGTTTAGTCAGTCTTAAAATGGAGATAAGCATATACAGCCGAATTCATCTTGCATGCAAATATATGTTAAATTATTTCTGTGGAACACATTAATTCAAACATCACATATACAAGAATCAATTCTTAGTCATTTTCTTTTCTCCTTCTTTACTTTTTATATAGGCTAATCTTATACAGTCCCATAGCTTTAACTCAGGCTATACGCTGATAACTGTCAAATAGATATCGTGATTCTTCAGATATTATCTATTACCTGTTTATCCAGATATTATCATAAAAATATCAATTGATAAGGAAGAACAGAGAAAAAAGAAGGTTGTTGAATGATAAGAGAGAAATGTAAGTGAGGAAACTATATAAAGGAATGGTTTGACAATGGTTAAGGAATATGCATTGGATACTATCATTTCAAATCAAGATGGAGTAAAGTGATAAGATTTATTTTCTTCCCTGAATTAATAAAAAATTTTGACAAAATATGTAAAACAGTTGTCTTGAGACACTGAACATTACATAATGAAGTACAGTGATCCCTGAGAGATGGTGGGAAATGAACAAGGTAAGGCTTACAAAGATGCACACTTTCTGCTTTGAGAGAATTTCTGGGCTGTAGTACAGAGAAAGGGTACCTATCAGATACTATGACTTGAAGAGACAGAACTGAGAATAAGAGGAGACCAAGCAGCTAGAATTTGCAAGAAAAAATGCTGGAGAGGAGACATGGCCCCCACAAGCATTTGGCATAATAGTGATTGGCACATGGATGTAAAGAAACAACCTGAAAAAGCTGAGGAAAGAACCATCTCAAAGGATCGGGAGAGGAGTGGCTAACACTTCACAAATTTGAGAACATTCCCACCAGCCAGAAGAAAAAAACCTGTAATCCAGGGAGACCAGGTAGAGTATTCAGAATGGTCTTGCCTCAGGAGTATGTAGTAATTAGTTCTCAACCAGTGATTCTCAACCAGAGGTGATTTTGAACCCCATGGAACATTTAGAAATGTGTAGAAAAATGTTTGCTTTTCCAACTGAAGGTGGAGGGTGCTATTGGCATTAGGCAGGTAGATCTAGGAATCATGCCAAACATCCTATTCGCACAGGACAATGATCTATGCTCTGTGCACAGGACAATGCACAGGACAATCTATGCACAGGACAATGATCTATGCTTTGTGAATGCTTATTGCAGTATTACTTATAATAACTGGAAGGTGGAAACAACCCAACTGTTCATCAACAGATAAATGGTTAAACACCATGTCAAATGCTTTTCTGCATCTACTGAAATAATCATATGATTTTTATTCTTCGTTCTGTTAATGCAAATCATTACATTGATTAATTTATGTATGTTGAATCAACCTTGTATTTCAGGGATAAATCCTACTTGATCATGGTGTATGATTCTTTTAATGCAGTTTGCTAGCATTTTGTTGAGAAATTTTGTGTCTATGCTCATCAGGGAAATTGGCCTGTATTTTTCTTTTCTCCTGGTGTCTTTATCTGGCTTTGCTGTGAGGGTAATGCTAGCTTCATGAAACGAGTTCTCTCTTATTTAATCTCTTGGAAGTTTGAGAGGTATTGGTGTTAGTTCTTTAAATGCTTGGTATAATTCATCTATAAAGCCATCTGGTCTTGAGCTTTTCTTAGGATTTTTGTTTTAAGTTTAGTTTCCTTATTCATTATTGGTCTGCTTAGGTTTTCTATTTCTTCATGATTTAGTCTTGGTAGGTTGTATGTTTCTGGGAATTTATTCATTTCTTCTAGGTTAGCCAATTTGTTGGTGTATGATTGTTCATGGTGGCCTTTTATAATCCTTTGCATTTCTATGTTATGAGCTATAATGTATCCTCTTTCATTTATTTGAGTCCTTTCCCTTATTTTCTTGGTGAATTTTTCTAAAAATGTGTTGATTTCATTCGTCTTTTTAAAAACCAACTCAGTTTCATTGATCATTTCGACTGCCTTTCTAGTCTCTAATTTATTCATTTCTGCTCAAAATCTTTATTATTTCCTTTGTTCTGCTAACTTTGGGTTTAGTTTGTTCTTCTTTTTCTAGTTTGTTGAGGTGTAAAGTTATGTATTTGTGTTTTTGAATTTTTTTCTTAAGCAGGAATTTATTGCTGTAAATTTTCCTTTTAGAACTGCTTTTACAGCATCTCATATGTTTTGGTGTGTTGTGTTTCCATTTCCACTTGTGTAAAAATATTTTTTAGGCCAGGCACAGTAGCTCACGCCTGTAATCCCAGCACTTTGGGAGGCCGAGGTGAGCACATCACTTGAGGTCAGGAGTTCGAAACCAGCCTGGCCAACGTGGCGAAATCCCATCTCTACTGAAAATACAAAAATCAGCTGAGCATGGTGTCACATGCCAGTAATCCCAGCTACTCAGGAGGCTGAGGCAGGAGAATTGCTTGAACCTAGGAGGCGGAGGTTGTAGTGAGCCAAGATTGCACCACTGCATTCAGACTCCGTCACAAAAATATATATATATATTTCTAACGTATATATCTCACTTTTGAATTCTCTTTTGACTTGCTTGTTTAGGACTGCATTGTTTAATTTCCACATATGTGTGAATTTTCCAAAATTCCTTGTTATTGATTTCCAGTTTCATGCTATTGTAGTGATAAAAGATAATTAATATTATTTCAATCTTCTGTAGTTGGTTAAGATTTATTCTGTGGTCCAAAATATAGTATATCTTCGAGAATTTTCTATGTGCACTTGAGTAGAATGTGTAATCTGTTGCTGGTTGGTGGAAAGTTCTGTGTATGTCTGTTAGATACATTGGTCTCCAGTGGTATTCAGGTCCACTGTTTCCTCATTGATTCTGTCTGAATGATCTATTCATTGCTGAAAGTGGAGTACTGAAGTCCCACACTATTGTTGTATTGCTATCTATTTCTCCTTTTAGTTCTGTTAATATTTCTTTATATATTTAGGTACTTCAATGTTGAGTGGATATATGTTTACTATTGTTTTATTCTTTTGATGAATTGACCCTGTTATCATTATATAATGACGTTATCTCTTGTGACAGATTTGATTCAAAGTCTATTTTTTCTGACATAAGTATTGCTTACCCATTCTCTCTTTGTTCTCATTTGCATGGAATATTTTTTCTTTCTCTTCACTTGCAGTTAATACGTCTTCTTAAGGCTAAATTGAGTCCCCAGCAGGAATCATACTGTTTGATCTTGTTTTTTATTATCCATTCAGCCACTCTGTGTCCTTTGACTAGAGCATTTAATCCATTTACATTTAAAGAAATTATTGATAGGTAAGAATTTACTATTGATATTATTTTCAATTGTTTTCTAATTGTTTTGTAGTTCCTTATTTCCTCTCTTTCTGATATGCTTTGTGATTGGTTGATTTTCTCTAGTGGTATGCTTTGTTGTTTTTTTTTTTTTCTTTAAGTTCTGGGATACATGTGCAGAACATGCAGGTTTGTTACATAGGTACACATGTGCCATGGTGGTTTGCTCCACCTATCAACCCGTCATCTAGGTTTTAAGCCCCGCATGCATTAGGTATTTGATTTCTTTTTCGTCATGTTTTGTGCACTGACTAGAGGTTTTTTGTGGTTACCATGAATCTTATATAAAAAACTTAAAGTATAATAATAAAAAACAAATAAATAAATAAATAAATAAATAAGAAAAAATAAAAAATAAAAAAAATCTTATCATTATAACATTCTATTTTAAAGTGTTAACTTCAATCACATACAAAAATTATACTTTACTTTTCTCAAACAATAATTTTATGTGATTGACATCACACTTTATATCCTTTTATATTGTGTCTACATTAACAAATTATTGTAGCTATAGTTATTCTATTATGTATGTCTTTTAAATTTAATAGTAGAGTTAAAAGAGATTAAATACAACCACTACTATATTAGAGCATTCTGAATTTGACCATATATCTTTACCTGTGTATACCTGTGTATATATACTTTCATACATTTTCATGTTGCTGGTTTTTGTCTTTTTGTTTCAACTTGAAGAACCTCCTTTAGCATTTATTGTAAGGTAGGTCTTATGGTGATGAATTCCCACATTTTTTTTTGTCTGGGAATGTCTTTATCTCTTTCTTACTTCTGAAGGACAGTTTTTCATAATATTGTTTCACAGTTATTTTTTCTTTCAGCATTTTGAATATATAATCTCAGTGCCTCCTGGTCTATAAAATTTCCTCTGAGAAGTCCATTGATAGACTCATTGGGGTGCCCTCATATGTGAAGAGACTCTTTTACTAATTTCATGATTTCTCTTTGTCTTTAACTTTTGAGAATTTCATTATAATATGTCTTGGGATAATTTTGATTTTAACTTATTGTCAACCTTTGAGCTTCATAAGTCTGGATGTGCATATCTTTCACCTAATTTTGGAAGTTTTCAGTCATTTCTCTAAATAAGCTGCCTTTTTTTAAAGACAGTAACTCACTCTGTCACCCAGGCTGGAGTGCAGTGGCACATTGATAGTTCACTGCAACCTTGATCTCCTGGAGTCAAGAGATCATCCTACCTCAGCTTCCTGAGTAGTGAGGGCTACAGGTATGTATCATCACACTTGCCTGATTTTTTTTTTTTTTGGAAGATGGTGGTCTTAGTATGTTGCCCAGGCTGGTTTTAAATTCCTATCCTCAAGCAATCCGTCTGCTTTGCCTTCCCAAAGCACTGCGATGACAGACATGAGCCACTGAGCCCAGCCCTCTAAATAAGCTTTCTGTCTCATTTTCTCTTTCTTCTCATTCTAGAAATCCTATAATTCATATATTTCTATGCTTGATGGTGTCCCATAGGTCCCTTATGCTTTCTTCAATCTTTCCTTTTATTTTATTCCTCTAATTGGCTAATTTCAAATGACTAATCTTTGAGTTCCCTAATTCTGTTTTATAATTGAGTCTATCAAATTTTGCAGTTCTATCATTATGTTCTTCGGCTCCAGGATTTTTGTTTGCTTCCTTTTTATGGATTCCATTTCTTTGTTAAACTTCTCATTTTTTTCATGCATTGCTTTCCTAATTTTCTTTAGTTTTCAGTATGTGTTCTCTTGAATCTCATTGAGCTTCAAGATGATTTTTTTGTCAGGCAATTTGTAGATCTCTATTTCTTTAGGATTGATTACTGGAGTCTTTCTAGTTTTATTTGGTTGTTTTATTGTCCATAAAGCCTCACATTATTGCCTGTGCAACTAAAGGAGCAAACACCTCTTTCAGTTTTTATAAGCTGGTTTTAGCAGATAAAGACTTTCTCTTTTGGAGTCCTTGCAAAGACATGACTACCTTCAGGATCACAGATGAATGGGGTTGAAGCCAGGTCACCTAACTGCTGCTGGGTTTGCAGTGGAGCCTGTAGTTGGCAGATCTATTACCAAGTGCTTGAATGGGTGTGGATTCTATCTAGTCTCTTGGTGCACTTAACTGCCTCCACAGCCTTGGTCAGTAGGGGTTGCACCTGGACCAGTGTCTGATTCAGTGTCTGCCAACAGAAAGACTGTTACCAAATATACAGATGCTCAGATGGGTATCACTTCCTCCGGGTTTCTGGACAGCTTCCTGCTGTGTCACTGGTTACATACCTGGGCAGGCAATACTGGCCCATGACTGCAACTGAGCTAGAACGGAGTTCTAGCTGGGAAAGAACTGAGTTACAGGGTTCTGTCAATTTCCACAGCTGAGACTCATGTCTGTAGGGTTGCCCCTAAGGGCACAGATGGATGTCTCTGTTTTCAGGCTCAACTCTTAATTAAAAGTTACTTCCAAAATTCAAAAAATCCATTAAAAACCAGGCTTTCTGGGCTGCTTTCAGACTGCAGCTGACAAGGACTGGAGCCGGGTTCTATCTGAGGATCTGTTGTGAGACTGAGTTCAGCTGTTCTTCCTGTTGGGGGACAGATGTGTGTTTCTCTCCCTCAATCCCTGGACAGGCACAACTTCTCTCAGACCAGAACTGAGTGAGGTTAGAACTGAGTTACAAGGCTGTTTCAGGGTGCATAGCAGGTACCGAGGCCAGCAGGCCTGCTATCCAAGGCATGAGTAGGCATGAATGCTCCTGAGTTCCTTGTCAGATGGTTCTGGCAATAGGACCTATGCCAAATGGAAATGAACTGAATCCACAAGGGAATGGAGCTATTTCGGGGTTTAGAGGCGGGACCACGGTTGGCAAGTCTGCAACCTGGGAATACTTCTGCCCTCTCAAATCAACCTTCCTAGGTCTTGGGTAACAACAAGTTTTAGTAACTTCCTGCCTGAATCCCAAAGCTCCCACAAAGGCACTTTTGTTCGTGAATGGCTGCAAAATCAGTGTTTCTATGGAAAGAATATGAGCCAGAAGAACTCCTATTCTACCATCTTGCTGATGTCACTCTAGAAATAATCATTACTGTGCTCACTAACACTGTTCCCTTTTCAGTTTCTTGACCTCCATAAATTTTCTGTCTCTTCTGAACTCTGTAAATAAAATTAAACTATTAATTCATTAAATATATATCACTATTCTGTATTTAATAGCCTCCCATTTTCTGAGATTAATTTTTCACATTATTTTTATTGACCTGGAGACTATGAATTAACAAAATGTTCAAAATGAAATTTTAAAGAAAATTAGCATGCATATTTCCTTTTTTTTCTTTATCTTTCTAGAGATGTGTAATTCCTACATTACACAAAGAGAATTTGTAGAAGAAACCAGGAAAGGAAAACAGGAAGGAAAAGACTTTTCTGATAAATACATGGTTTCATTTTCCTCTCCTTTCTTTGATGCACAAGCGACCTTGATGTGTCCAAGAGTATATGAGGAGGTTAGATGTGCAGTCTCATTGACTGGAGAAGTGTCAGGAAGGAGGGGTTTATTTTTGCTTAACTTTGCCCTGTATTCATTTTTCTTGTTGCATAAGCTTCTTATCGACATTAATTTTAGACTCCCAAGATGTTTTGCATAACACAGAATTATAATCTAGTGTCTAAAATAGTTGCAAACCATGGTTTCAAATACATTAGGAAGATGAATCATTTCCTTAACATGAACCACTGTGTTATTTGAAATGATTACTTACAAGGGAGAAATGATACATAATTAAAGTATCATGTGACATACAAAAAAGAAATCAATGAAATTCAAACAATAAATGCTTCTTCTGTTTCTCGTGAAAGATAGATGAAATATGCAGCTCCTTCTCATATCCATTTTGAAATGAATGGGTCTTGAATATCATAACTATGTTATTTCAGTAGTGAGTAGAAATATTTCAGTATCAGAAGGGAATAAATGAAATGAAATCAATCTACATCACTTTGGATTTTTAACTCCTCTAAAAACGTCTTACTGGGTATACATTATTGTTGTCAAATCCATTTTAATTTGAATTTTACTGTGTTTGTGTATGTGTATGCATGCACTTACTTTTGTTTTTAACTCTCTTAAATAGCTTCAAAATGAAAGTTTTGTAACAAACTTTGAGCAGCAAAGAAAAAGGAGAAAGGGATCAACTATCTCTAACATATTCTACTTTATACAATTCTTGGGTTTCTTTTTGCCAAGCTTTCACTCATAGCAGCTACACCAGTACCATCATGAATACTAATGAAATGTAATAGAAGGCATCAGTCATGATCCATCCAGGCTAGGGACATAACGATATACAAAGTGATAGTTCTTCCAGCTTAATGAAGTCTTCTTAAAGAAAAACTATTTACATTAAAATTTGGATAAGCTATGAGAGCTTGTAAGCTATGAGAGCTAGACTGTACGGTTTTTAGGGGCAGGCATTGGTACAGGGAAGCTCTATTATCTTCTTTATTTTCCTTCCAAAATTGTGCCTCATCAAAGTCCTGGGCATAAAATGTTTACTGAACAAAGTTTCAAAGAAATGCCATAGGAAATAAAGCTTAAAACTGTAGAAATAGAAAGTAAAAGATTTTAAACAGATAGACAACAGTGTTTAGATAAGCAAATACTTTTTCTGCAATCCTTAAGGTTTGCTGCCAACCTATGGAGTTCAAATTAACATTTCTCTCAGAAGTAAGCCTCATCTTTCTACTATCTTTTTAGACTATGTTTCTACATTCTATATATTCCTCCTTTCCAATAACAAGTCTCAGGAGTGGTTTTGGAACTCACTGATTTTTGGATCAAGCTAATATAGGATGGCATTAATGTAAAGTGATGCTATTACTCAAATATCAGGGATACTAACGTGACAGCTATATCCCTGGAATCACTGAATAAGCTTACAAAACTTACTCTGCAAGAAGCTCCTGCTGAAACTTGAAAAGCATGTCAACAGAGGCTCCAAATGATAGAAAATTGCAATTTGTTATAACATTAAAAGAGAACTTATAACTTATTCTGACATATAATACTTCCCATAACCTGGTCAGGCCTCTTTTATTATTCAAGGTTTTCTAAAACCTCACTCTCATTATGAAGCTTTTCCAGACTCACTGCAAATAAAATTATCAGAGAAGAGACACATTCACATCTTACATGGCAATGTACTTGGCCATGAGTGCAAAGGTGCTTTGGCCTTGTATAAATTTAGTTACTAAATTTGTTCCACATGCATGTAAGTTTTTGTTTAATTTTATTTTGTTTTCCTTACCATATATGATTTAAATTATGAACTTCTACAGTTAAAATAATTTTAACTAAATTTTTATATCTATCTTTGGGGAGGGAGTACAAAGAAGTATACTAGTCAAATAATGTTGCAATATTGCTGCATGACAAATAGCCAGAAAATCTCAGTGGTACCCAACTATGAGGATCTTATCTCACTCAGTCCAAATGTCAGCTAGCATGGTGCCACCTCAGCATATGCATCTTCAGAGCTGCTGAATTTTGTTTCTCCTGGTTCAGGCTGGACCTAAGGCTGAAGAAACAGTAGCTACCTGGGGTACCTTCTTCTTATAGAGGAGATATGAAGGTCCCAGAGAGTGCAAGCCAAACTGTGTGATGTCTCTTAAGATCTATGCTTAATATTTGATCCCTACTGCATTCCTTCTGCACCTCCTACTGTAAAATCATGTCCCTTGACCTAACACAATTTCTATCGATTAGAGACATGTACTATTGACATGGAATGGGAAGATCACAAGAGGTGAATATACCCTGATAAATATTCTAAATATACCATAGTGTACCCTCTTATTTAAAAATGTTCACATCTCTGGTCGGGTGAGGTGGCTCACATCTGTAATCCCAGCACTTTGGGAGGCCGAGGCAGGCAGATCACAAGGTCAGGGGATCGAGACCACCTTGGCCAACATGGTGAAACCCCATCTTTACTAAAATACAAAAAATTAACTGGGTGTGGTGGTGGGTGCTTGTAATCCCAGCTACTTGGGAGGCTGAGGCAGGGGTATCACTTGAACCCAGGAGGCAGAGGTTGCAGTGAGCTGAGATAGCATCACTGCACTCCAGCCTAGCAACAGAGCAAGACTCCATTATTAATAATAATTAATTTATTAATTCATGTAAAACATAGAAAATGTGCAGCCATATAGGCTTATTTGCCTTCTTTTCCAGTCTTCTATGCTATAATTTTCCAGTCTTTTATGCTATAATTGTCAAATGTATTACATATACATAAATTAAAATATATTATAATTTTTACATTAAAAAACTATATGTAAAAACAATAAACAAAATAATTAAACAAAATAAAAAATTTGTCTTCTATGTTTACTCATATATCTTTTATTTCTAATGCTCCATATTTCTTCCTAAAATTCCATTTCTCCATCTGGTATCATTTTCTTTCAACCTGCAAGACTTTCTTAGTTTTGGCTTACCTGAAAATGGCTTTATTTTGCCTATGTTATTAAACAATGTTTCTGAATTTTGAAATTAACCCTTTATTTCTTGAATAATTAGAGGTGGGGAAGTCTTCAGGTAGGGTAGTTTTGAGGGAATAAATCAGGAGATTGATGTCGGGCAAACTGAATTCAAGATACTAAAACCTCCAAGAAGATACATAAACCTGGTGTTTGAGAAAACAGTCAGAATTGGACATAAAGAATTATGGGTTGTCAAGATATATTACAGATAGTATTTAGAGCTATGAGATGATAGGATTCACATCTAGGACTAGCATCAAGGGAGTGAGTGTAGTTAATGAAGTGAAGGAGGCTCTGAACTGTGTCTTAGAGCACTCCAACACTGCGAAGCTAGAGAAGAGGAGGAAACAGCAACAGAAAGTGAGGAGCAACTAATGAGTTAGGAGAAAACAAACCGTAGTGTATGGTTTTCTACAAGCTATGTAAATAATGAAAATTAAGAAGGAAAAAACAATAATATCAAGGGCTACAGACTGGAAAGATTGGGACAGAAAATTAACCATTAGAATTAATTGAATGCAGGTCACTGGCAACCTTGAAGTTTTGGTGAACTGGTGGAAGTAAAAGTCTGATTGGAGTGGGTCATTAATTTTTAATGATGACAGTAGTGAATAGGTAAACATCCTATAGTGGTCACAAGAACGTAATTGTGAATATAAATAACATTACATTCTTATTTATAACATTGTTTTATGATTTTCACATTATCCTGTTGGATTTATACCCAATAAGCAACCACTACTTTTTTGAGAACTGCCCTCCACCCTAGCCCCTGAAAATATATTATATGAAAATTCTCTCCCAGCTCTAATTGGTTTAACAAGATATATGACCCAACCCAACCCTATCACATCATCCTCCTATTAAATCTGAAATTGGTATTTGGAGACATTAATTAGGTTACATTGGTTATTTGGACTCGGGAGCAGTCCTTATAACTACATAGAATTGCTAGGTAGGAAAGAAAAAGGAAACATGCACCCTAGAAAGAGAGAAAGCTCTTATTTCCTAATGTATTTCTAGTTCCCAATTTTAGTTCCTAATGAACTTCAGCTGTATTTTCTTTTCTCAGGTTTGATGAAGTATTCTTGTCTCCTTATGGTATAACTCCCTCTCTCTCTCTTTCTCTCTCTCTGCCCCTCATCTTGATTTCATTATTTGCAACCTAAAAATGTTTAGCAAAGCCACATTAATAGAGAGATTTACAGTTTCCAATCCACTTTCACATGCAAATCTAATTTGATACTCACAAAATTCTCTGGTCTGAACTAGTAATTAAGTCACTTATTGAAAACAGTACATCTGGTAAGTGGTGATTCCAGAGTTCTACAAAAGGAGCAAGTTCTTGCCAACATATGCATTGCTTCCTGAGTACGTTGGTGGAAAGGCCCAAATATTCCAGGGTTCTATGTCTCCTAGAGGCACTGGTGACACATAGAAATGTGGCACTCTTATATCTTTAACATCATTCTATACAATTAGGTATATGAGGCAATATATGCCTCAGTTTATAAATATTTCCATTTCTTTAAGCCTTTTGGCAGCTACCTACGCCTGCAGCCAGAATATACCAAGGAGTTATTTCACTACAGATTATTTTCCTTTCATATAAACAAATAGAGAGAAGGTCATAAATACTAAAAAGCATACAAAATAATAATTTATGATAAAAAATAAAACAGAGGATATTTATTTACAGAGTATCGTGACCAAAGGTGCTCCCCAACCAGCTGATCTTAATACACCAATAGACAATGAAAAGCAGTGTCTTCCCTGTATTAGTCAGAGCCTTGAACTTTAGTTCATTTTTCTTCCTAGTTCTTTTCCTCAGTGATCTCAGGTCAACAGGGAAGAGGGAAAAAGCAACTGTATCAACACCTTGGGGTCTTCTGACCTAAAGTCCAGTTTCGCACAGAGGAGCCAGGGAAAACAATTGACATGTTCACATTCCCTTATTATCAATTTGATGAAATCCAATATAATCTATTTTAATCACTAATATAAATGCTGTAGGCATGTTTATCACCAACAGAGTGTTCCATATTTTGAAGACAGTCTCTATTTTTTGAAAAAATTAAACAGCTGGAAGCCAGATTTGACAGAGAAAGTCACAAACCATCTTGATAATGGGAAAATGACTGTCGCATTTTCTAGTGGATTTTGCAGTTCCTTAAAGTGCTAATTTCCTAGAGAATAATAAGACTAGAGGAGTAAAGAAATCATGTAGCTAGGTTTTAATTAGGAAATAAGTGTTAGTTTACTTACTCTCCAACTAGCTTAATTCAAATTTATTGAAGCATAATCTTTCCTATTTGCAAAATAATAGCACAAACATTTATAAAAAAATTCTTTTTATGATTTAACCAAACTACTGGAAGCAACACCCTATAATGTTCAAAGATATAAGAAAAAATAACCCATGCCAATAAACTAGACAGAAAAAGCAAAATTGTGAATACATGTATGCATGTATGTGTGTGTGCATGTGTGCGCATGTGTGTGTGTAAATTCTAATTCAAGGAGGTACAATGCTTTGAACCTTCCTCCATTCTTGATACTTTAGAATAAATGAGTCTAAAATCATCACTATATTTTTTCACCCGAAGAAAGTATTTTAAATGGTATGTGTTACTATTAGGATTTATTTTACTCAAGACAAATATTTCTAAGTAATACTGCAGTGTTTTTAGAATTTGACTTCACGTATTAGATTTTTTTGTTCCTGGGATACTCCCCCAATGTGGTAGATACTACATTTAAACCGAAGTTTTGGTATTACTATATCATCACTTCTAATGAAATCATAGAACTTTAGAGGCAGAAGACATTTTGGAGAACATGTTGTCCAATTCATTCATTATATAGGTAAAGATTCCATGATCTCTGCAGAGAGGTCATGTGACAACTGAAAGTTTTATAGATATTTAATGCTACTTCTACATCTCCTACTTTTAGGTTCAACCTCCCTATGATTCCTTTTTATTTTCTGGGTGGTGTCCAGACACACTTGCAGCTCTTTTTATATCACTAAAATCACCTTAAAAAAAAACTAATGCAATAAACGAGGTATGTGATTTCAGAATGCTTAGGTACATTTTGGTTGAAATCAGGTCCTTAGAGAAACCTAGGAAAAGTGATGAAGGCAAAGGAACGCTTCTTAGGGATGAGTAGAGCAGAAAGTTGGCATTGTTGACTATACAGCATCAATTCACTTCCTTCGGTTTACACAGCACTGATCTTTCCCTGAATACCATTCAACTCTCACTCCCAACCAATTTCATGTACTTTGTGTAGAGTTAATTCCAATACTGGCTTCAGGGATGAGCATGTTGCTGAATCTACTAGAACGTTATAGTCATCAGCCATGGTTCTTTACTACAAAAGAGTATGTGACACAGTCGAGGCCAGAATAATAATTAGACATTTGTTTTGCTGGTTAGATTGGAGGCATGATCTCCTTTCCATTGAAACTACTAGAGTAAAGCCAATGGAGCAGAAGATAAAGAAAAAGAGATTAGGAAAATGAGACAAACTATAAGGTCAGAGCTAGAGTATAGGAAAAAGAAAATAAACTCTATCTTCTCAATCTTTACTAATACAGGAAATTCAGAGTTGATCCTGAAATTCACACAGCTAGCAATAACAAAGTTGATGTACTTTTTCCAAAAATATGAAATAAGGATATTATTCACCAATCAATGGTGCTTTTCTAGTTTAATGAAATCTGGGATGTTTATAATCATATCCATGAAATAGTTATTTCTTTCATACATTAAGTCTTATACAGTCTACTTCTTTTTATAGTTAGTTACATTGGTTACTGCTAGAAAGAGGGACGGAGGGAAGGAGGGAGGGAAAGAAGGAAGGGAGGGAGGGAAAGAAGGATGGATGGATGGAAGGAAGGGAGGGAGGGAGGGAGAAGGGAGGGAGGGAGGGTCTATGAAGAGTTTGTTTTTCCCTGCAAATTCATATGTTAAAGTCCTAAATGCCAGTACCTTAAAATGTGGCCTTATTAGGAAGTAAGGTTTTTACAGAAGTAATCAAGTTAAAATGAAGTCATTCAAGAGGGTCCTAATCTGATAGGAGTGATATCCTTATAAGAAGAAAAAATGTGGATATAGAGATACACATAGAGGGGAAGTCAATGAGAAGAGACAAGGGGGGAAGATGGCCGACTACAATCCAAGGAGAGAGGCCTGGGAGAGATCCTTCGCTTATAGCCCTCACAAGGAACCACACTGCTGACATCTTGATTTTGGACTACCAGCCTCCTGAATTGTAAGACAATAAATTTCTGTTATTTAAGCCACTCTGCTTGTTTTGGTGTGGTAGCCCTAGCAAACTAATACAAGAAAAAAAAAAAAAAGAAAGAAAGATCATTTGAAAACTGCTGAGTAGTTTCCTGGGGTTGCAGTAACAAATTACCACTAATTAGGTGGCTAACAATAAAAATGTATTCTTTCACAGTATTAGAGGTCAGAAATGTGAGAGCAAGGTGTTAGCAGAGCCATATTCCCTCCAGACGCTCCTGGAGAGACTCCTTTCCTTTCCCCTTCTTGTTTCCGGTGCGTGTCAGCTTTCTTGGCTTACGGCCGCATTGCTGTGAGCTCAGGCTCTGTCTCTGCATCACCTTCTCCTTTGTGTTTGATTTTTCCTCATATAAGAACCCCTGTCACTGGATTTAGGGCCCACCCAGATAATCCAAGATTATCTCCTCACCTCAAAAACCCTTAATTACATCTGCAAAGACCTCTTTTTGAAATAAAGTAAAATTCATAGGTTCTGGGGATTACAACATATATACCATGGGGACCCACCATTTAGCTCACTACTGGTGCTGTTTTTTAAGCGAAGATTTAAAAATAAAAGGCAGATTAAAATTATTTACAACTGAATTATTTTAATGTGTTCCAATGGTTCTGTGATGAGCATTTACTCAAACTAGTGTAGGTGACAAAGTTTGAGCATCTTGATATATTTGTTTTCTATCTCAAAATGTTCTGACCCATTATGAAATCCCCAGATATTATCTCCCAAAATTATCTCCCTTGCCAAAAGAACTCTTCAACCAATTAAAGGAAATTTCTTTTCTTCTTTAAGTTCCAACTTTTATGTTAGATATGGGGACATATGTGTAGGTTTGTTACATTGGTATATTGCACTCAGGTACTGAGCATAGTACCCAACAGGTAATTGTGCAACCCATGTTTTCCCCCAGTTCCTCTCAACTTTCGTAATCCACAGTGCCTATTGCTCCCATGTTTATGTCCATGTGTGCTCAATGTTCACCTCCCACTTATAAGTGAAAGCATACATTATTTGGTTTTCTATTCCTACTTAATTCACTTAGGATTATGACCTCCAGCTTCATTCATGTTGCTGCAAAGGACATGATTTTATTCCTCTTTATAGCTGCATAGTATTCCATAGTGTATATGTACCACATTTTTTTTATCCATTCCACCATGATGGGCACCTAGGTTGATCCCATCTCTTTGCTACTGTGGATACTGTGGTGATGAACATACCCACACATATGTCTTTTTGGTATAATGACATATTTTTCTTTATGTATGTACTCAGTAATGGGATTCTTGGGTGGATGGTAGCTCTGTTTTAAGTTCTTTGAGAAATTCTCAAACTGCTTTTCACAGTGGCTGAACTAGTTTACATTCCCACCAATGGTGTATTAAGCATCAAAGGAAATTTCTGATTGTTAATACATTTTGCAGTCATGTAAGTATGGGCATGTTCATCTGTGGGTTGACTCTGTGGAATTATAGACACATTACTTACAGCCTTGTCCTGATTTCTATGACAGAAAAATATAATGACCGCCACTTAACTTTAAGAGTTGTCATTTGAAATATATTTCATTAAATTATAAAAGAAAGCATTAATTAATAGAATATTTAAAATTGTCTTTAAGTGAATTAATAACAACAAACCTCAGGCAAGTTTGTAAATTAATCTAATTATGACACATTTTGTCTACGAATAGGAGATTATTATAATTTTCCCTGTGGTAGCCATGCCCCTTTTTTGTGAGTGTAAACAAACTTGCAAAATACACAAAATGACAGTAACTTGCATTGATACCAGAGACTCACATATTTTCAAAGTTTAGGATACGCAGACAACTGATTTGTCCACTGGACAAAATTTATTCCGAATATCAGCCAAACTATATGTTCCCTCCATTTTTAACTAAATGTACTACTTGTTTAACTGACATGTTTTTGCACTTTAGTAAGAAAGGTAATGTTAACACTTTAAAAATACTGTCTAGTTTATATTCTCCATTATACATATTATAAATGAATATGCTGAGTGTTCATGAAATGAAATGCTCAAGGTCCACATAATTGGCAAGTACCCATTTACTTGGCCTGGGAGATCTACGGACTTCAAGAGGAATCTGTGAATGGTATTTATAATATGTGAATGGGGTGTATTTTTTAGGGTTCTATAGTTCACCTAAAATTATTTTTAAAATGTGTTTTAAAACGAACATGTGAATTTTCCAAATGCAGATATTCCTGGCCAGGGCTTTTGTTGGATTTGTAACGAGTTTGTGATTCAAAAAATTCCCCAAAACTCCAGCCTAAGTTTCCTGTCTACTAGAGTAATGCATTGAAAACGTTAATCTGTTCTTTATACAAAACTAAGCAAGACCCTTTAGAAAGAGAATATTTGTTCATATATCTTGGAAGATTGCTATTTTCAAATTTTATGCTTGGTCATGAATCACCTTTAAAATTTGCTCTTAGGCAAAGCAATCACCAATCAAAATGCAAGCAGAAAGGCAAGGCTAAAAAGTATGACTCTCAAGCTATTTCAACTCACTTGAAGGTCATCAGTTATATGAAATATAAACCTCCCTCTCTGGGACAAAATATTTAACCAACTGTTTGAGTAAGATATGCCTTTGTTCCTGCTGGTTCCGTGAGTAAATAACACCAGCCCACATCTGTATGCATTTGGTCTTTTCTAAAATATTTGTGTGCCATTGTGTGGACACATTCTTACTAGACTGCTTTGGGTGTCACGATTCACAATTTGATGTGGAACTCAGAGCCAAAAGAGCCCTACGTGATTATTTTAAATGAAAAAATTACATTTAATGCAAATGCCATTCTTTATTATATTTTCTGAGTTCTAGGTATAAGTCCCTAGATGAAACAGAACTAAAGGCAGCTATAAAATATCTACAGCTATTTTAATTGGTTAGGAAATTGTCTAGAAACAAAACTCAATTTCTTTTTTTTCCTTTTCTTTTCTTTTTTTTTAGATGGAGTCTTGCTCTGTTGCCCAGGCTGGAGTGCAGTGGCACAATCCCGGCTCATTGCAAGCTCTACCTCCTGGGTTCACACCATTCTCCTGCCTCAGCCTCCCGAGTAGCTGGGACTACAGGCACCCACCACCACGCCTGGCTAATTTTTTGTATTTTTAGTAGAGACGGGGTTTCACCATGTTAGCCAGGATGGTCTCGATCTCCTGACCTCGTGATCCGCCCACCTTGGCCTCTCAAAGTGCTGGGATTACAGACATGAGCCACTGCGCCCGGCCACAAAATTCAATTTCTAAGCATTTATACCTCAAAATCAAATTACTTTCCTCTCATTTGTACTTTTAAAGTATTAACAGGAATTTTATTCACATAGTTCTGTTAGAAGTTGCCAGAATCACTACTAACTAGTAGATTTCTGGAGGCTAGTCATTTGATTGCTTCGGGAAATATGGAATTAATCTAACACTGGAAAAGAAAGAAAATGAAGATTCTATCAAAACTGCAGCATGGAACTCTATCAGAATTTTATAGCAGAAATGAAAGGAAGTTTGTCCCAACACCCTTGCAGCAGAAGACATATAATAAGTTAGATTCATCCTCTTTACCAGGAGTACCAGGGACCAGGGGTATATAAAGGAAAAGAAAACAGAGTAGTCATAAGTCAACAGACCTGTCAACAAATCTGTGAGAATTACCTATGACTGCATAAAAGGGAAAAAAAGTTAAAATCAAATTAAGTCAAATGTGATGGATACAAACTAAGGAACAGAAGTTAGAAGGAATGAAGTGTATATGTAGATGCAATATAAGCATATCACAGAAAAAAAAGTGATGGATGAAAATATATTTAAAGATACCTACCTACTGAAACATTTATTGAAGTGGCAACCTATGAAGCAAAAGAAAATGGTGGAGACTGAGAATAAAAGGAAAAAGACAATAGCTAGGTGCAAGATAGACAGATGACACATAGACAACAATCAGGGAGAGACTTTTTTTAAAAAGCACATTGCCAATGTCTCAAAACCAGAAATATATGAATAACCTTCTACATGAGCTCTGTAAAGAACGGTAACATTCTAATACAAAAGGAATGGAACTGCCAAGGGAGACACAAAGAAGAAGGGAGGTAAAGAATAAATTCTGTAATTCTTTTTTGCTTCTAAGGTCACTTACAAGGGCCATGGGAGGAACCTAAAATAGAGGTAAAATGATATATTCAGCAACTGTGAAGTAAAAACATTGCTTTTAGTAAATGATCTGTTATGACAGATGACACATTGAGTGAGTTAATTACAAAAACTCCTTAATACTTTGCATGTATTAGATAAGATATATATATAGAGAGAGAGAGAGAGAAGAAAATGGAGCCCCAATTATGAAATAAATTCAGATAAGCCTGAAAGACATATTTACAGCAATGTAACTCCCTACAATCAAGAATATCTTCAAGAGCTCCAGATTATTGCAAACTAAGTATCTGAACAAAATTGGGGCCTGGCAAGCTGAACAGAGATACAATTTCAACCCCAGCTCTTCAGGAATAAAAATAGACACAAAATAGACTGACTCTTAGTTCAAGCAAACAAGTAAGAAAATACTTTCTGATTAATTTATTGTCTTGAGGATTGTGATCAAATTAGTTAAAATTAAACCTACATAATATAAGTTTAAGATGTACACACCCCTACAACCATCTGATCTTTGACAAAGTTGACGAAAATAAATAATGAGGAAAGAACTCCCTATTCAATAAATGGTGCTGGGATAACTGGCTATCCCTATGTAGAAAAATTAAATGGGACCTCCTGTCTTTCACCATACACACACACACACACACAAAAAAAACCTCAAGATGGATTAAAGATTAAATACAAGGTCTTAAACTATACAAATCCTAGGGGAAAAAAAAAACAGGCATTACTCTTCGTGACATCAGCATTGGCAAAGAATTTGTGGCTAAGTTCTCAAAAGCAACTGCAACAAAAGCAAAAATTGACAAGTGGGACCTAATTAAACTAAAGAGCTTCTGCACAGGAAAAGAAACTATTAACAGAGTAAACAGACAACCTACCAAATGTCAGAAAATATCCCAAACTAGGCATCCGACAAAGGTCTAATATCCAGAATCTATAAGGAGCTTAAACAAATCAACAATCAAAACCCAAATAACTCCACTAAAAATAAGCAAAGAACATAAACAGACATTTCTCAAAAGAAGGCATACATGTGGCCAACAAACATATGAACAAATGCCAAATGCTCATCATCGCTAATCATCAGAAAAATGCAAATCAAAACCACAATGAGATACCGTCTCACACTAGTCAGAATGGCTATTATTAAAAAGTCAAAAAATAACAGATGCTGGCAAGGCTGCAGAGAAAGAGGAATGTTTCTACGCTGCTGGTGAGAATGTAAAGTAGTTCAGCCACTGTGGGAAACAGTTTCGAGATTTCTCAAATAACTTAAAATAGAAGTACCACATGACCCAGCAATCTTATTACTGGATATATACCCAAAGGAAAATAAAGCATTCTACAAAAAAGACACACACAGCCTAATATTCATCACAGCGCTATTCACAATAGTGCTATTCACAATAGGAAAGACATGGAATCAATCTAGATACCCATCAACAGTGGATTGGATAAAGAAAATGTGGTACATATACACCATGGAATACTATGCAGCCATAAAAAGAATGAAATAATATCCTTTGAAGCAACATGGATAGAGCTGGAGGCCATAATCCTAAGGGAATTAACACAGGAACAGAAAACTGAATACTGCATGTTCTTACTTATAAGTAGGAGTTAAACGTTAAGCACACATGGACATAGATGGGAATAACAGACACTGGGGGCTAGTACAGGAGGAAGGGAGGGAGTAGGGGGAAAGGGCTGAAAAACTACCTATTGGGTGCTATGATCACTACCTGGGTGACAGGATCATCCATACCCAATATCTCAGCATCACGTAATATTCCTATGTAACAAAACTGCACATGTACCCCCTGACTCTAAAATAAAAGTCAAAATTATTTAAATAAATAAACAAAACTCAACTCTTTTTTCAATTTAATTCCCATCCTGTCATTGGAAAAATGTGGTTAACAATTTTTCAGAAGTGTTCTATGGTGCAGAGAATATTTACAATTATTTTAGGGAAAAGGACAACTCTCTGCCTAAATACAGCTGTTCTAGAGTGTAACATATTATTAAGAACTATTTTAGGAGTAGAAGAAAAGACCCTTGCAGTGCCTGCTGCTAACTGGTATGCATTCCAAGTTAATTAAGTGGAGAAGCAGATCTACCAGATTTATGGAAATATCCCAGGGATAAACCATAATAACAACATGCACACGCACAAACACACAGCCTGATAAAACTCTTCCGTGGTTCAGTTGATAACGGAGGCATTCAGAATGCCCAAGTTAATATAAGACAGTAGCCTAAAACTTTAAAAATAAAATGGAAAGAAAGAAAGTGAAAGGGAAAGTACAGATTCTGATGACAGAGTTGGGAAGTAAAGCAGGAATTTAAAATATGAATTTGCATTGATAGCAGGGATAAGAATGAAGTGACACAGAAAGTATTGAATCTACTCATCACTACCATTTGACTTTTGCGCTGGGCACTTTCCTTTTCTACTCACCACAGATAAAGAAATTACCAATTATGGCAGACAGAATTCTAAAAGTGAGCCCCCAAGATTTCCTGCCCTAATCTCCAGGAAATATGCTGAGATGCCTCACCGTGAGTATGTCACTTTACACAGCCAAGGATATAATTAAGTTACTAATCAGTTGACCTGAAAATAGGGAAATTACATGGATTATTACATGTAATATGTAAATTACATATATTATACAAATATAATCACATGAGTCCTTTAAATTCAGACTTTTTTCTGGCTGGTGGCATAAAATTAAGTCAGAGAGATTCGAAATACAAGCAGGATTTGACAAGCTATTGACGCCTGGAAGACGGACAGGTCCCCATGACAAGAAATACAGGTAGCCTCTAGAAACTGAGAGCACCTATAACTGACAGCAAGCAAGCAAATGGGAACCTCTGTCTTACCACCCCAAAGAAATTAATTCTTCCAACAACCATAAGGAGCTGAGAAGGGAATTCTTTCTCAGAGCCTCCAAATAAAAACTCAGGCTGGTTTATACCTTTATTTCAGCCTTATGATTCCCTGAGCATAGACCCAGCCAAGCCCATCTGTACTTCTGAACCTTGGAACTATGAGCTAATAATTCGATTTTGTTTTAAGTCATTAAGTTTGTGGTACTTTTAAAATGCAGCAATAGAAAACTAGTACACCATGATTATATCACCGCAGTCTTACTGTGGAATTTTTTCAGGCAATATAGTAACACACATCTGTGTCTCATGAGTAAAAGGAGAGTTACATATCAAATGAATAATTTTAGTTATCATTTTGAGTACAAAGGACACGATGGTCCCAGCCAGTTCAATGGTGGAACTGTTAAATAATGCCTTATAGTATTCTTATGAGAATATAGTATTCTTATGAAAAACAATGAAAACTGACCAGTTTTCAATGACTATCAATGTAAAAGTCCCTCAAAGCGGCTAAATTATATATTTCTTCCATTGAATTTTGCTAAAGATAACCATTTTGATGCCAGTTAATTTTTAAATTAATTCAAAAATAATTAAAAATATTTATTAGATATATCAATAAGTTTCATCAAAAGCAGCATAGTGTGGTAGGAAGCACATTTGAGTATAAGTAGATACCAGTTTTGGTGCTAATTATGTAAGTAAGCAACTTATGTGATCTTAGAGAAGGCATCTAACATTTTGACCTCAGTTTTCTTATCTCTATGATAAGTGTAAACTAAATTTGCTTCTCAGGTACCTATGAGTTAAATTTTAATATTTATATTAGAAAAAAACAGGCTAACAGGTAAGATATATTATTGAAAACAAGAAAATATCAGAAAAATTAAATATATTACTGTAGAAGACTTAACATGTATATTTGAGCAACTTTTCAAAATAAAACACTGTAATAACTGTTTTGAACGAATCAGATCATTATGAAAGCTTAGTGACAACATTTAAAATATGATTTTATAGAATCATTGAAACTCCTTGCACATTTTCAATTTCAGGTAAAATATTTAGGGGAAACAATAAGAATGTAGGAACATGAGGTAGAGTGAAAGGAAGGAAAAGAATCAAAGGGGGAAACAAGACCCTACTTTGAGATTATCTAAGATCTCAAATCAGAGAAGACCAGTTCAGAAGGGGAACGAGAAGAAAATCCTAGGGGAGGGATGAGAAAGAATTTAGGATAAAACACTGAATTAAAAGCAGGAAAGATGAGAATATTTTCCATACAAGAGAATGAGATATCAGAAAATAGGAAAGGCTTGTTGGGATATAAATAATAGTCTAGATTATCATCCTCAGGAAAGGATTTTCCAGACTTCAATGGGCAATGAGAACCTTATCTTTTATAACTCTATCTCTCCTAGGCCAACCATCTAGAAAATATTGACATCAACAGATTTCCTTGAGCAAATAACAACTACCATAGATCTGTGAACCTGGTGCTAGGATTCAGACAAAAAATTTAAAAATGAAGTGCTTCTGAGGGAGCTGCCTGGAAAGAATGAATTTCTCAGAAGAATAAATGTCAATCACCTGCTATTGGCAGGGTCTGCCTATTTTGGAGAGCACTCTGATGTCTGTCAAAAGTTCTGACATTAACCTCTCTTTTTCCAGTGGGAGGAAGAATATCTGTTGCCCTGCCACTCCTGGAAGTCCTGCCTTAAATGATAGGGGTCGTAAGAAGGAGGCTGCTGCTTCATACAAACATCTTTTACCAATAAGAACCCCAAAGAAGGAAAATGGTTGACAGAAGACAGCCTCTGATCCTGATTTAGAGAAGAGCAGAGTACACATTTCTAGGGGATACAATTTGCTAATTTCCTCCTGCTGGACATTACTGATTAACATGATAGAAGAAATAGCCTCAAAAAAATGTGATATGTTGTGTTCATACCTATTACACAGATTAGTCAACACAGCAGCATGTAGAAAGGTAATAAAGAAACATACATTATTAACATTTCTACATTGTAAAAAAAAAATGCTGCAAGTCTGGAATTTCCCAGTAACCTCAGGAAATTTAATGGTTTTTTTTTAACAGGATTAAGTGTAGACACGACATTCACCTAAATATAAAATTTAGATTTAACGACTGTTCAAATTGGGGTCACAGAAAGTAAATGCTATCCATTTTGTAATAATATGACAAAAATTTTTCAGAAGAAGGGGGAGGCAAATAAGGATAAGAATATAGTAAGAACATTAATTGTATTTCCTTAGGATGGCATCAATAGATGAAGTTTAATGCAGATACATTAATAAACAGGATTTAAAGTTTATTATGTAAGGTCATAAAGAGAACTTCAAGAAGGACTAAAAATGCGAAGACGACAATGAAATCTGGAAGATAGAAAGATGGAATAAAATATATGTGATCCTTACTTCATTTTTTAAAGGAATGTATAAGTACATGCAAAATGTTTATATGATACTTTCTACTGTTTCTTAACCCCTTCCTTAAAAACAAAATACTGATATGACTCTTTATAAAAGGCTAAGAAATAAGTATTACATTGTTTATATACAATTTTGTCAATACTGTTCCTAAGAATAAGATTAATTTTGCAGAAAGACTTTGAGGAAAGATGACATAAAATTGACTCTAAACAACCTTCTTGCACCCTGACTAAACCGTTTGAAGAGAAGGAAAATAAAGAGGAAAAAAAGTCTTTTAACAGTCCTAAAAACAAGGGTTGATGCTAGAAGCATACCACAAACTTAAAAACAAGAAAAACATAAATGAGGAGATGCAATGATGTGGGAGAAGGCAAGAATTCAGGGGAAACTTACTGACGTCCCAGGAGACATGTCCACTGTGGTCATGAGGGAGCCACTGGAGGGCCCCAACTACCACAATTGAGTTCGCCTTCACATAGCAAGCGGACCATATTCTAAATTTATAATAGTAGGGATAGAAAAATGTCTGTGACCATTTCTATCTACAGGACAACTTATAATGAGTACAGGATTACTCTGAGTTTGGGAAACCTCTCTGTGAAAAATGTCGCTAAGATAGTTCTAGAAATTAAATATAAAGTACCTAATGGCCTTGCCTCTTGTTAGAAGCCCTGTGGAAATAAAATTTGGTTTTTTACTGGTGTGTGTGGAGGGAATTAAAGCTGCAAGCTTAATTGGATCAGTTATATTAGTTTTAAATATTTGCCTACACATGATAAAACGCTACTCCTTTGTTCCAACATAAAGTCAGAAAACAGGTACTTCATGGTCAGTGATGCTCTCTGAGTAGGTGATGAAGCTCCTTGCTGCTCTGCCAAACTGAGTGCATGGTTTTCATCCTCATGATCTAAGATGGTAGATCTGCTTCCTGTTTCCCTATATATATTCCAACTAAGAAGAAGGAAATGTACAGGAACAAAGGGAAAGTCATATCTCCTAAAACTAAGAAAAAAAAATCTTAGAAAACCCCAGAATTCTCGGTTTATTTCCTTTTGGCTATAGTGACAAGGAACCCTGAGACATGGCATTTCTCTTTTTTTTTTTTTTTTTTTTTTTTTTTGGTAGTGGAGGGGGAGAGCATGGGAAAGGGGATATATTCCACCCTGATTGACAACCTAAAATCAATATTGTTAGTAAATAAGAGCTAGAGGAAAAGATATTTGATAGAAAAATTAGAACTATCTTCTTCAGGCTACCTCTTGCTATACCACAATCAATCATTTACATACTTCCTTTCATTCCCATTCACTCCTTCCCAAGCTAGTCTCATCCAGTGACTCTCTCCAGTCAAAGGTTAGTGATTACTGAAGCTCTGTCAGGTCCAGGAATAGCTTCTTAAAGGTCTGAAAACCTGTCAATTTAAGCCTTAAAGCTTGTCTGACACCAACACTATTGTCGATGTTATACAATATATAATAGTTTAGAAAAAGCAGGAAATTACAGTTTTAAAAATAATTCCCATTCAGAAAGGAAGGAATAGGGAATAAACAGCATTGGCTAACTTCTAGAATATATCGAATCCTGAGGGATCAGATGGGGAAGAATTTTCTAATCTGAAAGTAGAAGATGTTCTTGGGGAATGAAGCTGGCAGTTCCTGGTTCTGCTGAGGGGAAAGATACCTCTTGCCATCTCTGCTATGAACATAGTGGCATCGTGGAACATGCCGACTTTCATAGCCCACTTCCCCTTGGTGTTGGTTGGATGTCTCAGGAAATACCCCAAGATTTGAAGAGTCACAAGCTATTTCAGGCAAGGTCAGGGATTTCTTCGGCAAAAGAATGGGCTTCTGATGATGTTGTGGTTGAAAACATAGACTTTTGAAGCTGGAGTTACCATATATCAAATCATGGCTCTGCTTCTTACTCTCTGTAATCTCACTTTATCTCTTACAAAATGAGAGCAACAATAGTAGCCCCCTAAACAGTCAAAGGATTAAATTAATTAATACATGACAAGCAGTCACAACAGTGCCTGAATTAGAGTGCTATCTAAACTTTAGCTGTTATTTTTATTCTAGTTATATTAGAACTATCATTATTATTGTATTATGGGTAAATAATCACAGAAAATGTTCTGTGACATAGTCTTTAAGATATTTGCCTTTTACATGTTGGTTTAATTTTTTCTGTTCGGCCCTTTGTCCTTTCAGCACAATGCCATTGCCTTACGTTAATCTGAAACAACAGGCTGAATGAGGAAAATCTTATGGCAGGCTCACAGTAATTGAATGACAAAATACGTTTAGTGAAATGTACTTAAGAAAGACTTGGCACCACTATCTCACCTCCTACCTGTATTTCTACTTTGTAAATGCTGATCACAGAATTTAAAAAGGAGTTCTTTTTGAGCTTTCTAAGAATCCAAATCATGTAACTTTTGGTCAATTTAAATGGCAGGTGAAACTTGACAGCATCTCCTTCCACAGCGCAGAAGTTCTTTCTATGTCTGTTTGACAATCCAATAGTTCTATTCTTACTTTATCCCTTTCTTCCAGAACTTTGCTCATTATATCAAGAAATAACCAGAATTTTATCACATTTTGGTTTTTTCCCACCATTCACCCCAAAAGCCAAAATCTCTATATACACATTAAATATGCCAAACATTACATCATTTAATGTTTTGATGCCATACAATAAGTTATTCATTTTCCAGCTTACAATTTCAAAGATATGGAAATTCAGGAAAATAATCTCATCTAGGGCCAAAAAATAGGCAATGGAAGAAAAGCAGATAACAAAATAATTGGAGAAGCCAGGATAACAAGTGGATCATATACAAAGATGTTGACATTACCCAGGACTATGGATCTCTTGAAAATTACTGGACCCCATATACAAAGAAAAGGAATGTTGAAGTCTATAACCTTTACAGAGTGCCACATAGCAACAGGAGTGGCCCATTCAATCATTAATTCAAATTTCTACTTCTGTAATTCTTGTTTTAGTAGTCATATGATAGAATACGTCTTCCCAGGATTGGCATTTATTAGGCCTTCGTCACTGATCATAATTTTCTTCTTTCTCTTCTTTCTCTCCTTCCTTTCCTCCTTCCTTTATTCATTTTCTTCCTTGTTTCCTTCATGTCCTCCCTTTCACTCTCCCACTCTTTTCTTCTATCTTTGTGTTTTGCTTTTTCTCTATTTTGTTAGGGGGCATCAGGTAGAAGGACTCAAAATTAATTAATATCCATAAGCTCCTTCTGAGCAATCCTTACTTCTTCTTCTTCTTCTCAATTTCCCAGGTGCCTTGGTCAAACCAAAGGTAAAAATTTCCCAGATCTTATATTTCCCAGATGTGACATTTGTTTATATTTGAAAATATTCTGTTTATTTTATACAGACATTTGTTTGATTCTTTTACAAATGCGTCTGACAGGATTTAAAAGGAAATCTAAAATACAGCAAAGAAAACATTAAACAAACATAGAAAAATGTGGGGAAAGAAACACAATAAATGAATGTATCATAGATCCAGAAAGTAAGATGAATTTACTGCATTAATCCATACCACAGTTATTTATAGATTACCTACAGTGGAGATGGAGTAGAAAACAAATCAGAAAAAAGATCTTTCTTTCATGGAATGTACTTTATGGCAGGGGTAATCTGATCATATAAGGTAGTTATAAGTATAATGAATAAAGCCAAATAATATAAAAAATGACAAAGGAAGGCATCATGTTAGACGGAGTTCTCAAATAAGTCTCTACTGTTGTAAAGTCATTTGAGATGAGACCTGAATGAAGTGAGAAGAGGTCATCTTTTGGGGAAACAGTGTTCCACGCAGAAGGAGACACATTTGGAAAAGGGCCTGGGAGGAGGCCACATTTTGTGTGTTTCCATGGACAGCAAGAAAGCTAGAGTGAATGGAGCACAGTAAACATGGCATAAGATGAAATGAGAGAAAAAGGCAAGGTCTAATTCACCTTGTAGGCCACCATGAAGATGTTCAATTTTGTTGCGAGAACGATAGGAAGCCAAAAAGGTTTGAAACATGGGAAAGCCAGGATGTTACTTAAGGTTTTCAAAGTTCATTTTGGATACTGTGTGAAAAAAAATAACAGTAGAGGAAGGGTGAATTTGAAATTCATAGCAGCCAATTTAAGAAAGGAAAACCAGACCAATTTTGTTTTTAATATTGACAAAAAAGATAAAGATAGACTAAAAGCTCAAGAGAAAGATAGAGTTTCCTGAGCCTTCAAGCAGACAAGCATGTTTTAGAGGTTCTTATTATGTAAGAACTGTATCTTAAAACACAGCTGTATCATTATTTTCTAAATGTCTCTGTGAATTCATTCTGTCTAGGCCTTGAGCTGTTTAGAAGACAGAATATTAAAACTTTTTATCTCTCACCACCTCCACCCCTCACCAATTGTTTGGGTTATTTTCACTTTACCAAAATGTTGGAGAGATACATGGATTTTTACTGAAGAATTTCCAGGGGAGACAGAAGATTTTAGATTATATGCAACAAAGCACTAAATCTCATAAATATACATTTAACAAATCTTCCCAGATGCACCAGCACTTAGATTGCCCTCCTTCTATACCATTCCTGCAAAAAATCTAACATCACTGGCTCCTGTTAGCCCAACTCCCACATTCGTTGCCTAATGCTTTAAATTTCCAACAAATTTTATTATGCAGAACAATTGAACTTGATTCCAGTGCCCTCAAATTGGATAGCCTCTTATGAGCACCTAGTCAGCAAAAGAACTTTGAGATACCGAAGTGCACTCCCTTTAAAAAGTAGTATAGTGATTTAAAGCATGTATTCCTGATTTAGATTTCATGGTTCAAATGAAAGATTTCCTCTTTACATGCTCTGTGCATTACAATCCCTCTCAATGTCTTAATTTCTTCACTTTTAAAATGGATATTGAGATAATGGATATAATCTTAAAAGTGTAACAAAATATAATACATGCAAAATACTTGACAGAGCAGCTGGCATATGCTAATGTAATGAATACATATTAGTTATATTTATTACTATTTTTTAACATTTAGTTCATTTAGTTTCTTGTAAATAAGTATAATTTATTTATATTCATAAAATTGAGAAGTTTCTCTGAAAATGCCAGTGCAAAAGTTCCTCTTATCATGAAAATTTTTATTTTTTGATACTTTGTTAAGATTAAAAGATACATCAACCTTCAGGATCAGGAGAAGACTCAATGCTATTCTGCTAATTGCCTTTGCTCATAAATACCTATTTGATATAAGATTATTTGAAGTTAAGATATAATAAGGAATATAGGGCTAAAGATAGTAAGCTGCTTCATACTATAAACTCTACAAAGGATGCCTAACAGGTAGGTGAGCCATAAAACTAAGTTCCAATTTCAGCTGTGTCACTTACTATGCAGTTTTAGTCATGTTACGTAACCTTCAAAAGCCCTCAGTTTCATCATTTGTAAGATGTGGTTACCATGAGTAAATATCTTCCAAAAACTAAGAGTTCAACACACATATTTTCCAAACTAAATTGAATGTTATCTTTTAAGACACTATCCACTCGGAAGTTTTCACATTCTTGAAAAGCAATTTAAATTCTTTTTGTTAAAATTATTTTCTCTTATAAGTTGAAAATAGTTTCTAAAATAAGGATTTTAGATTATACTTATTTACAAGAAACTAAATGTTAAGGATTTTAGCTATTTTTACTTAAAATCTGTGAGAACAAGAAGTCATCCTGAACCAAAACCCTGAAGACATCTAAGATTGCAAAGAGAGAAGCTTGTCCTTTGAGCTTCTTATTTTTCATTTTTTTCTCTAGGCCCAAGTGGGATATTTCCAGATTTTGCAAACAAACCATATGTTCCCAATGCCTTAATATTAAAAGCTGTCTCATCTTTCTTTTTTAAAGGTGATATTTATAGTTCTCTCTGTTCTATATGTGAGTTAAGAATTTATTCATGATCATTAGCATTTATTAAAATATTTCTACCAGGTTTCATATAGCAAATTCTATTTGTAAGTTAGTGCTCCTAGCTGCCATGGGTTAAAGCTGAAATTTCTGGGGACAGCAGGAATTTCAGTAATCTTGATTTTGATTTTTTTCTTATTCTATGTGGTTCTTCATTAAATAATAGTACTATTTAGATTTTCAGAATATGACTATGAACATGAGAGGAAGAAAGGAGAGTAGAATTAGTTTACTGGATGACATGGGATATTGGTAGAAGACAAATTAAGGGAGGTACACACAGCAATTGCAAAAGATATAAACTGCCATGCTAATTTATGTTTCTGTTTGAAACTCAAAGAAGTATACATTTTATCTTGTAATTTTTGCTACATGTTAATATTAAAATAAAATTATATCTCCTGGGCAAGTGACAACTCTTAGTTGAGGAATTTTGAAGTGTCAAGCTCTGAAAATTGGTTACAAATATTCCATTAAATAAATAATCTTTATACAAATAACTAACAATTTGGTTGTAATTCATTATGCACTTAGTATATTACACACTTAACTTATGACAGTAATAGTCCAAGGGTCTTTGAAGCATCAACAATATTTTATTTATGTACGGTACATTAAATTTTTTCAAAGTACTTCACTTACAGTTTCTCATTAGTTCCTAGATTTTACCAAATTACCTATGACATGATTTCTATGTTAACCCTTATCCTTACACAGGTCATTTCATAAGCCATATTTATCAAAACTGAGCACTTAATTAAATATTGAAAACTATGCTATTGCATAGCTTTAGGAAAATGATAATGTCTGCAAGGTAAGTAAATATATGACTGCACTTTTTCAAATTTGAATGTTAGTTGGTTTAAAACAGAAGTTGGCAAACTATGGCCATTGGGCAAAATTTGGCTTCTGTACCTGTTTTTTCAAATAAGGATTCATTGGAACACAGCCATGCTCATTCATTGACATATTGCCTATTGTTGCTTTTATGCTGCAATGTCAAGCATGAGTAGTTATGGAATAGGAGGTATGATCCACAGAATTTAAATACTGTTTGTTCCTTTACACAGCAAGTTTGTTGAGCCCCAATTTAGAGGTTGCTGGATAGAATGAAAAGCGAATGACTTGGCAAAGAAAATGCTTTATACTCTTCAGCTCAAATAAAGATGAAGTATAGAACTATTGAGTATCCTAGCAAGAAACAGAATAATTTGACCCAAACTTCAAATGAACTGAGCTTAATAAATAAACTATTAGTAAAGGTCAATCAACAAAGGATATTGAAGCAACCTTCCAGCAATTGTAGAAACCCATCACCACCACTAGTCCTTCAGGGGCAAGGGGAGGAAAGAATGTTTCAGGAGTCCGATGAGCATGGGAGATAGAAAATAAGGGATTCCCAGCAGGAACTGTCATCATGAGGAGATCTAACCACTGCCAAAACTGAAGAGAGTGGGAAATAAATACTCCTATGTCTCTTTTCTTCTGCTTCACCCTTCAGCTGGTGTCATCTACTGGCCGAATGGACGGTGAGACAGCCTAGGAGGCAGTGCCCAGGGTTCAGCCTACTGGATCACAGTTCATGTACAAAAGGACAGAAAACGATTCGAAGTGAGGCAGAGAGAACCAGAAACTAGCACAAGTGACCAGTTGCTAAACTAGATTAATAGATCTTACTGGATTAATGTGATCTCTCAATTTCTTCTTTGTTTTGATTTAATCACTTTAAAAAAGAGTAAAATAATGCATAAGAATATTGGATTAGAATAATAATTTTAAAAGGAAGTGTTAAGAGTGAAAAGAACTTGGGAAATGACAATAGTGACAGATTAATGACAAAGAGCACATTTTAAAACCTGACTGCCATGAACAGACATTTCTATCATTTTAAATGAAATTGTATTTATATGTTCAGTTTGGCTTGTTTTTAAATGTACTTTTCATAGAAAATTTTAATTATACACTTATTAGATACCTTTACTTGGATGATTCAATAAATCCAGGGATGTCCTTTTCTATTGTGTGCTATCAGCCCATAGTACCAACAACAGTAAAGTTACATAAGCCAGAAATATAAGAGGCATTTTTGACATCTTCATCTCTCTTACAACTTGTCAGCAATATTTGTTGGTTTTATTTTCTAAATATATCTTATATTTCTCCACTTCTGTCCATCTCCACTGCCAATAATCTAGAGCGACTTTCATCTCTTACCAGGATTGCTTATTAACTGATCCCCATTTATCAACTCAGACCTGCACAAATTGTAGAACATTTATTTTAAAACTGTCAAAAGTGAAATGTCTCCCTTAAAATTCTTCAGCAAGATTTGCTGCTTAGAATCTGAACCAAAATCTTATAAAATTCTGGGTCTAAATCCTGCCTTTCTGGCAAGCTTCATCTCCCATAAATTGCATTTAAACCTTTGCAGCCCAGACACTCAGCTCCCTTAGTTCTTCACAGTTATACCACATTCACGCCCACCATAAGGCCTTTGCACAGGTTGTTCCTTTCATCTGAAATGATATGTTCCCAACACAGCCACCTTCTACTTGATTGAGTTAACTTTTCTAATCCTTTAGCTTTCAGCTAGGTGAAGCTTCCTCAGGGTGATACTTCTTTAATTACTTCCAGATTATTTGTAATATTTTTTCATAGACCCATGTTACTTTCAGTTTGCAGTTATGCATAACCAAGGAGATGATTTGGTTAATATCTAGGAAGATAATATAAGTTTCACAGAGCCCAGACATGTTTTTGATCACCAATTTATCCTTAGCACCTAGCACAAAGTATAAATTGAACAGGTTCTCAGTAATTACGTAATACATGAATAGGTGTTTTTATGCTAGTGGAATATAAATGCTGAGTTGCTAAGGGATGGAATGTTCTGGTTTAAAACTAGATTTGCGAATTCAAATCTACTCTTCTATAGCCAGCTTTGTGTTGCTGTTGGGGTTAGATGGCAAAGGACTTTTCCTTTGTAAACTCCATATTGGCTTCCTGCCAATATGGAGAACTAGAGGAAAAATTGGAAGCTAGGAGAAAGGAAAGAGGGATTTCCCCCTTTCTGTTAACTTTTATTTTTACTTTTAGTGGCTTGAGATATGATTGATATATAAAAAGCTGTTTAATGCATACAACTTGATGTGTTTTCAGATAAATATACACTGTCAAACTATCAATGCCATGAATGTATCCATCTTCTCCTAAAGTTTTATTTTATTCTTCCCATTTTTCTCCTTTTATGGTAAAGGCATTTAATATTAAGTTCTATCCTGTTAGAAAATGTTTAAATATTTGCTTTAAACTGGGCCAATGGGAGAGCAGTGAATTATGGGTATGGACGCTTTCCCTGTCAACATTACCATCTGTAAACTTGTGGAATGACTTACTCCACACATATATCATGCGATATTTTTCATCACCAAGGAACTCATTTTACTGTGAAAGAGGTACAGCAATGGTCATTCCCATAGAATCAATGGCCTTACGACAAAACCTACCACTCTGAAGAAGCTGGTCTGAGAGAATGGTTTTTTTCAAAAGCCTATTAAAGACTCGGTTATGGTTCCAGTTTTAAAATAAATGCCTTGAAATATTGGGCACTGTGGTGATTAATATTAGGTGGCAACTTGATTGGATTGAAGGATGCCTAGGTAGGTAATTAAGTATTGTCTCTGGATATGTCTGTGAGGGTGTTGCCAGGGAGATTAACATTTGAGTCAGTGCACTGGGAGAGGAAGACCCACCCTTAGTGTAGGTGGGCACCATCCAATCGGCTGCCAGCGCAACTAGAACAAAGCAGGCGGAAGAAGGTAGGATAACCTGGCTTGCTGGGTCTTCTGGCTTTCATCTTTCTCCCGTGCTGGATACTTCCATCCGTTCCTCTTGCCCCTGGATATCAGACTCCCGGTTCTCTGGCCTTTGGACTGTTGGACTTAACAGTGGTTTGCCGGGGGTTTCTCGGGCCCTTTGGCCTCAGACTGAGGGCTGCACTGTTGGCTTCCCTACTTTTGAGGCTTTCGGATTCAGACTGAGCCACTACTGGTTTCTTTCTTCCTCTGCTTGCAGATGGCCTACAGTGGGACTTCGCCTTGTGATCTTGTGAGCCAATTCTCCTTAATAAACTCCCTTTTATATATCCATATATCCTATTAATTCTGTCCCTCTGGAGAATCCTAATACAGGCACTATCTTATATATTATAGATTGTATATTTAATCGGCAATCAATACATAGTGCTCTTTTTTCCAGAATAAGTAAAAATGACTCTTCTTGCTATTACACCTAATAATTCATTCAGAGAATTTTTATTCCTGACCCAGGAATTTGGGGACTACAGCTTTGGGGTCTTAATTATTAGGGGAGGAAAGCTTTTATCAGAACACATAACAACGGCTCCACTGATCTCAAAGTTAAGATCATCACTTGACCATTTTGGGCTCTATGTCAATTAGCCAATACATAAAGAAGAAGATAATAGAAATAATGGTTCCTGATTATTAACAATAAAATAGATTTTTGCTATATGATGACTTTGTCTGAAACACTGGGAATTCTATCAGATGATTATTACTCCCATATCCGAAGATAAAAGTTAATGGAAAACCACTGTGGGGGAAAGGTGATTTTTTTTTCTAGTTAATCATCAGGTAAAGAATCACAACAATAGAAAATGTTGACTTAAGGGAAAATGGAATGACCTATGGAATGAGTTATAAATATCAACTACAACTTTATGGCCATTTGTAGAAAAAAGGACAGTAGTACCTGTACATACCATCTCTTTGGTTATTATATACACATATATTTGTCTATGTTAACTAATTTGATTTTTCCTTTCCCTTTCCTCTTATCATTTCATATAAGGATTATTGGAAATTGTTAATGTTAGAATTTATTCTTTAGCTTTCCATACATTCAAGTAGAACTGTGACTGAATAAGAGGAGTATTATCATTGCTTGGGGATGGAGACAGGTACTGTTGGAATTTTGTGTCTATCCTTTTTGGAATGAGGATGAGTAGTACATCTTTGTTTGCACAAAGGCTAGTTGATTCTTGTTAAAGAGAAGCATATAATGTTGTTCAAATAAATGTATATAAGTGCTTAATAACTAAAACAGTGAACTGTGCTTGTTTTTAAACTCTTGTCTCTGGTCCAAATCTATTCTTCTGTCCTCACTTTGCGATGTTGAGCTGAGATCCAGTAGTGTGATAGAGCCAAATCATACCAACACACAAGAGCCAATTGTCAAATTTTCAGGAATTTTGAGAGCTAGCTGTTAAATAGTTATTATTTTAAAAATATGTAAACCTAATATTAAATAAATACTAAATATAAAAAATGAATACTCAAAACATCACTACTTAAGTAATACATCTTCTTATTATCTACTTTGAAGGAATTTACATCAACTGTGTTTGTATTGTATCTGAGTAATATCTTTGTACTGTTTCATCATGTTGATATATTGAAATCAATTATGATGGAAATATGTACACCATAAAAATAGGCAAGCTCTAAAAATAAGGGCTTTTTCAGAATCTGTTAAACGTATAGCAGTATACCACTAATTGGGACACTGTAATAAAATTTTATTTATCAGTTAATCATCTTAATAGGTTGTGACAATAGATGCCACCATCACAGGGAGATTAAAAGGTGGGATGATAAGAGAAATTTCCTTCTTCTTGTTTGATTGCTATTCTTGTTAATAATTTAATGCCAATATAAGCACTTCACCCTGGCAGCAGCAGTTGGCTCTAATCTTCAGCTTATTTCAACACTGCTAGTACCACACTGGATTCCAAAGAGTAATAGTTTGAAATCTTAGAGATAGGATGATAAAATGTAGTTATATCTCAGTGATATTGTGGGTTCAGTTCCAGGATACCATAATAAAGTGAATATCACAATTAAGTGAGTCACACAACTTTTTATTTCTCAGTGCATACAAAATTTATATTTACGCTATGGTTTAGCTATTAAATGTGCAATGGTATTTTGTCTAAAATATGTGTATTCCTTAATTTAAAAATACTTTATTGCTAAAATATGTTAACAGTCATCTGAGTCTTCATTGAATCATAATCTTTTTCTTTGATGGAGAGCCTTCCTCAGTGATGTTGGCTGCAGACTGGTTAGGGTGTGCTTGCTGAAGGTTGATGTGGCTGTGTCATTTCTTAAAATAAGATAACAATGAAGTTTCCCATGTCAATTGACTCTTATTTTCACAAAAGATTCCTCTACAGCATGCAAATGCTGTTTGACAGTAGAACTTCTTTCAAAATTGGAGTCAATCATCTCAAATTCTCCACTGTTTTATCAACTAAGTTGATGTAATACCCTACATCCTTTGTCATTTCAACAATGTTCACAGCATTTTCCTCAGAAGTAGATTCTATCTCAAGAAACCACTTTCTTTGCTCATGCATACGAAGCAACTTTTAATCCAAGTTTTTATCATGATTTTATAGCAATGCAACCATACCTTCAGGCTCTACTTTTAGTTCTAGTTTTCTTGCTATTTTCACTTCATCTACAGTTACTTCCTACACTGAAGCCTTGAACCTCTCAAAGTCATCTATGAGAGTTGGAATCAACTTCTTCCAAGGTCCTGTTGATGACAGTACTTTGGCTTCTTCCCATGAATCACAAATGTTGTTAATGGCATCTAGAAGGGTCAATACTTTCCAGAAGATTCTTTGCTTACTTTGCCCAGATCCGTCAGAGAAATCACTATCTACTCCAGATACAGCCTTAAAAAATGTATTTCTTAAATAATAAGACTTGAAAGTCAAAATTACTCCTTTATCCACGGGCTGCAAAATGGATGTTGTGCTAACAGGCATATCACATCAATCTTCTTGTACATCTCCATCAGAACTCTTGAATGACCATGTACATTGTCAAGGAGACGTAATATGTTGAAGGGAATATTTTTGCCCATGCCTATGTCCTGAATGGTAATGCCTAGGTATTCTTCTAGGGTTTTTATGGTTTTAGGTCTAACATTTAAGTCTTTAATCCATCTTGAGTTAATTTTTGTATAAGGTGTAAGGAAGGGATCCAGTTTCAGCTTTCTACATGTGGCTAGCCAGTTTTCCCAGCACCATTTATTAAATAGGGAATCCTTTCCCCATTGCTTGTTTTTCTCAGGTTTGTCAAAGATCAGATAGTTGTAGATATGTGGCGTTATTTCTGAGGGCTCTGTTCTGTTCCATTGATCTACATCTCTGTTTTGGTACCAGTACCATGCTGTTTTGGTTACTGTAGCCTTGTAGTATAGTTTGAAGTCAGGTAGCGTGATGCCTCCAGCTTTGTTCTTTTGGCTTAGGATTGACTTGGCAATGCGGGCTCTTTTTTGGTTCCAAATGAACTTTAAAATAGTTTTTTCCGATTCTGTGAAGAAAGTCATTGGTAGCTTGATGGGGATGGCATGGAATCTATAAATTACCTTGGGCAGCATGGCCATTTTCATGATATTGATTCTTCCTACCCATGAGCATGGAATGTTCTTCCATTTGTTTGTATCCTCTTTTATTTCATTGAGCAGTGGTTTGTAGTTCTCCTTGAAGAGGTCCTTCATGTCCCTTGTAAGTTGGATTCCTAGGTATTTTATTCTCTTTGAAGCAATTGTGAATGAGAGTTCACTCATGATTTGGCTCTCTGTTTGTCTGTTATTGGTGTATAAGAATGCTTGTGATTTTTGTACACTGATTTTGTATCCTGAGACTTTGCTGAAGTTGCTTATCAGCTTAAGGAGATTTTGGGCTGAGACAATGGGGTTTTCTAGATATACAATCATGTCATCTGCAAACAGGGACAATTTGACTTCCTCTTTTCCTAATTAAATACCCTTTATTTCCTTCTCCTGCCTAATTGCCCTGGCCAGAACTTCCAACACTATGTTGAATAGGAGTGGTGAGAGAGGGCATCCCTGTCTTGTGCCAGTTTTCAAAGGGAATGCTTCCAGTTTTTGCTCATTCAGTATGATATTGGCTGTGGGTTTGTCATAGATAGCTCTTATTATTTTGAGATACGTCCCATCAATACCTAATTTATTGAGAGTTTATAGCATGAAGAGTTGTTGAATTTTGTCAAAGGCCTTTTCTGCATCTATTGAGATAATCATGTGGTTTTTGTCTTTGGTTCTGTATATATGCTGGATTACATTTATCGATTTGCATATATTGAACCAGCCTTGCATCCCAGGGATGAAGCCTACTTGATCATGGTGGATAAGCTTTTTGATGTGCTGCTGGATTTGGTTTTCCAGTATTTTATTGAGGATTTTTGCATCAATGTTCATCAAGGAGATTGGTCTAAAATTCTCTCTTTTGGTTGGGTCTCTGCCCAGCTTTGGTATCAGGATGATGCTGGCCTCATAAAATGAGTTAGGGAGGATTCCCTCTATTTCTGTTGATTGGAATAGCTTCAGAAGGAATGGTACCAGTTCCTCCTTGTACCTCTGGTAGAATTTGGCTGTGAAACCATCTGGTCCTGGACTCTTTTTGGTTGGTAAGCTATTGATTATTGCCACAATTTCAGAGCCTGTTATTGGCCTATTCAGAGATTCAACTTCTTCCTGATTTAGTCTGACTTCATGTCTAAAACACCAAAAGCAATGGCAACAAAAGCCAAAATTGACAAATGGGATCTAATTAAACTCAAGAGCTTCTGCACAGCAAAAGAAACTACTATCAGTGTGAACAGGCAACCTACAAAATGGGAGAAAATTTCTGCAACCTACTTATCTGACAAAGGGCTAATATTCAGAATCTACAATGAACTCAAACAAATTTACAAGAAAAAAACAAACAACCCCATCAAAAAGTGGGCTAAGGACATGAACAGACACTTCTCAAAAGAAGACATTTATGCAGCCAAAAAACACATGAAAAAATGCTCACCATCACTGGCCATCAGAGAAATGCAAATCAAAACCACAATGAGAAACCATCTCACACCAGTTAGAATGGCGATCATTAAAAAGTCAGGAAACAACAGGTGCTGGAGAGGATGTGGAGAAATAGGAACACTTTTGCACTGTTGGTGGGACTGTAAACTAGTTCAACCATTGTGGAAGTCAGTGTGGCCATTCCTCAGGGATCTAGAACTAGAAATACCATTTGACCCAGCCATCCCATTACTGGGTACATACCCAAAGGACTATAAATCATGCTGCTATAAAGACACAGGCACACGTATGTTTATTGCGGCACTATTCACAATAGCAAAGACTTGGAACCAACCCAAATGTCCAACAATGATAGACTGGATTAAGAAAATGTGGCACATATCCACCACGGAATACTATGCAGCCGTAAAAAATGATGAGTTCATGTCCTTTGTAGGGACATGGATGAAGATGGAAACCATCATTCTGAGCAAACTATTGCAAGGACAGAAAACCAAACACCATATGTTCTCACTCATAGGTGGGAATTGAACAATAAGAACACTTGGACTCAGGAAGGGGAATATCACACACTGGGGCCTGTTGTGGGGTTGGGGGAGGGGGGAGGGATAGCATTAGGAGTTATACCTAATGTAAATTAGTTAATAGGTGCAGCACACCAGCATGGCACATGTATAGATATGTAACTAACCTGCACATTGTGCCCATGTACCCTAAAACTTAAAGTATAATAATAATAAAATAAAAATAAAAAAGAAATATTTTTTTCTGAGCAGTAGGTCTCAACAGCAAGCTTAAAATGTTCAATAAACCATGCTGTAAAGAGATATACTGTCATCCGGGCTTCATTGTACCATTATGGAGCATGGGCAGAGCAGATTTAGCATAATTGTTAAGGGCCCTAGAGTATTCAGAATGGTAAATGAGAATTTGCCTCAACTTAAAGTTTCCAGCTGCATTAGCCCCTAACAAGAGAGTCAGCCTGTTCTTTGAAGCTTTAAAGCCAAGTATTGACTTCTCCTCTCTAGCTAAGAAAGTCCTAGATGGCATTCTCTTCCAATAGAAGGTTTCTTTGGTCTATATTGAAAATCTGTTATATAGTGTAGCCACCTTCATCAGTGGTCTTAGCTAGATCTCATGGATAACTTTGCTGCAGCTTCTACGTCAGCATTTGCTGCTTCACCTTATGCTTTTATGTTATGGAGATGGTCACTTTCCTTAAGCCTCATGAACCCACCTCTGCTAGCTTCAGACTTTTCTTCTGCAGCTTCCTCACATTCATAAAATTGAAGAGCGAGTTAGGGCCTTGCTCTGGATTAGGCTTTGTTGTGGTTGATTTAATCTTCTATCCAGACTACTAAAACTTTCTCCATATTAGCAGTAAGGCTGTTTTTCTTTCTTATCAGGCATGTGTTCACTGGAGTAGCACTTTTAATTTCTTTCAAGAACTTTTCTTTTATATGCACAACCTGACTAACTGTTTGGCTCTAGAGGACTACCTTTTGGCCTGTCTCAGCTTTCAACATGCCTTCCTCACTAATCTTAATTATTTCTAGTATATTACTTCAAGTGAGAAATGTGTGACTATTCCTTTCACTTGAACACTTAGAGGCCTTTGTAGCATTATTAAGTAGTCTAATATCAATGCTGTTTTGTTTCTGGGAATACGGAGGCCCAAGAGAAGGAGGGAAATGAAGGAATGGCCAGTTGGTGGAGCAGTCAGAACATACACATTTACTGATTAAGTTTACCATCTTATATGCGTGCGGTTCACAGTGCCCCAAAACAATTACGTTAGTAACATCAAAAATCACTAATCAAAGATCACTATAACAGATAAAATAATAATGAAAAAGCTTGAAATATTATGGTAATTAATAAAATGTGACACAGAGTTACAAAGTGAGCACATGCTGTTGAAAAAATGGTACCCATAGACTTGTTTAATGCAGGGTTGCCACAAACCTTCAATTTGTAAAATACACAATATCTGCGAAACATAATAGAATGACGTATACCTATATGCCTAATTCCTATTGAATTTTTCACCTTTGACCCTATTCAAAAAGAGACCCATCCTGGTTTTGACAGTTCTTAAATTGGATTCTATTTAATCGTGTTATATTTTTATTATTCATTGTAATTTGATATTTAGTATATGATATCTGACGGACGTTATATGCTAAATATACTCATGTCACAAACTTCTCAAATCTTTTTGGTCCTACATGTTTCCTTCTCTTCTCCTCCTGAAGTTACCTCTTAAAACTCATGGAATTATTCTTTCTGTAGCTAAAAACAAATAATGTTATCTTTTAAATTACTTATTATTTTCCTCATATTCAAAATAGAGTCTATGAACACCTCTCCTTCATTTACATGAAAAACTACTTAAAAATTAATTATAACAATCAATGTCAACAGATTTATATAAATGTTTAATTATTTTTTCATGAGCGAATATTTTAAATTACTGATAATTGAATGACACACCCACACAGTGAAACAATCACATCATTCTTATTGTGAAGTATAATAGTGAAAGTTAGGCCAGATGGTCTTGTCTTATTTTATTCTGTTTTTTCTTTATTTTATTTTTTTTTTGGTAAGAGTCATACCTAGTTAGAGAAGCCTTTTGTGAACTCTTATATCTTATATGATGACCTAATTTATCTGTTAATGATCAACAATACAAAGTTAACAATAATCCTTTATTTTTGTCATACATGATGCCTTGCTCATATATTTATTCACATTTTTTCTGCTATAATATCTTCCAGTAACAGTGTGTTAGTGTGTATACATCCAACGTGTGTAAGCAAAGCTTTCTTCTTTTTCATACTGCTATTTATTACATTTAGTGATTAGCTATTCAGTGGGAAGCACTAGTAATAGTTACTAAATTTTCATATTTTACAAGTGACTCCTGTTAAATATAATGTAAATATACTCTTTACAAATATAAAAAAATGCCAGCTTTCAGCAATATCTTGGATTTGTAAACATGTCATGTAATTTACCCTTGTTTTCCTTATACTTCATTTTGTAGTATTATTTTCCATCTTCTGAAATATAGAGCTTTGTTAATGTGATGGAAGCCTCACTAATACAGCCATTCATCTCTTAATGACGGAGATATGTTCTGAGAAATGTATTATTCAGCAATTTCATCCTTGTGCAAACATCGTAGAGTGTACTTACACAAACCTATGGTATAGCATACCACACACTTGGGCTTTGTGGACTAGCCTATTGCTCCTAAGCTACAAACCTATACATGTTACTGTACTGAATTCTGAAGGCAATTGTAACACAATGGTATCTGTGTATCTAAACATCTCTTAACAAAGAAAAGGTACCGTAAAAATAGGATATCATAATCTTATGGGACCACCTTCCTGTATGCAGTCCATCATTGACTGAAATGTCATTATGTGACACATGGCTTAAAATAATTTAGCACCCATTCTTCTGCCTTCAGAGAGATCTTAAACAAAATTACTCCATATACACAAAACACTAATGTACCAAGGGACTGAAATTTTAACTCTCTAAAAAGGAAAATGGCTTATTACTGGCAATTCAGGTAGATCAGGAGAGAGCTGGTTAAGTGCCTATAATTGATTTAAGAGGGGACTACAAAATCAAGAAGTTTCAATAATGTCTTCTCATATATTATGTTAAGAATCATAAGAAGTGACTGTGAAATAGAATTAAACTAAGGTAATTAAATAATCAAGTGACCTGGTCCACTTGTGTTTGTTCAGGTTATTTAGAGATTCCCCAGGCATATCGCATTAACTTGATCATACTTAATATTCATCAATAAAATAATTTATCTCTAGAAAAATTTTTTTCTTAAAGATATAAGAAAAAATCAGGATATTATGAATTTATGGGTCTTTGTGTTTTCTCTTAATATTTTTAAATATGAAAACCCTCCTAGAATTCATAGAGTGGATGGATTTATCATTGCTAGTATTTTAATCATTTTTTGCCTATTGCACTATTTTTAAGAAAATCTCGTTGAGGTAAATTACATATTATATACTATGTAAATTTCCATGCAATAAATTCACAGCAGATGTACACCAAAAATGGTATACAATTTTTCAGGCTTCGATAAATGGGTGTGGTTGGATAACACTACATTCAGCATGTTACATTTCATCATCCTCAAACTCTTTGCTCATGTCCCTATGCAGACAACCTTCCTCCCAACTCCAGCTGCTGGCGATGTTTAATCAGTAATCTGTCCCCGTAGTTTTTCCTGTTTCCTAGTGTCACATCAATGGAGTTTGAAATTAATCCCTGTTGTTGCAAATATCACTAGTATATTTCTTTAAATTACTGAAAAATAGTTCACTGTGTGGATGTGCCACAGTTTATTTCATTCACCAGTTGAATGAGTTGAACGGCATTTGGATATTTTCCAGTTTTGGTTAAGTATACATAAAACATCTCTAACATTTATGTATAAGTTTTTCTGTGTGAACCCATGTTTATTCTGTTAGGTAAATACTTAAGAGCAGACTCGCTGGTTGGGTGGTAACGTAGGTTTAACTTTAGAAGAAATTGTCAAACTGATTTCCAAATAGCTATGACGTTTTGCATCCCAACCAGCAATGTATGAAAGATACAGCTTCTCCAATTTTTTTAGCACTTCTTATTGTCAGTTTTTTGTTTTTGTTTTTTTTAAATGACCAGCCTAAATATGTTTGTAATTTATCTCACTGTGGTATTAATTTGTATTCCCTCAATAACTAATGTTCATCATTTTCTCATATGTTTATTTCCCCTTTCTCATACATTTATCATCTGATCAAGCACTCATTAAAACTCTTGCCTATTATTTTATTAGGTTATTTGTTTTCTTAGTATTGAGTTGTGAAAGGTTTTTAATATGTTCATAATACAAGTTTTTTAATTAGATTACTATTTGGAAATTTTTCTCTTACTCCATAGCTGATACTTTCACTCTCTTAACAGTCTTTCAAAGAACAGACGTTTTTAATTTTGATAAAATTAATTCATCAAAAAAATTCCTATAGATTGTGTTTTTGGTGTCATATCTAAGAAATATTGGTCACAACAATGTTTGTGTATTGTTTTCCCACCCATATCATGGTCTTATATTTAACAGATCTATGACGTATGTATTTCGAGTTATTCCTTTATATGGTATAAGTAATGGGTTGAGGTTCATTTTGTTGGATGGATGCCTAATTATTCAATTATTTTTTGAAAAGATTATATTTTTCCATTTACTTAGCTTGCATTTTTGTCAACAGTCAATTTATCATATGTGTATGGTTCTATCTATAGTCTCTCATATTGGCCTTGTATACTGTGCCATTGCTTATTTACTTAATACTTCCAGTAGATTTTTTGTAGATACTTTGATATTTTTTTCATAGATGTAGTGTTTAATTTTATGTGTCAACTTGAGTGGGCTATAGAGTACCCAGATATTGGGTCAAACATTGGTGTTGCTGGGTGTTTGTGGATGAGTTTAACATTAAACTGATAGGCTGAGTAAAGCATGTTGTCCTCCATAATGTGAGTTTGTCTCATCCAATCAGTTGAAAGCTTGAATAGAAAAAAAAAATGGTGACCCTCCTCTGAATAAGAGGCAATTCTTCCTGCCTGATACCCTCGAAACTGAGATATTGGGTTGTTTTCCCATCTTCATACTCAAACTGACACGTTAGGTCTTCCTAAGTTTAAAGCCTGCCAGTCTGGAACTACACCATCAGTTCTTCTGCTTCTGAGGCTCTTGGACTCAAACTGGAACTCTACTATTGGCTTTTCTGGGTTCCCACATTTCTATTTCAGTTCTTGGGACTTATTAGCCTCCATAATTGTGTGAGCCAATTCCTTATAATAAATCTTTTTCTATATACACATAAGTCCTATTAGTTCGATATCTCTGGAGACCCCTGACTAATACAGATTGTGGAATCAATAGTAGTTCTAGAAGAACAGAATATTAAGGTTGGGTTTTCTGAATTGATTGTGGGGTTTCTAGAATTGTCTCTCTAATCTGATTAAATTTAAAGACACTAATAATTCTATTCCCAGTAGTAAAGAGAGCACTGATAACTCATCTGGCAAGAGATATCCCTAATGTCACTATTGAACACTCAACAATGACAAATTATGAATCAATTACTTATAAGAAGCAAGGATGTGGGTGACTGTGTAGCATCTGATAATTCCAAACGTTAATGAGATGGACTGGTTGGTCATAATGTCACTGGACAAAGGGAGCAAAGAAAAGCATACGGTCAGGGATTCAAATTTTTAGCTCAGGTGTTGGATAAATTACCTGAAAGCTGCCAAGTACGCCCTGAAAGAGAGAGACCTTATCTCCTCAGTAGAGAGTAGAATGGTGGTTCCCAGAGGCTGGGGGTAGGGGGAGTAGATGGGGAAAGGGAGATGTCCGTCAAAGGGTACAAAGTTTCACTTGGAGAGGAGGAGTAAGTTCTGGTTATCCACTGCACAGCATGGGGACTATCATTAATAGTAATGAATATTTTTTAAATGGCTAAAGAGAGGATTGTATTCATTTCATATTAAACCTAGGAATATGTTGTTGAGGATTTTCTGAGGGATACGTTCATGAGGTATATTGATCTCTAGTTTTCTTATGCTAGTCTGATTTTATTTAATAATATTGGCTTGTAAAATTTGTTGGGAAATATTTGCCTTTTATATTTTCTGGAATATTTCATGTAGACTTGGTATTTTTTCTTTCTTAAATGTTTAGGGTAATAACGTGTAACAAAAACATGCATATATATTCCCTTAAACTAAAATAAAAGTTGAAATTATTTTAAAAATAGGTCAGAAGAGAAGGGTATAAATGCGTATCACTATGGTTGGTAATTGTGTGTACTCAGTCTTATAACTGTGGTTATAGAAGTGTTAGGGATTTTAGACTTTAGGAATTTAGACATTAGCAATTTTGATCTATAGGGATTTCAACATTCAAGATTATGGCATTTGGGATTGTGTGTTTTGGGATTATGATCCAAAACCGGATGGCCCTCTCCTACCTGCCCCAGGAATGTGAAATTATCCAGCCTTTCTGGACATTTCAGCAAAATACAGCAAGGGAATTGAAAATGCTCAATCTTTGACAACGTATTTTTAGTTCTGGGACTTTATGTTAAGAATGTTCCAACATAAGGGCCGGGTGCAGTGGCTCACACCTGTAATCCTGGCACTTTGGGAGGTCGAGGTGGGCAGATCTCCTGAGGTCCGGAGTTCGAGATCAGCCTGACCAACTTGGAGAAACTCCGTCTCTACTAAAAATATATATATATATATATATACAAAATTAGCCGGTCGTGGTGGTGCATGTCTGTAATCCCAGCTACTTGGGAGGCTGAGGCAGGAGAATCACTTGAACCCAGGAGGTGGAGGTTGCAGTGAGTTGAGATCTTGCCATTGCACTCTAGCCTGGGCAATAAGAGCGAAACTCCACCCGAAAGAAAAAGAAAAGAAAAGAAAATAAAGAATATTCCAAAGTATACAAAGAGACTTATGTATAGAGATACTTAATTTAGGATTATTTATCATAGGAAAAAAGTTATAAACTATAACTTTTATGTTCTGTAAAATGAAAGAACACTTACACAAATCATGACTCTAAGGTAACTTCAGTGCTGTGTACAGAACTTCAGGAGCATATTCAATTAAAGTTGTTGCACGTGAGCCTCAGCTTCCTCTGCTGTACACTGGGGATCAGGTGGGGGCCAAGTGAAATTACTGAAGTGCAGGCCCAGCATGCAGGGCACAGGTGGGCACCAGTGGAGGGGCATTGCATGGCCCCATGCTCCCCACCAAAACTATGCAGAATGATTCAGAAGGAAACATTTCCAACAGTTAATAAAGACCAACAGCCTCCAGTCTTAAGTAAATAAATATATATAATAAATATATATATATGTATATAGTAATTAAACAGTGAAGCTAGAGTTAATTTGGATTAAAAAAAGACTTTAACTAAAAGTTTAATTTCTTTAATTGATTAGGATTATTTGAGTTCACCATTTCTTATTGACTGAGGTTTGAGAGTTATGTCTCTTAAGGAATATGTTCATTCATTTAATTTTGTGGGCCTAAAGTCTTTAATACATTTTATCCTTATTCTTTTAATGTGTGTGGGTCTTCATTTAGATTATTTCTACCATTCCTGATATTGGTAATATGGTTCCCTCCTCCATCTTTTTTAGTGGAGATAGAGGTTTATCTTTGTTTAAATCTTTGACAACTTTTGGTATTACTTTTTTTTCCTATAGTTTTAGATCTATGGTATAATGTATTTTATTATTTTGTAGAGGTGTAAATCACTATTCTTTTAAAATATTTTTTTCTCTGTTCTTTCTTCTCCTTCTGAAATTCCAAACACATTTATTTTAAAACATTTGATATTATCCCATAGCTCTTAGATGCTCTAATCTGGGTTCTTTGCTACTGTTTTTTTTAATGTTTCATTAGATCATTTCTATTGAACTTCTTTCAAATTCAATACTTTTTTGTCAGCTAAATTGAGTCTACTGGTGAGCACACCAAAGTATTATTTATTTCTATTGTCTTGATTTCCTTTTTCTAGTGTTGGGGTTCCAAATATGATACCCTCAAATGCAGTCGACAGAAGCAGCCTGAGAAGCAAAAGATTTTCTCTGAGCTTCTCCCACCCTCTTGTGTCCTTCATTGTCCCCTGTGCTGGCCCTTCATTCTCCCCTGTGCTTCCCATAGAAACTAGAATCCCATACCAGGTCATAGAAGCCAGAACTCCTTTTCTCCAAAGTAAGCCGTAACACCTAAAAATATTACTCTAACTTTCCCCCTGCCTTTCTGTGTAAAAACTGGCCATTAAGAAATTATCTGGCCTAAGTGGTTTAACTGTAGGTCATAAGATCCCCATTCCGGAAAGGGTCCTGCTCCATACTCAGAAGGAAGGAATGTTGCTCGGAGAGACCAGGAGAATCTATGCAGACAGGACTTGCTGGGACCCCACTCATTCTATTAGCATTAGATCATAGCCTTTTTGACCAATCATATTTCTACACAGCTGTCTATACTTTGTTGAACCTAAGCATAAAAATGCAGTTTCCCTTATATCTTTGGGTCTTCATTTTGAAGGCTTCTGTGTCACACAAAACTATGATCAAATACATTTGTATGCCTCTTCTCCTATTAATATGCTTCTTCTCAGTGATTTTCAGCAAACCTTCAGAGGGCAAAGGAGAAATTTTCCCTTGGCCTCTACATTGATTTCATTTTATTTTTTCTTATACATTCTACCTTTCTGCTCAAATTCCTCATATAATCATGTACATTTGTACATCATCCTTTTCACTACATTCTTATTTCCTGAGAGTTTTAATGGCTGGATCATATTTGATTCTGATTCTGTTGATACATTGGTCACTGGACAAAGGGGTTTTTTCCCTTGCTTTTTCAGGTGTTTTATTATTTTTTGGTTAACAAGCAGCATTTTAGGATAGAATAAACTGAAGTAAATAGGACATATGACTAGAAATAGGTGTGCTTTCTCTTCTACTACATCTTCATTGCAGGAGTTTGAGTCTGTCTATTCAAGAGTTGAACTATGTTTGGGTTTTGTCATTTCTATGATTATCCTTAATAAGCCAAATCTTAAAATTCCTGTAATTTTCCATCATGCTGACTGCAGGGATTCTGTTCTATAACAAGGTTTTTTTCTTTTTAATGTTTCTGTTTCACCTTTAACATTAGACATTCCTCTGAATTTGTGCCTTAGAGTTAGTTGGTCTCTCTCTCTCTCTCTCTCTCTCTCTCTCTCCCCCTCCCTGCCACCCAGAGGTATATCACTGTATTTAATACATAAAACTTGCATCCTGCTGGTTGTGAGTGGGGGTTATTTTTTGTTGTCCTGGTGCAGCCTTGGATTCTGGCACGCCTGTGTCCCTGAGTCTCAGGGATGTTCCTTCTCCTGCTCATCATGATAACCAAACTATGCCTTTTGTGTTTTGCAGAGCTTGGGCTAGATAGGTATTACTGCCCCTGCTTCATTGGTAGAAATCTTGAATGGCTAGACCATTAGATTTTTTTCTACCTCTCCCAAAGACTGGAAGATATTGCCTTTCATTTTCTTTTTCCCCTGCTGTAATGAGTCTTCATTTGTAACCTGAGGGATTTAGATAGGCTTGTCTGTCCTTTGCTGGGCAGCTTCCTTTTTTTTCTTTTTTCAGAGGAGGAAGAGTTGTTTCATTTTCCCCATAAAGAAGATAGGGACCCTGGGGTGGCTTCTTCTCCTCATCAAGGTCTCACCACTAAGGTGTACCTTCTGCATTCTCCCACCCTGTCTCCAATCTTTTGAGCACATGGTGAGGTCTGTGGAGCAGAGCCTTCCCCGCAAGTGGATGCAAACTTCCTTTGTGTGTGTGTATCACAAGGGTTCTATAGTTTATTATAGCCCACATTTAGCTTTAGAAATTAATTTAAAATGCTAGCTGAAATACTCTTAATTACTTCTCTGTCAGACTGATCTTCCTCCCATGCTCTGCTTCAAGCCAGTGTTGATTTCTCTACTTCTTCTTGGAGGTGATTATTTTTCTTTAAATTTCTGGAGAGATTTTTGCTCTAAAACCTCTTTATTAGATTCAAGATAGGCTACACATTTGTAGAACATGTAACGTTTGTAATTATCATTGTTATAATGACAGCAAAGCTCTTTCCAACTTTCTGTTTCCAAAACAGAGCCAGGAGTCAATTGATTTGCTTTTAATGTCCAAAAAATGACACTTAACATTTAGAAACTAGAGAATTTTCTTTTATATAAAGATACGCTAAGTGTATGCTCTCTTCTTCTAGTGAAGCATTAGAAAAAAAGACACATTTAAAACCAGTTTCCAATGGCTTCTAGAAAATACATGAAATCATAGTTAATGCCATGTTAGTCAAGTAATCCTATAATGGGAGGTAATGCACATGTTAATTAATTAGCTTGATTTAGCCATTTCACAATATATACAAATATCAAATCATCATAAATATATGGTACATCATAAATATATATAATTTTTGTCATTTTTTAATTAAAAATCTAAAAATTAAATAACTGTATAAACATGTAAAAAAGTATTTTTTTCTAACTAAAAACTCATTAATTTATTTGTGGTATTTTAAGTTCAAATCCTAATTCAGCTAATAGCATATTAGCACTTTTATTCTTTCAGTTATTCCAGAATTTCTAGAGACAAGGCAATTTAATGGTGGTAATTTATGCTATTAGACCTAGTTAAATTAAATAATTAGCACATTGTTTACACAAACAATTAGCAATTCTGAGTATTCCAAAACGTTCAAGCATCACTGTCACTTGATCCATATGGTATAACATCCTTGAGGGTATGGGAGGCAGATAAGGATGCCAAATGGAGTGCTTAGGAGACTGCAGTAGGTGAAATTCAGTGCATTAATTCTACACTTCTGGATAAGGCCATCCTCTCCACAGCAGAGAACTATTATTCATTAGAAATATGATATCTACTGTGCCTTTGAGCCCTGGGAAAGATTGAGTGTGTCTAAACTGTTACAGTAGGTAACTATGAATTTTAGCTACCTATTAGGACATGTATGATTAAATCTACCAAATTTTATGACAAGCAAGGGCAGCACCAGTCTATTGAGGGAAGTGATATGTATCACCCAAGTTTTTGCTGTAATAATGCTACATAACAAGTAACAAGAAAATCTCAGTACCTTACAAGAGCAAACATGTATTTTTCTTGACCATGGGTTTTTTAGTTGGCAAAAGTAACTCCAGGCTGCCAGTTAGATTTAGTTCTGCTTGACATGTCACTCATTTTGAGACCAGTAACTATCCATGACTTGCTTCTCTCACGATAAATAGCAGAAGTTCAAGGGGAAGGAGGGACAAATGGAAACACACAATGCCTCTTAAACTTTCAGCTCATAATTGACACAATGTCACTTCTGCCTCTATTCCACCTCTGCTTCTGCCAAAGCAACTCATATGGCTAAGTCCAAAGATACAGGATAAAGAAGCATATACTTCTCTGGGGTGCTGGAAGCAGAGCTTATGAAGAATTGAGAGAGAAAAAAGAAATGTAGATGAATAAATACCTCATGATACATTTAAGACTGGGCTAAACAAGATACAAAAGACATGACTACATTTCATGAAGTGGTTCAGTCTCCCAGGTCAAATCCCTTGAATGCACCAATGCTTGTCTCTCACAGTCCACACTTTGTGTTCTCATGAGACAGTTCTCCATGAGTAACTGGCAGAAAATACACAGATTTTGGCCTAATTCACAAATAAGTTACTGTGACTTATTACTACTATCTGGAAATAAATTACTGCCACATTATAGCCATACTCGGGGTTGGCTATAAAAATTTATTCAACTTGTATCATCCCCACGAGGGAAAAAGTGAGAACATCTTATTCTCACAAAAACTAAGGTCTTATATTTGCATATGAGAACTAAATATATAATCTCAGGCACAGTTACATGTGAGTGCCACACAAGGTGGACTACATCAAACATATCTTACATGCCCTCTCAGATGCTCTTGGCCATTTTTTCTTCTCGACTCTTGATCGTTTGCTCCACTTCAGCCACTAATACGGCAATTGGTTGCATGTTGGCCTGCTCAGCTTTACCATTTGTCTGACAAGATACAAACCAGAAGCCCCTAGATTATCCCCCACCACTTCCAGACTTGGATAAAGTGCTACACTGCAGACCATGACACTTAAATCCTGCCTCTGTTTCCGTTTTCTAGGGATCCTTAGCTAAGACACCTTTCTTATACTGAATAAAATTAAAAATTTATCTCACACAAATATTTCTTACCTTCCCCATAGTTTGAGGGAGGTCTTCTCTACCAAAGAAAAGTGAGAAAAGAATAGTTAATAGTGACATTTTGGGGAAATAAGTAGAAAATTGGGGGGAGGGGATAGATCATTTTAGATATATTATACCAAATCATTATTCTCCCCAAGAAATTGACACGTTTTATGAATAACTCTATTGTGGCCCTACGTACATTCCCTCTTCTACATTGAAATTGTTATTTCAAACAAAATTCTAGTTTTAAAACATGTTGCTAATTATTAGTGAACTATTTTGTGGCACTACAGTATAGTACACACCAATAATACTGATGAATAGAAATCATGATTAGACTTTAAATAGTATTTTAACCAACATAAATGTATATGTACATTGCCTTCTATTGTGCAGCAATTAATATTTAAATAGCAGAATTCAATGGAATAACAATTTTTTTTTTTACCTTCAAGCACCGTAGGATATCTTAGAGGGTGTCCTTCTTCTGACCCCAATCCTTTCAAAAGAGTTTATATAGAAATTGATGAAGTACTACAATATTAGGGGAAAATCATGAGCTTTGGAGTCTACCAAAATGAACAAGCTATGTGACTTTGCTTAAGTCCTAGTTTATTCGATTTTAGTAACTCCTTCACATTAGTTTATTGTGATATTTAAATGAGATAACACAAGTAAAATACCTAGAAGGTGTAATTGCTTTTGTAAACCACTGAACGTTAACACCATAACTATGGTTAGTCTAAGAAATTCTTAAGATGTTATATTAGTCTGTTTTCACACTGCTGATAAAGACATACCTGAGACTGGGCAATTTACAGAGGAAAGAGGCTTAATTGGACTTACAGTTCCACATGGCTAGGGAAGCCTTATAATCATGGCAGAAGGCAAGGAGGAGCCAGTCACATCTTTCGTGTATAGCGGCAGGCAAAGAGAGAGCTTGTACAGGGAGACTCCCATTTTTCAAAACCATCAGGTCTCATGAGACTTATTCACTATCATGAGAACAGCACGGGAAAGACCTGTCCCCATGATTCAATTACCTCCCACCAGGTCCCTTCAACAACATGTGGGAATTCAAGATGAAATTTGGGTGAGGACACAGCCAAACCATATCATTCCACCCCTGGCCCCTGCCAAATCTCATGTCCTCACATTTCAAAATCAGTCATGCCTTCCTGACAGTCCTCCAGAGTCTTAACTCATTTCAGCATTAAATCAAAAGTCCACAGCCCAACATCTCATCTGAGAAAAGGCAAGTCCCTTCTGCCTATAGGCCTGTAAAGTCTAAAGCAAGCTAATTACTTCCTAGATACAATGGGGGTACAGGCATTGGGTAAATACAACCGTTCCAAATGGAAGAAATTGGCCAAAACAAAGGGCCTACAGGCCCCATGCAAGTCCAAAATTCAGAGGGGCAGTCAAATCTTAAAGCTCCAAAATGATCTCTTTTGACTCCATGTCTCGCATCCAGGTGACACTGATATGCGAGAGGTGGGTTCCCTTGGTCTTGGGCAGCTCCATCCCTTTGGCTCTGCAGGGTACAGCCTCCCTCCCTGCTGCTTTCACAAGCTGATATTGAGTGTCTGTGGCTTTTCCAGACACACTGTGAAAGCTGTAAGTGGTCCTACCATTCTGAGGTTGGAGGACAGAGGCCCTCTTCTCACAGCTCCACAAGGTGGTGCCCCAATAGATCCTCTGTGTGGGGGCTCTGATCCCACATTTCCCTTCCACACTGCCTTATCTGAGGTTCTCCATGAGAACCCCACCCCTGCAGCAAACTTCTGCCTGTACATCCAGGGGTTTCCATACACCCTCTGAAATCTAGGTGAAGGTGCCCAAACCTCAATTCTTGACTTCTGTGCATCCGCAGGCTCAACACCACATGGATGCTGCCAAGGTTTGGGACTTGCACCTTCTGAAGTCATGGCCCAAGCTATACCCTGGCCCCTTTTAGACATGGCTGGAGCAGCTGGGACACAGGGCACCAAGTCTCTAGACTGCACACAGCATGGGGACTCTGGGCCTGGCACAAGAAACAATTTTTTCCTTCTAGCCCTCTAGGCCTATGATGGGAGGGGCTGTCTTGAAGACCTCTGAAATACCCTGGAGACATTTATGCCATTGTCTTGGGGATTAACATTCAGCTTCTCATTACTTATGCAAATTTCTGCATCCAGCTTGGATTTCTCCTCAGAAAATGGGATTTTCTTTTCTATCACATTGTCAGCCTGCAAATTTTCCAAACTTTTTTGCTCTGCTTCCCTAATAAAACTGAATTCCTTTAACAGCACCCAAGTCACATCTTGAATGCTTTGCTGCTTAGAAATTTCTTCCACCAGATACCAGATACCCTAAATCATCTCTCTCAAGTTCAAAGTTCCACAAATCTCTAGGGCAGAGGCAATATGCTGCCAGTCTCTTTGCTCCAACATAACAAGAGTCACCTTTGCTCCAGTTCTCAACAAGTTCTTCATTTCCATCTAAGACTACCTCAGCCTGAACCTTATTGTTCATATCACTGTTAGCACTTTTGTCAAAGCCATTCAACGATTATCTAGGAAGTTCCAAACTTTCCCACATTTTTCTGTCTTCCTCTGAGCCCTCCAAACTGTTCCAGACCCTGCCTGTTACCTAGTTCCAAAGTCACTTCCACATTTTCAGGTATATTTTCAGCAACACCCCACTGGACTGGTACAAACTTACTGTATTAGTCCGTTTTCACACTGCTGATAAAAACATACCTGAGACTGGGCAATTTACAAAGAAAAGAGGTTTATTTGGACTTACAGTTCCACATGGCTGGGGAAGCCTCAGAATCATGGCAGAAGGCAAGGAGGAGCCAGTCACATCTTACGTGGATGGTGGCAGGCAAAGAGAGAGCTTGTGCCGGAAGAATCCCATTTTTCAAAACCAGCAGATCTTGTGAGACTTACTCACTCTCGTGAAAACAGCACGGGAAAGACCTGACCCCACGATTCAATTACTTCCCACCGGGTCCCTCTCACAACTGTGGGGGGGGAGTTCAAGATGAGATTTTGGTGGGGACATGGCTAAACCATATCAGATGCACTATAGAACCTAAAATTTCCAATGGCTTTTCAGAGTCTATACGTTTATTTATAAAGCAAAGGTGTGGTCTTTTGAAGATAAATAAAAGTGGTTTGAAGTTATAAACGATGGCCGGGTGCAGTGGCTCACGCCTGTAATCCCAGCACTTTGGGAAGGCGAGGTGGGCAGATCATGAGGTCAGGAGTTCCAGACCGGCCTGGCCAACATGGTGAAACCCCGTTATCTACTAAAAATACAAAAATTAGCCATTGTGGCAGGCACTTGTAATTCCAGCTACTTGGGAGGCTGAAGCAGGAGAATTGCCTGAAACCGGGAGTTGAAGGTTGCAGTGAGCTGAGATTGCTGGAGATGCATTCTAGCCTGGGCAAAAGAGCAAGACTTCATCTCAGAAAAAAAAAAAATTATAAACAGAGATCCAATATATTGAGAAAATAAGTATCTTTAATTTAGGAAGATAGACAATTAGATTCCTGCATCCCACCATAAGATATGTACCATGAAATTTTTCGAGTATAATAGTTAAGAGCAAATTCCTTGGAACCATACTGTCCAGTTTCAAGTCCTGGCCCCACTACTTTCTAGCTGTGGAACTTTACAGTTAGGTAACCTCTCTTAGCTAGTTGTGTCCTCCAAAATATGGTGCAGTTCTGAATGGCCGACTTAAGACCATTCAAAAGCCTCCTGGCATGACTCCCTGCACAATGAAAATTGAAAAGTAAAGTCTCCATTTTTCAGACTCTCTTGAAGCTAAACATTTTGCACTTGGCCCAGCTTCCATCATAAGTCTGGGCAGGCTGAGATGGGCATTGTGGAATAGCAGTAGGATAACTTCTCTGGAACTACAAATACGCAGTCCGGAACCACAGACCTCACTGGAAGGTGAAGCAACTTTCCAGTGGCACCCATGGCACAATCTCTAGGGGACAGTCAGCCCAAACTTTTCTGAGTAATCTAAAAAAAGAGACTGATGCATCCTGGTTCATCAGCTCTTCTGAATAAGACAGGAAGAGTTGTTCTTGAGCCAGCCAAGATGGTGGTGGCAGCAGCAATTCCCTTGCCAGCTCATTTCTGCAGTGTGGCTCTTGGATTGTTCCCAGAAGCTTCTGAGAAGCAGTCTGTGTAAGCTGTATTATTAGCTGCAATAAATCCTGCAAAACTGAACCCGGACCGGTAAAGAAGAAGATGTAATAGTTAACATGTGAGGGTTAATTAAGATATTATAGAGAAAGCAATTAATCAAGTTTCTGGCAATAAAATGCATTCCGTCAATATTGGCTATCATTATTATTAGCCAAACAACTTTGGGATTCATTAAATATCTCAACGTATGCAATAAAAGTATAGTATTGCAAAAACAGATTAATATCAACTTAATCTTCAGATAGTTTAGTTTAAGTGTAATATAAAGATTCATAAATTTCATTGCACAGCATTTACTATTATTTCTTGGGAAAAAAACATTAAATGATGTATAGTCACAAATGGCAAACTAGAAAAATGCATCAAAAGAATAAGGAGCTTAGTATATAGACCTATTAAGTTCTTTGCAAAGAACTAAAGTCCCATAAAAATGTAAAATGTATAATAATGTAATTAGTAATTTGAAAATTATGTGTTGTTTTATACCAGTTAAATTAAAAAGGGTAATACAGAATAATACCCAAAGTTGGCAAGGTACAAAGAAATATACACTTTTATATATCTAAGTAAATTTATAAGTTGATACAACCTCTACACAGAATTACCAAAGGCTTAAAAACATGCATATATTTTATCCCAGCAATTCCGTGCCCAGAAATTTATCTTCAAGAAAGTAGGTCAGGCATGGTGGCTCATGCCTATAAGCCCAGCATTTTGAGAGGCCTAGGAGTGTGGATCACTTGAGGCCAGGAGTTCGAGACCAGCCTGGCCAACATGATGAAAACCTGTCCCTACTAAAAATACAAAAAAAAATAATAATAACAATAGCTGGATGTGGTGGTGCATGCCAGTAGTCCCAGCTACTTGGGAGGCTGAGACAGGAGACTCCCTTGAACTTGGGAGGCACAGGCTTCAGTGAGCCAATATTGTACCACTGCACTGCGCCTAGGCGACAGAGCACGACTCTGTCTCAAAAAAAAAAAAAAAAAAAGAAAAGAAATACAGTTATGTGCAATGGTTCAATCCTAATAAAGTTCACTGTAGTATGAGCAACAAAAGTAAATTTTTATAAAACTCTAATTGACTATCAGTACAAGATTGATTAAGAAAATGGGGAGAAAAATCTATCAAGTAGAATACTATGTAGCCATTGAAATTTGACATATATATAACTATTGACATGTGTGTTGGAGTAATAACAGCAAATAGGAGTGCTTATATCCTTTCATTATACTTTTCATATGTATCATTATACATTTGATTTATAAAATTAAAAGAAATTATAACTATAAAGTGGGGCAGGCAAGAGAGAGGTTTAGCTCCATATGTCATGTTTAGCTTCATGGTTTTCATTTTCAGGTGTAAATAAAATAGATTAGTTCTTTTGAAGTGAAAAATATCTTTACATCACTAATATCTAAAAGATATATGTCATATTAATCATTACTTAGAGGAAACTATGCTATCAATGCACAATGCATTTAGCAGATTTAGAAAGGATGCAAAATGTCCCCTAACACATTCTCTTTTCAATTGCCTTTGAAATCCAAGTAAGTAACATTAAATTATAAAGTAGTGTGGCCTTAGCCAGATTCTTAAATTTACATTCTCCCAACCCTTGCTTGTCTTGTGGAGATTTTCCTACTCTGACCCTTTATTTACAGGAAAGATAAGAGATAGAGTCTCCACTCTGAATTTGCCAAATAGGCCAACAGATATGATGAAACGATTTCTGTAAGGCAGATTTATTGACAGCATAAAATTTAAATAACACTTTTTACTTGTCCTCCTTCTAATTTGACTAATAATTGAAACAAATTTATTGAAATTTATTTAACATCATTTTTTCTATTTCTTAAAAATTAGAAACATTGTTATGATTAAATCCTATTCAGCTCACAAATGTATTAAAGACAAAATACTAAAATTTCTTGCTGATAATCACATTATTTTCTAGGAAATTATTAAAATAACAATTTTCTTACCAGATGTTCTTTTTTTTTTTTTGGTAATAATTCACTGCTAACACTTAATAGGAGACATCATGACTGAGCAAGCTGCATTATCAACAGCAAGAAAGCTACCAGATACCCCTCACAGCATCTGTGTGTTGAGTTCTCAGCTCTGAGTAATTGTCTAAAGAATTAAGCAATGCTAGGGCTAGATATATAATGTCTAAATATGTAGAATAGCTGCTATTATGATAACAGAAAGCTGCCTAGTTATTAAGTTTCGAGATTAGCATTTCTAATAAGGGATTATGCAGCAGTGTTAGGAAAAAGAAGAGAAGTTATGTTTTAAAATGTCATCAAACAGAATTAAAAACATTTTCCAATGAATAATTGCTAAGTAGATTTTCAGCAAAGCATGCTCAGTTGCACGGTATAATTAGCAAACTTTATTAGCCACCCAATATCTAAATGCAAAAGAACATGCCAGCTACCAAAACAAGAGGGAGGAAAGTTAGTGAATGCATCACATGGGCAATTATAAAATTGATTCCTACAAATAACACACATAGATACATGTAATAGTTATTGTTACCCAACATGTCTTTACACTGAATTATATGTTCTGCCTCTTTCCTAAATTCTCTCTAGGACAATGTTGGTTAGGTAGAAATAAAAAACTGAAAACTATGCCCTATATACATAAATGCTTTCCCTGACTTAAAACCAAATCTTTCCCAACTGCAACATAAACTGTCACTAACCTAAAAATATGGAGCACATCCCATGTTTTAAAAAAGAAAATCTGGTTTGAATAACCACCCCAGTATAATAGACATTTCAAGTGTAACTCATACTAACTGGAGTTTGTACTCAATCTTCTACAGCATGACATTTCCAATGACTGCTGTCCTTCTGAGAAAAAGGGAGAGGACACACAGAAAGACACATAGGGAAGAAGGCCATGTGATTACAGAGACAGAGACTGGAGTGACGCAGCTTCAAGCTGAGGAATGCCACGTATTGCTGCTAAAGCAGCAGAAGGTCAGAGACTCACGGAGCAGATTCTCCCTCTACTTACCTCTACTTATTTGGCTTCAACATGCTCTTTTTTTAATTTCTTAAAGTGATAACCGAAGGGTAAGTAGATAATTGAAGTGTAAAAATCTTTCTCAATATACACATTTAAAGGTGTATATTTTTCTCTAAGCACAGCTTTAAGTGCATCCCACAAAATTTGTTATGTCATGTTTTCATTATCATTCAGTTTTAAATATTTTCTGAATTATCTTTTAAATTCTTCTTTACCTGGGCAATATTTAGAAGTGTGTTGTCTAATTTCCAAATATTTGAGGATTTTTCTAGGTATCCCATTTTTATTTAGTCTAATGTAATACCAATACATTTAGAGAATATACTCTTCCAATTCTGATCCTTTGAAGTTTCTTGAGGGATATTTTGTTGTCCAGAAAATATTCTATCTCAATGAATGTTCTAGGTACTGTGATTTCCATTCTCTACCACTGCAAATAAGGAAGAAACCATTTGTCTGTCATAATGGGCACTGAGTCATCCTCTATGGTGCTTAATTTCTATTTTACAACCAAACTCAGAAAAATATATCCAGTGATCCTGCAATAAAGACTTAATAGACTCAGGATATTTTCTGAGTTTTAAATGAACATTTTATAAAATATAATAAGACAGAACAAACTAGGAATAAATATTTCAATCAGAAGTTTTTCTTTTTAGTCTTATGTTTTCCAAAACATTTGACTTTGACGAATACACTTTGTGGCACAACTCTGCATCTTTGCGTTTTTTTCAAGACACATATAATTTCTCCTTATTGCAAGTTTTTAATTGGCCTAGTTTCCCCAAAATAAAGTGATTTGATTCTAAAGGTATGAGATAGTTTGTTAAAATAATATTTACATCAAGAAAGATTACCTAAGAATTCCTCAGTAGCTTTATTATTATTAAATTATGGTGTTCGGGCCTGATGTGTTTTACTGCAACTGATGATGTTAAATTTGCCCTTTTTTTCTATTATATGTTCGACCCACATGTAAGATACTTCGGTGGCAGGCAGACTCTTGCACAGTGGGTCTTTTATAAGAATTGAGGCTGAGCAACTTCCTACTTTACCTCAAGGCAAGGTGGCTGGCTCTTTGTATAATTATAAAAATGTATATTTGAGAATGAAAACGTCTTATTTACAATAATATAGACTAGTAACAATAATATAAACATGCTCATTCTTACCATGTTCTTAGAATGTCAAATTATTTAGATGTGGTAAGGCAACTAATTGCATATTGAATGGCAGGCAGACGGGGTAGAAGTCATCACAGCCCATTTACCATGTGATGGCATACCCAAATACAAGAGACTACATGTGCCAACTTCATAAGCTTCTTCCTACCTGGTGAAAATGATTAAGAAATGTATCTGTACTAGGGGATTCTGATTATGTAAATGATGCACATGTAAACCACCAAACAACACTCTTGAGGCTACGATAAGAGTAAATTACTTACACCATATGAATCCTGTTTCTGTAGAAATTTTTAAGGAATCCCTGTTTTTCTTCCCATAGGGAATACACTGTGTTCCTAATTTCCAATTCATTTCTCCTAATTACCCTCAAAGGAAATTAATGTCACTATTTTATTTTTATAAATGGTGGGAAAGAGAATCTGACCAGGTTAACTTATTCTTTAGGATCCAGCAATCGTTCCAGTGGGATCAGCTGAATGGGAGGAAAAAAGAGCAAGCATCCAGGACACTAGCCTTTGAAAAGGGCTAAATGAGGTAAAGGAAAGAACCAAGCAAGAACCACGCAAAGGCTTTCAGTGCAGTGGCGGCAGGAGTTAATTTGCTTTGTTCCCTTCTATGCCTGCAGTCTGCACCTTAATGTTGCCCAGTCATTCCCAAATCCATTCTGAAAGTCAAAGAAGATGAGCCAAAATATAGGAAAGTGACTCAATGTCTAAGACTGTTTTGTCAGAGTATGTCTTTATTTAGAAGAGAAAGACTGAATTGGTGGGGGCAGACTGAAATAATAAAGAAATCACCGGACCTTGGGATCAAACCTTCTCCTAGCAGCTTGAATCTTAGTTCTGCCATTTACAGATGTGTTCTATAAGCAGTATTCCACCCCTCTTTGTTCAGAAACTTTATCTCTGAAAAAAATACCTACCTCAAAGGCTTTGTTTAAAAATTTAATAATTTAAGTAAACCGTCTTATACACTTCATAAAACAGAATAGATATCATTAGTCATTTCTATAGTCTTTGCTGTCAATCAAAAAAGGTCTGTGAATCTGCCCACATACATATGGGATGTCTCTTCACCTGAAACATTTACCTCCTGCTGTCATCATCATTTTACCAAACAGAAAAAACTGCAAGCTTTTGCCATTGTATAGAATTCTGTTTCTCAATGCTATTCCTTCTCAGTCGTGTATTATTTGGCAACGAAATATCATATAAGAAAAGTGGATTTGAGGATTTCAGTGATAACAAGAGTAATAATCATGATAAACAATCTGGCCTGTCCAAAATTGCCACCCAACCATGCAAAAACTTATCTGAGCCCAGTGGTATGCACCAAATCATCTATGTGATGCATAAAAAAGAATAACCTCAATTTATGCCTCATTTTGCATGGAGTAATTTTAATAATTCATGCACCTAAGTTATGTCATCTGTGTTCATTGCATTTATGTTCCTGTTGTTTAAACTCCACAGTATTTATAGTTACCGGGGAACAGCAGTGCTAACCCAATTATATTTACCCTCATATATACCTGTGAGATTTACAGCCTTTCAGTTGTGCTCTCAAAATTACCTGTGATTTCCAAAGCATACTGTTAAGAATTTCGTGTTTTGGAACATGCATATATGAAAGTTTGAGCTTTTGATTTTTTCGCACACGCTTTCTGATTTCAAAATTACAAATACGCTTTGAATGTCCTCAAATCCACTTTTCTTACATGCTATTATCAAATAATAATGGTATTCCATATTTTTGTTTGGTATTAGCAATTAATGACAGTCTCTGAAAGGCAGGTATTTGTTTTCATTGTAGTACACAGAATGAGAAACAGATGACATAAACTTTTTTTTTTAAGCTGGAGAAAAGAGAGCAGATGTCAGCAAATGGCCTTCAACTCTGTAAATCCTAAACCAATTTCTCATTCAAATTATCCCTTTTTTACAGACTTCACCATGGAGGAAAAAGACCTACAAATGTCCAAGGCTGACTGGGGAATCTCATCTGCATCTTTTTTATTGCCTCTTGGGTACATTTTGGTACTTGTGACAGGTTATTTCCTTGTTTTAATTCATTTTTATTAGAGCATTGTGATGTAATATGCTTTGGGCTGTTTATATGTTGCAAGATGTTCATTTACAATGTAATTGAACTCATATTTTTCTCTATCCCCTGGGCAAAGGTTAGGCTTTGAAATGTTGTGTATTAATATACTTCCACTGGTTGCCTCACAACTTAAACATATAAATTGTATATATTTCAAAATATGGTAATAACTGTTGTATAAATATTTTACAGGGCAATTCCCCTAGTAGAATCTACAATTTCTTCCTAAACATACTTTTATGGATGTCTGCTATGGTGAATATCTCCCATTCATAGTGAGATAAAACAGGAACACTATCACAAAGAAATCAAGTGGAAAGAAGGGCCCTAGAAAGGTGAGGCTATGTTCTGACTGTCCAGTTTGCTAGCTGCGGTTTAGGGCTAATCTCACTAAGCCTGAATTACCTCATATGTATAACAGAAATAACACAGGCTCATTTCGAGAACCAAGAGAATCCAGGACTATGAAGATCTTTGAAATTTTAAAGTATCATTCATGTGTGAGTACTTATTGAATATCTTCAAAGACTATCCAAATGTGAGATGCCAAACAAAGCAAATCCAAAAATCTTCTTTTTGGCAGCTTTGCTTAATGATCATGTAAAACGTAGCATATTTTAAAGTGGACTTTAAAATATTCTCCATGGCCAGTACTTTTTAAAATGTCTTCTATACCAGTTTTAAAACGTCATACGCATATGGATCAACCTCAGATTCTGGTTCAGTAAGCCTGGGATGGAGCCCCAGATTCAGTGTCACTCAAAGTGCGAACCAGGATCAGTGCTTGTCCTCAAACACGCCTCCCAGTCCATGACAATGAGATGAGGGGCTGGTACCAGAATGTCAATCAACACACTGATTCCTTCCCAAAAAAATGTCTGACTATGAAAAAATGTCAGCTGTATAAAACAGGGTATTTGGTGATGTGGTTTATTTCCATCTGGATGAAGCTCCTTATCCCTGTGTGAACTGGGAAACAATTAGTTCTGTCAGGCACTTTGAGTAGCACTGTTCTAGACTGATGGTGGGAGGAAAGGATTTAAAATATCTGTTTTTCATTTGTTGTGATATCACTGTCTAACTAAAGTAATGATGTTTGGGGGAAAGAGTGCTATTGGGGAATATTAACTAGCATTGCTATTGGTCAATCAGCAAAATGTTGACGCTGATATATCTGAGTCAAAATTCCTGTTCTGGACTTAGTAGCAACATGAGTTTTAGACAAATTATCCTCTTCATTTGGGCCATTTGGAGTTGAATTGTGAAGGGTAATTACAATGTTTTCCATGTCACTTTCTTTACCCACTTCTTTCCTTTATTCAGGGCCCATTGGGCTGAGGACCTCTCAGGAGGCCCCTGGTAGGGGCATTGCCCCTCCACCTCCTGCACATACACAGCCTGTGTCACCTGCTTCCTCCCTCCCTGAGGGAGTGCCATACACTGAATCCTCTCCCCTGAGAAAACCCCTTCATAAAATCTGGCCCATTCTTCCTGATTGCACCTCCCGAAATAAACTTTGAGGTGACAAATCTATTATTAAACAAGATATTTATATTTTAACCAAATTATTTTGAAATCTTAAGAATCTTAGAGACACAAACTGCTTATCACGATGACCATTATTGCCAAATACACAATCCTATTTTCTTGTTTGTTTCAAAACAATCTTCATATGATTTTATGTTCAAAATCACAAAAACCAAAATGTGGCCAGGCGCAGTGGCTCACGCCTGTAATCCCAGCACTTTGGGAGGCCGAGGAGGGCGGATCACAAAGTCAGGAGATCGAGACCATCCTGGCTAACATGGTGAAACTCCGCCTCTACTAAAAATACAAAAAAATTAGCCAGCATGGTGGCGGGGGCCTGTGGTCCCAGCTACTCGGGAGGCTGAGGCAGGAGAATGGCGTGGACCCGGGAGGCAGATCTTGCAGTGAGCCAAGATTGCACCACTGCACTCCAGCCTGGGCGACAGAGCAAGACTCCATCTCAAAAACAAACAAACAAACAAAAAAACAAAATGCAGTTAAATGCCATAAGAGAAGTCCAAACATAATGCTATGGAAGTTGAACAGAGAAAGAGGTTATTCCTGGCTGGAAAAATTAGGAAGAATCCTTGGAAAAGTCAATATATGCACAAGATATAATATGATGCTTATTGTCATAATATTATTTCCTCAAAGGAAAAAGTGCAAGATATTTTGTAAATCCATTGTGAAAAATATTTAAGCAAAATCTAGACTTTTTAAGAAACCCAGGTTTATTGTATATGCAGTTTTAGATAAGGGAAAGGGAAAAAGAGCAGTGAAGAGGAAGATTAACTTTTACTCTAAATCATTGGAACTCCAATGTAAAATTTGAGAAAATGTACTTTAGCACATGGACATTTCTTATTTATAAAAGTAGATATATTTAGAAGAAGATGGGGGAAACAGAGTGAATGCTATTGCTGAGACCATTGATTATATATGTCTCCTACCAAATGCAGCAAAATTATAGCTCTTGAAAATCTGATTGTCCTCCGTTAAACACTATAATTTCTAATATAATTGGCCAATAAATAACAACATAAATTAATTGTTATATTTAAATACTAATGAGATTCATTTCTATTGAGCTTTAGCATATTTCACATAGACATTAATGTGCCTCAAATCAGGGGAATAAACTAAACCACAGCAGCCTTGTGAACATTTTTCACTTGTAAAGAGCATATATTTGTGGTAATATTTAAATAAGCCTGCTTTATAGAGAAACTTGGGTGTGTTCAAACTACTGAGTAATTTTTTTAGTAAGTTTGGATTTTATATAATTGGGTTGCTCATTAGGCTGTGATTAATGCTGTGCTTATTTTGTATGCAATCAGAAAGCTAACATTTACATGGACAAAGAAAAAAGAAGAGAAGCAGTAAAGGAGACAGAAAAGGCTAACAATGGAAAGCTAACAATGAAACCACCTACAGAATTGTTTTAAGCTTCTCCATTAGGGAGGGGGACAAAAAACTATTTAATTATCATATTTAAGACTGAGAAAGTTTTTTAATAAAACAGTCTTGTTAATCACAAATGTTGTGATTTTGATAAATTCTAGGGTATGCATACAGAATGTGAGTCTGAATCTGGTTATTCTACATTTATTTATATTTAAATGTTTGAAAACTCCCTTAAAAAGTCACCAGAAAATGAGAAACTCATCACATGCAACTTAATCTATATCTTCATTTTCATAAGAACCTTCAAAAGACTAGAGTCTATGAAATGTTAACTCCTCTTTTCCAAAAGTAAGTCAGAGAGAGCACAGAAAAGACATTAAGATGTACACAATTACAGTATAAGAAACACTTTGGTCTAGAAAAGTTTTTTTGCCTTTTATGCAGCACTCAGCTACATCTCCAATTTCTTGCTATTACTGTTTTATTTACAAAATACGTATTAGCATTTTTATTGACTACGAGTACAATGTAAGTGTAACTGGAAGCCAAAACTGTATCTTTTCAAGGTCAATCACTAAGTCAGAGGCTTCCAAGTCAAGACAAAACTTCTTTTCATCAAAGTAACCTAATTTAACTTATTCATTGAGTTATTAGAAAGATTTATTATCATAGCCATGAAACACACCATCTTAGACTTGTGGTGAATATTATTGTTCTCCAATAGTCCACACCTTTCCAATATAAGCAACTTGCTATTGAATAACTGACAAATTATGAGTCAGATTTTGCTTGAACTCTCCCAGTGAAAAGAAACTCATAAATCACAAAAAGAAAATTCTTACCCATTAATCTTAATTTGAAGGGGGGAGGGGAGCAACCAAACAAAAGAAGACAAGTTTTTTACTTCTAGATCATAAAATCAACTTTGTAAAGACTACTTGATAGGATCTTAGAGGAGGATGCTTACAAGTTCAGCATAACAATAGTTGAGATTATATAATCAAGCATTCCCAAAGTGTTTATTAAAGATGACAATGAAAGAGAATGTTCATGTATATGAAGCTAATTCCAGGCGTTCATATTATCAATCCATTTTTTAAGTGCTTGCCATATACCATGCTTAGAGCATGAGCACCCACATGCATGCTCTTTGCCTTCACAGAGGTTTTGGCATGAGAGGCAGACACTTACACACTTAAGTCCACGTTGGATATGTACTACTAAGGAATTTTATTGTCACCAGCTTTCTCAATGACTACAATAAAACCCAAGCCCCTTCCCATGTCCAGCCTCACCTTGTGTCATGCTCCATACTGTAACAACAGTGGCCTTTTTGTCCTGCTTGAGGAATTTTGTAAAAGTTCCTTCATCTTTCTGGAATATCTTGTTCCCTGACATTTATATGGCTGGGTCTTTTTCATGGTTCAGATCTCAGCTTAAAAGAGGTTCTCTCCAATTGCTTGTCTAAAAGTAAACCATCTCTTCAGTTACTGTCTTATGGGGCATCCTGTTTATTTTATTCATAGTACTTACCTGAAGTCTATAAGAACTTTAATTTTTAATTTGATTCTTATTTATTTTACCCCAAACTGGAATTCATTCTTTCATTCAAAAATATTTGTAATGACACTACTATGTACCAGATACTGTTCTGGGTCTTGGGATATAGTAGTGAACAAATAGACTTAAGTTTCCATCACTCTCAGTATATATATTTTAGAGATAGGAGATAAATAGTAAACAAATGAAAAAAATAATGTACAATATGTCAAGAAAGTAGAATTAGAGAAGCACAAAAAACTGTAGTGATATTCTACATAAGATAGCCAAGAATGCCCTCTTTAGTGAGATGACATTGTATCCATGAAGTCCATGAAGGCAGAATCCTTGTTCATCCAAGCAACCTCGGTGCCTGGCACAGTGGCTGGTCCATAGGAGATACTCAAAAAATATTTGATAATTGAATGAATGAATGAGCGAATTAATAAAAAATATAATCCCTAGCACATAGTGGGTTATATCCTTACATGAATCTCCCATCAGAAATACAGAATTCGCTAGGCTGTAAAGTGTGGAGAGTTGACTAGAAAATACAGAGTAGAGACAGAGAGACTCAATACGCAGTAGGTGAAGTAATATAAATGAGAAATTAATATGGCCCGTATTAGTGGCTGTGGGGATAAAAGGTAAAAATGGTAAAGCACAATGAAAGCAAATGCTGGGGCAGAGTAGAGGAAGTAGGAAATAATGAAATAATGACTCCAATACCCCTCACTTAAAACACTGCATATATGATTGCACTGATTGCTTATTTAAGAAACATAGAGGGAGCGTATAGATGGAAAAGAAGGTAAGTTTAGTTCTGGATATGTTCATTTTGTGGTACCTTTGACTATCCAAGTAAATGTATTCATTTGGCTATAAGGTCCAAAGTTTGGGTGAGGGACTTACACTTTAAAATCAGCAGTTTATAAATGACAGTGGATCTATGGGAGTGGATGAGATACACTAATACAATGAGGATAGAAGAGGGATCATTAAAAAAAATCCTAAGGGACACCAACATCTAAGGGTTGACCAGAGAAAAACTAGTTATTATCATCTAAAAAAGGAGCAGAGAGGTAATAGAAGAATCAAAAGAATATCATGTCAAGAAATGCAACAAAAAAAACCATATGTATAGAATATGAAGAATATGTGTAGATGCCATCTTAAAGGAGTGATCAGTGATAATATCACCAGCAATACACATCAACATTATGTAACTCCTAATCTCATGCACCAAGAGGAAAAGGGAATATTATTTCTGTGGTATCATTCCCAACAACATATAGCATCAATCATATCACAAAGACATCAAACCAGTCCAAATTGAATACAATCTACAAAATAGCTGATCAAGAGTCTTCAAAGTTATCAAGGTCATCATGAAACACAAAGGATGAACTGTCAGATTGGAGGAGAGCATGGAGACAGGACAATTAAATGCACTGTGGCATCCTGGACTGGATCTTGGAACAGAAAAAGGACTTAGTTGAAAAACTGCAAAAATCTGAATAAATTTTGTGGTGTTGTTAATAGCACTGTACCAAGGTTAATTTATTAATTTTGATAATTGTTCAATGCTTATATTAGATGTTAAAGTAAGGGGAAGCTGGGTGGAAGGTGTACAGGTATTTTCTGTCCTATATTTGCAAATATTCTCTAAAACTATCTCTAGAATAGGATTGCTGTAACTTGAAACCCAACTCTATGATCCAACTGTGTGACCTCGGGCAAGTTAACTTACCTAGCCTCAGTTTCTACATCTAAAAATGAGAATAATAATCTTTCTTATATGGTCTTATGAGGATTCATTAGGGCAATATGTATTTATCTTTATGTTGTCTGGCTTTAGGGGTTCTGTTTCCTAGAGATTAGCTGATTAAAAGTGTTAGCCAAATGTTTAATGAACAAATACTAAAAAACTAGTACTCAAGTGAGCCAAGTTTTTTCTGGAGAAAAGCAAATCTGAAACATTCTTCAATGCTTAATTATTATTAACATTTTAATATTATTAAAAATGTTAAAAATCAAATTTTAATTTTTTGATCTGGAAGGCAAAAACAATAATTTCTCAGCAATTTTGGTTTCTAGATTGCTTCTGCAGTCCTTATATTACACATTTACAATATTAAATGCATATTCATTTTTAACAGAGGTTGTAGGGAAGAATTTTTTGCCTGACTGTCCATACAGAGGGTCCCATTGAGGAGATACTGCCATCAACTTATTAAGTTTTTCTTCCTCTCTAGTAGACAATGGCTAAAGAAATATCTCCTCTTCAACTCCAAAACTTGAAGATTGTATTGGATTTTATGACATGATAATATTTTCATAATCTTCTAAATTAAAGCTTAAAGATACTGTCTAAACATTTTCAGAAGGAAACTTAAAATTGTTCCCTTCACTTTTTTTAATGAAACATTTTAGGATACATTTTTGTTTTCAGGAATCAATCACATACAAAGACAACAGACTGTCGTGGTGATTTCCATTCAGCAAAAGTTACATACAAGTTATATTTTATCAGGGTTTTCTCACCCATTATTTTTATAGGCAAAGTTACACTTGGGGAGGAGAGGTGATGTGTCTGGGGAAGCATACACTGAGACATTATGATTAACTGGCATTTTAAAGAAATGTGTAGTGTCTACATTGTAACAATTTGAAAGAGATATGTATTCTACAATTTTAACTGCGATAATTAATAAACTCTGATTCTGACATACTATTGGTTAGTACAACATAACATTTTTATTTCCAACGTTTGTTCACGTACTTGCTACTTCACAAAATCCCTTGAGGGTAAAAATATATTCTTCACCTTGGATCTAGAAATGTGACAGCCAAGCAAAGCAATTGGCTTTCAAGATAACATAATCATCGCTCCATTTCTATAAGCTTTTTGCTCTCATTACTCCTACTACAACTTCAGAATTTAGCCTAGAGTAGAATGACGGGAGGATTTTTCAGCAGATAACATGTAAGAATACTTGCTTTCTCAAAGCACCTTAATTTGGTTGCTTCTTCAACAGATTTCTGGAAACACACTTATGCTTTTTCTGTAAGGTACTATTTGTTGTAAGTCCTGCTACGTTGGCTGGCAATATTATCTGCAAAGTTCATTTTGTTCAAGCAGAATGTTAATTTGTAATAGTAGTTAAACATCTGGTCTAAGCACATGACACACTGATTGCTAAATCTCTTATACATCTTATAGTTTGTTCCTAGCTGAAGAAGAATGATAAAAGAAGCCCACAATCTTTCTGCTTGTGGCATATAATCCCATTACATTACGTGATGCTATAATTACTTTCAGAGCACACAACTGTGGGATTGGAATAAGATATCATATGCCTATAATTCATAAATCATTCAAAATCCTCACCATTTTTGTTCAACGGCAATGAAACTGCATGACGCTTTTCTTATATTCTCTTCTATAAATATTTCTTCAGTTAAATTAACTGTGTTGCTAGCTGTTTCAGACCAAGAAATCACTCAGCAAGCAAGTCAAGTAGATGCAAGATTAAATTCATCATTCCCACTGAGCTGTGAGATTTATAGGTGATTTCGCATTGTTTTGACATGTTGAAATGTGCACTTCACAAGAAACAGAAATAGTTAAATGACTAACATCACTAATTTTCACGTATACAGCAAAATGTAATTCAAGAAGTTTTTCAGTAGTAAGATTCTAAATTGAACATTGTACCTAGAATTCATACTTTGAGCAGATCTCAGAAACCTTCATGTTTATTAAAAATGTTTGATAGCTACAGCAATCATTTCAACTTGTCATTTTTTAAATTGTAGCCACTCCACATGTAAAACTACAAGGAATTGTCTTCTTAAAGCACTCTTGTAAAATCTGTTATCTTGAAATTTGATTGATGAGAACAAAACTGTTTTTGAATACTTCACTTTTCTCCAATGACTATTTTGCTTCACATTCTTTAAATTCTTTATAATTCTTGGATCAAAGATGACTTAAAATGAAATTTTTCATCTAGTATCATTTTGAAGGACTTTTTTCTCCTCATAAAATTTGGGCTAGAATTTCTATTTCTAATGCATTTTTGAATGGCAGAAGAAATTCCAAAGAATATTTTTGACAGCAAAATTGAAAGAAGAAAAAAGTTTATACGTATTATTTTTAAATTATTAATTGTAAAACACAAAACAATTTCATAAGATTGCATGTAGGATATAATATAATCTCTAGTATTTTGCTTTGAATTGTATATTGTTAACATTTTTGGTTCAAGAGCTGTGTATGCTTTAAAATTTTACCTAGCTAATTATCAGTCTTGTGCTGATTAACCATGTAAAAGCCCTTAAAAATTATTTCTGTACACAAAATTAATCACTTCCATTACTAATTAATTATATTTTTGCAATAACAAATACCTTTATGCTTAAACTGACAGAGTACATTTCAGCATAAAAAGCACACAAGAAAAATTTCAACCCAATTTACACATAGAATGCTTACTTATACTTGAAAGTGAATGTTGGCCGGGCGCAGTGGCTCACACCTGTATTCCTAGCACTTTAGGGAGCTGAGGCAAGAGGATTACTTGAGCCCAGGAGTTCAAGACTAGCCTGGACAACACGGAAAGACCTTGTCTCTACAAATAATACAAAAAAATTAGCTAGGCATGGTGGCATGCCTGTAGCCCCAGCTACTTAGGAGGCTGAGGTGGGAGAATTGCCTGAACCTGTGAGGTCGAAGCTTCAGTAAGCCATGATTGCACCACTGTGCTCCACCCTGGACAACATAGTGAGACTCTGTCTCAAAAACAGAAAGTGAATATTCAGATATTTAACTTACATCCTAATTTATTTTTGTCAGTTGTGAATTTTATTAAGATACACTACTTAGATAAGATGGTGAGAGTGTTATTATTTTTCCTCTGCTCACCAGTGATGATGTGAACAGTGGAAGTCAGCAAACTACTGCTCTAGAGCCAAATCTGCCCCATCTTCTGTATTGCATTTCCCTTCAGCTAAGAATGGTTTTAATTTTTTTCTTGTTTGTATTTTAAATGATTATGTTAGTATTGACATAATATCCTTGATTTTATCTATTTGCCAAAAAACCTAAAATAATTACTATCTTACATTTTACAGGAAAGTTTGCTGAGCAGCACCCACCACTGCCCCTCCGCCCCACCCCCCACGAACCACATTTTCAAAATCACAGGATATCAGTAATTATGTTACAGTGACCTTTCAGTTATCTGGCCTTATGAAGGCCAAAACCAAAAATATGCAAACTTTACCCTAATATCTAAAAAGAGATGCCAAAGCTAATTTGAGATGTGGGCTACTTTGATCTCTCTGATATCATATGCATGTTATACTGTTTTGTTATACTGTTTTTTACCTAAGGAGAGGGTCAGTAGCTTTTATCAGTTTCTAAAACGGATCTCTGTCTACCCCTCATATCAAGGCTCTTCACTATACATATAGCCTTTCCACAGACATACAGAGCATGACATTCCCAAATCAATATTTTCATATATTCAAGAATGGTTCTTAAAGGTAAAATACTATTTCGCCTTAAAATACTAGGTGAAATACTGTGCTAAAACTAATGAATTTATCAGCAGTAATTAGGAATCCTAAGAATCTGTTCCACACTGTGAAACCATCAATTTCCAAAGAACAATTGAAGAAACATGTAACGTCTTTCCCAAACACAATCCTTTTCACTTGGGCCTTGCCTACATGGCACAGGCAAATGAAAAGGAAGCCAGGTCTATAAGGACCATCCACAGCCTTAAAACACTACTCTAATGTAGAAATAGACTTGCCCATTTGTACCTGCATTACTACACCAGAGCTTGATCTCAAGGTCACATATAGAAGAAAATATATGTGTCTCATATGGATTTAATTAAATAATCTGCTCCTTTACTTGGCACCAGTTAAACTGGGACCAGCCCTTTGCTTCTTGTGAGATCACTCATCGATTCCAAGTACTTGTTTTGCCAATTACTAACTTGCATGCTGTTACACTCAATGTCCTGGAAATGCAGTGAGTGATGCTGAACGCAAAGAGGGAAGGACTTGGGCATCATCATTCAGAGACCCCAATACTTTGCTCCTTACCATATCATACAGAGTAGTAGCCAGTAAGTCATTTGCTTATAACAAAGAAAATGTCTTAAAATGAAGAATCAGAAGAGCAATTTAAAATTATATTTGCGGACAACTTAAATTTTAGTTCAAGGCTTGTATGCTAAAAATTATTAATAATAAAGACCTTTATTTTCATGCTGAACTAGGTTTGATGCCAAGTCCTGTATGGGTAGTTGTTATACAATTTATACAGGTCCTAATGTCTGGATTTGAAGTTTTATTTTTTATAACAAAAGCTGATAATCTCTATGATTGATTGTGTGTTCATTACTATGCCAGGCACCCATAATTGACTTATGTACATTACTTCCTTGAATTCTTACATTTTCCTTTGTTCCTGCCCTTCTGTTTGCTTAGGATGCTTTATACCCTTCTGTTTGCTTAGGATGCTTTATACCCTTCTTTCAATTCCTACACACCCTAGGTCCCAGTGCAAGCATAATTTTCTCAGATAAATTTCTCAGATTAGGTCATGTTCACCTATTTTAAGATATTTTAGCACTTTTTCTAATCAATGTTGGAGCCACGATTCAGACTTCTATAATTATCCTGTCATTTATAGAGGCAGTGTTTTATGTGAGAAGGACTTAGGCTTTGCCACAGGTATGTTTGGCATATAACAGTTCTATACCAAAGCACCTTTGACCATCAAGACTTTGGCCTTCGAGGGAAGAAAATGTAGAGAGACTGTCAGGAGCTTAAATGAGATTTCTCCCCGCATTGGCAGAAGATAATCCAACCTGCAGGGAAGCTCTAGAAAACTAACTACACTACTCACAAACGGACATGCACACACACTCACACAAACAAACACACACACCCATTCGTATAACCCCACCACAAATGCTACATACATACACCTCTACATTTCTCTGGACATCCACTCTAGCTCAAGAGAATTAGTGACATTCCTATCACCAATATTTGGCATTGGCTAGTGTTATCCCATCTGGGAAGAGGCAAAATTAGACAATGGGAAAAACCCTGGGTCAAAAGACCTAAATTCTTCATTCTTGCTTGTCACCCAGGCAATTTCCTTACCACATGCTTCCCATCTTCTCTTCTGGAATTTCCTTATATATTGGAGGGAGACAATAGTTTCTGCCCCGCCTAGGTCACAGTCTTTTTTAAGGATCTAGAAATACTTTTAAAATGAAGTCCGAAAACTGTAGAATAATATGCAAATTTGAGTGTCATTATTACTCCCACTATAATTCCATTCTCAGTCTTCTTTCTCAATAGTTATAACAATTTGTTTTAGCTGCATATTTCAATGATATGCTTCCAGAAGATACGGAAAAATAAGACTTTAGATATTTGCAAATGTTTTGTGTATGTAGAAGCATATAAAATTGACAGCCAACCAATTGGCCTTAAATTAAGGTATCAGTCTTTACTGATAGTATTAGTCATAAGCACAACTGATGTCATTCTTGTATTCTGAAAACGGTTCTCTGAGAGCAGATACTAAACACAAAATGCTGTTAAAGTATTAATTCTTAGGTAAACCAAACTTCTAGATGGTGGACACTTCTCTGTAATTTCTTTCTAGATATTTGCCCCCAAACCCAAAACTGGGAATGGAAATATGAATTATCAAAATTTTTGATAATGCATATCAAAAAAATTTTTTAATCTGTATTTCTTTAAACTAAGAAATCCCAGCTGCAAGAACTTATCCTAAGTAAAAAATTAAGGATGTAAACTGGATGCAAATAAAGGCACAGTACTCTCTGTAACAGGAAAAATAAGAAAAAATATAACAGCGTAGCAATAGCAGGATGGTTAAATACATCAGCATATATTCATATAATGAAGACAAAGGAAAAATCTATATTTTTACTTTAATCTTATATTTTTAACATGAATCATATTAAAAATAAAAAGCAACTAGTCTAGATATTTCAACTGTGTTGAAATATAATTGATATATAATAAACTGTACATATTTAAATGTAAATTTTATGTTTTTTATATATATAGTTGTGAAACCAACAAGCAGTGTCAAGATAATGAACATATCTATCATGCCCCAAAGTATCCTTGTCCCCTTTGTAACTACTCCTACTCTCCCATCTTATCTTCAGTCCTAAAACTTACTTTCTGTTTTAGATTCACTGTCATTTTTTGTTTGTTTGTTTTGTTTTGTTTTGTTTTTTTGAGACGGAGTTTCACTCTGTCGCCCAGGCTGGAGTGCAGTGGCGCGATCTCGGGTCACTGCAAACTCCGCCTCCCGGGTTCAAGCCATTCTCCTGCCTCAGCCTCCCGAGTAGCTGGGACTACAAGCGCCTGCCACCACGCCCAGCTAATTTTTTTGTGTGTATTTTTAGTAGAGACAGGGTTTCACCGTGTTAGCTAGGATGGTCTTGATTTCCTGACCTAGTGATCCGCCCACCTCGGCCTCCCAAAGTGCTGGGATTACAGGCGTGAGCCACTGCGCCTGGCCGATTCACTGTCATTTTTTTAAGAATTTTATATAAATAGAATCATATAGTATATACCTTTTGCCTAGTTTAATTTAGAAAAACATATTCTGAGTTTTATTCATCTTTTTGTATGTTCATTTCTTTTTATTTCTGAAGAGCATTCTTAATATGTTTATCTGGCCACCTATTAATGAATATTTAGGTCATTTCCAGTTTGAGGCTACTACATAATGAGTTTCTACAAATATTCATGTACAGAATTTGTATCGAATATGCCTTCATTTTTCTTGGGTCAATGGTTAGGAAAAGATTGGCTGGATCATATGGTAAGTGTATATTTAACGTATTAAGAAATGTCCATACTGTTTTCCAAAGTAGTTGTACCTTTTTACATTCCTACGAGCAGTACATGAGAGTTCTTATGGCTCTATGTCTTCTCCAATGCTTGGTACAGTAGTAAATTATAGCTCTTCATTGGCACTTCATGGTTTTCATTTACATTTATATAATGATTAATAATAATGGACATCTTTCCAGAGACAGACTTGCTACCTACACATCTTCCAAGATGAGCTGTCTTTTGAATATTTTTCCCGTTTATATTGAAATGTGTGTCTCTTGAGTTGGGAGGGTCCTATATATATTTCAAATACACATCTTCTGTCCAACATACAATTTTCAAATATTTTCTTCCTATGACTTGCATTTACATTTTCCTAACAATGTTTTTGAAGAGCAAGTTTTTTACTTTTTATGAAGTCCAATTTATCAAATTTTCCTTCATGCCTTTTATGTTATAGTTTAAAACTATTTTGAAAACCCAGGGTCACTAAAATATTTGTTTTATTCTAAAATATTTTATTTTTAGCTCTTACATTTACCTCTATATCCACTTTGAGTTAATTTTTACATATGATGTGATATGTGGGTTGAAGATTATTTTATTGAATATGGCCATATTCAATAAAAAAGGACAATATTCACCTTTTCCTCTTGAATTACTTTAGTACCTTCGTCAAATATCAATTGACCATATATGTGTGGTTCCATTCTATGTCTCCTTCACTGTTTCATTGATCTGCTTGTCTAAATCGATTCCAACACCACAGAGTCTTATTACTGCAGCTTTGTAATAAACCTTATAATCGGGTAGTGCAATTCCTCCAACTCTGTTTTTTGTCTTCAGAGATGTTTTGGTCATTCTAGGTTCTTTTAAATTTTATATGCACTTAGAATTAGCTTGTCAATTACTACAAAAATACATGCTGCAATTGTGATTGAGGTTGACGTGTTGAATCTACAGATCACATGGGTGAGAATTAACATCTTTAAAATATTGTCTTTTGATGCATGAATATAGCATATCCCTCCATTAAGAGTTCTGCAATTTCTGTCAGCAACATTTTATTTAAATTTTACTATCTATCTACATGTTCCATCAAATGTATCTCTAAGTATTTTTTATTATTGGTATTATTTTTAATGCTTATAATTTCCATTATTTGATGCAAATATATAGAAATGCAACTTATTTTTGTATATTAAACTAGTATTATAAGTTGTAGTTGCTTTTTTGTGTATAAGGTAGAATTTTCTACAGAAACAATCAGTTTGTCCTTAAATAATGGCAGTTTCCCTTTATCCTCAGACATCAGTCTTCAGGAATCTAATTAAGAAAGGAGGTGGAAAGAAAGAAGGAAAGAAAATATTCCCCAGTGACTCAGAAATAGGAATAACACCTCACTTTTCCAATTTGCCTTTATTACAAATGGCCAGCCCCATTCTCTGAGAATCAGATCTTACTTAGCTCATCGGTATGTAATAAATTTAAGTTTGCTGAAGAGATTAGCTGAGATCAATTGATATAACATATGTGAAAGCATTTTTGTACATAATAAAAGTTACCTATTATTAATAGTATTTTTTAAGTTAGAGATTCCCTGTGATTATTCTGTTTAGTGTTTTATTATTTGCATGCTATTTTTAAGTTGCAAATTTGGTGCATTTTCTTCGTCGAGATTTTTGTTAATCATATTTCACACCATGAAGTTGGAAATATTGCCATAAAAATGTCATACCATTTTATTATGTTTATTTCATTAATAGAAATTGAAAAGATTTTAATGAGTTAAAAGTTTAAAATCATCTTTCGCTTCCTTATACAGTTCATATTTTCAACAAGAAAAAGCAATTCTTGAAAAGTTTTAGTACTTAAAAATGCCTAACTGGGACTACTGACTGGTAATGCTGACAACCTAATGAAACTCCCAAGAAATAGTAAACCATGTGGATTCTTTCCCTTGCTCAGAGAAGTTCCATACACTTCAGGACAGGCTTTAGGTAAACACTGCATAAAGTCTCTCAAAAGCCAGGGCTGCAGCTTTAATTTCATGTGGCCAGTTCCCAAACAGAAAGGTAACAAGATATTAAGAAAACAAAGACAAGGGATGGAAGGAGAAAGTGAAAGGGAGATGGGCAGAATGAGAGAAGAGAGATTGAGTTTAATGGGGACTTTTGTATGTGGTTGTATCTATACTTTTACTAGTTTCACCTCTTTCAGAACTTCATTTCTTTTTTTTTTTTTCTTTTTTTTGAGACGGAGTCTTGCTCTGTCGACCAGGCTAGAGTGCAGTGGCGCGATCTTGGCTCACTGCAAGCTCCGCCTCCCGGGTTCACGCCATTCTCCTGCCTCAGCCTCCTGAGTAGATGGGACTACAGGCACCCACCACCGCGCCCGGCTAATTTTTTTTGTATTTTTAGTAGAGACGGGGTTTCACCGTGGTCTCCATCTGACCTCGTGATCCACCCGCCTCGGCCTCCCAAAGTGCTGGGATTACAGGCGTGAGCCACCGCGCCCGGCCAGAACTTCACTTCTGTAAAAGCAGGAAGCATGGCTGATTCTATGTATGCTTTATTGATTTTTGTAAAATATTAAATGATGAGAGGGAGATTTATTGCAACTTTAGCAAAATACACTCTTTGGAAAACAAGACTGATGTCAATGTGATGGTACACAAAATATGAGCTGCCTTCAAGGGAGCTCATTTTATATCATGATTCAAAGAAATACATAGCTTTTTCCCATTGGCTTTAGTAATTTATACAAATCTTTGGTAACTTAAGTGAATGTTTTGGTTTTCACTGTGTGGGGCAGTTATATTTCATAGTGAATGGACTAACAAATCCTACAGAGTCAGATGGGCTTAGTGCCCTCTCCCTTTGCTGACTGAATTAATTTACTGCTCTAAGCTTCCTATGCCCACTCAGCACCACCCCCCAAGCACTTTCTAAAGCAATTGTGCTTTCATTTAAAGCCTCTACTGAAACAAACTTTGGTGATAAAAATAATAATTCCCTTTAGTTCAGCATCCTGAGTTGTTTTCATCTTTAGCAAACAACTCTCCAAAACCACTTTTACTCTCTAATTTGTTCTGTTCCATTCTTATTGGAAAGCAAAGGACAGAGACATTGTGATAGTTTGTTCTGAAGCTTCTAAGTAAGATCTCTTTTTGATGGGACTGATTTGGAAACCACTCTAACTCACTAGGGAGGCCTTCACTGCATTTACTTGAAACTGTTTCTAAGATGACCTTAAAAATAATTCTTTAAATTTTCCACAGTAGGAAAACAATTACAAATTCTCTGAATACCATTTTTTTCCATTTTCAGTAGAGAAAAAACAGCTCTCTATTCAACTCCTCTTTTTTCTTAGCAGTTTTCTGTATTGTCAACAAAATTCTAATTGTGATATAAGTCTGCAATATTTTTAAGAAATGTAAAAATTCACATTGTCTGGAGAGCTTCCAAAAGAAAATAAAACTTCTCCAGTTTGGAAAATGGCCAGCAGAATGTAGTCAAAATTTGAGAAAACACTTTAGGAAGATTTATTTTTTCAGAAAGTCTTATACTGAAAAGTTGGAATATATAGCCTAATTAATGTTTAATGCTGGCAGACAAATGCAAAGGGGAAAGCAGCCAAGCTTCAATGGCCACTTCCCTAAAGAGAAATAGAAACTTCATAATCAATCAACATGATGCATTTATTGTGCAATCTATTATATGTCTATCACTATTCTACGTGTTGCGGGGAATACAGAAGAATGAGAAACCAGAAGCTTTGACTCGTTGGAATGACAACACCAAATGATCCAGAGAACTTCTCTTTTTTAATTATTGCTTTTAACTGACATGCAATAATTGCGCATATGTATGGAGTACACTGTGATATTTCAGTATATGATAATGTGTAATGATCAAATCAGGCTAATTAGCATGTCTAACACCTCAAACATTTGTATTTTTTGGTGTTAGAAACATTCAAAATCCTCTCTTCTAGCTGTTTAAACAATACAATAAATTATTTTTAACTGTAGTTACCCCTCAGTGCTATAGAACACTAGAATTTATTTCTCCTTTCTAGCTGTAATTTTGTATCTGTTAACCAGCTTATCTTTACACCAGTTTCTACTGGCTTCAACTGGCTCTGAATCTCAGATTTAATTGAGGCACTTCTGTGAAAAGATAAAATTTGAACAGACCTTTGAAGAATAATTAGGGTCTCGATAGATGGAGGAGACAATAGGAGAGCATTCAATGAAGGAGGGACAATAGGCTGACTCTTAGGATCATTAATGCAGCCTGGTTAGAGTTCTGCATGTTTGCCATGCAGTAGTGGGATGTTAGGTTGTATCCATTACATTGAATCCAGAAGACACAGACATTGTGCTAAGACTCAGAAAGTTATTAAATTTTTTGGAGTGGGAAATGGGCAATAATATGGATCATTTAAGGACAATTGCAATAGAGAATTATTGTAGACAGAGAATAACTGAAACAACTTTGTAGTAATCCAAGCATGAGGGAATACAAACATAACTAGGGCTATGACTGCAGAAAGAAAGATAAAAAAGATACAAATGAATGATATTTTGAATAAGAATATGATTTTTGACCCATTAGGTATGAAGAATTAAATAAAAGAATTATTTCGAGATGATTTCATGGAATGTAGCCTAGAGAAAAAGGTAATTCTTTTGGGAGAATCAGGAAAGTTTGGATGAAGAACTGTTTTTTGGATGACAGGAATTGTTATCTTTAGGATGAAGAGTTCCCCCAAGCCAGTGAGAAGGTGGGAATAAGGGGAGATGGATGTAGCTGAGGTGGTAGGAGAGAGGGAATAGACACTGTGATGGATTACCACTTGTAATAATGATTTTAGGGTGCTAGAAAGACGTTCAAAGGACAATATCAAAGTGACAGTTGGGAAAGATACAGGATAAGAGCAAGAAACAATGGAATATTCCAGGGAGCATGAAGCCAACCAGCTGCCATAAAGTGGATTTTTCTTTTCTTTTTTTTTTTTTTTCTTTGAAACAGAGTCTTACTCTATCCCCCAGGCTGGAGTGCAATGGCACCATCTCAGCTCACTGCAACCTCCGCCTCCCAGGTTCAAGCGATTCTCCTGCCTCAGCCTCCCGAGTAGCTGGGATTACAAGCGCATGCTACCATGCCCAGCTCATTTTTTGTATTTTTAGTAAAGACGGGGTTTCACCATGTTGGCCAGGATGGCCTCGATCTCCTGACCTCATGAGCCGCCCACTTTGGCCTCCCATAGTGCTGGGATTACAGGCATGAGCCACCGCGCCTGGCCACAGTGGATTTTTCTAAAAGGAAAACTCTATACCATTCCTTTTTGTTTTTTCATCTACTGACAGTTTATCAATTATTCTTACTCCTATGATTTCTTCCATGCCTACCACCAAGGGTTGATGACTAGGTCATATATAAATAAGTTTACTTTGTAAATTGTAAGGGGCTATATAAGTTTGTATACCACCACTATATCCTATGTTATCCTCATACTATTTTTTTAAAGCCACTATATCTCTACTCCTTAAGCATGAGTTGCACAAAGTGACTTTGTCACAAAGGGTAGTGTACGGAAAAGAAAAAAAGAAGAGTAAATTTGCAGTGGAGTGCTGACAAACACTGCTTCAGCCAGGTAATCAAGGTAAGCATCAACAGTAGTATGTTATTTTGATAGCACATACCCTCAATAACCTTGATACAATGTAATGAAAACAACACTTTACCTCTGTTGTCTTCCACTCAGAAACTTATAACCCCAGTCTAATCATAAGGAAAAAAAAAAAAAAAGACAATTCCCAGGTAAGAGACATTCTAGAATATTCTTGACCTGTACTCCTCAAAATTCTCAAGGTCATCAAAAACAAAGAAAGTCTGAGAAAGAGTCACAGTCAATATTGTGAATACTAAATGCAATGTTGTATCCTGGATGGGATCGTGGAAGAAAAAAAAAGGCCAGTAACTGAAAACTAAGAAAATCTCATCACTGAAGTATAGAATTTAGTTTAATAGAAATGTTTTCACATCAGTTCATCCATTCTGACAAATGTACATACCAACATAAGATGACATATGTAACAAACCTGCACGTTGTGCATATGTACCCTAGGACTTAAAGTATAATTAAAAATAAAAAATAAGGGAAACTAGGTGTGGGGCACAAGGGAACTCTACTGTTTTTGCAATTTTTCTGAAATCTGAAGTATTATAAACTAAGAATTTTAGTTAACTTTTAAAAATAATATACAAAAACAGCATAAGGGGCCAGGCACAGTGGCTCACACCTGTAATCCCAGCACTTTGGGAGGCTGAGGTGGGTGGTCACCTGAGGTCAGCAGTTCGAGACCAGTCTGGCCAACATGGTGAAACTCCGTCTCTACTAAAAACACAAAACTAGCAGGATGTGGTGGCACGTGTCTGTAATCTCAGCTACTCAGGAGACTGAAGAAGGAGAATCGCTTGAACTCAGAAGGTGGAGGTTGCAGTGAGCCAAGATCATGCCATTGCACTCCAGCCTGGGCAACAGAGTAAGACTCCATCTCAAAAAAAAAAAGAAAGAAAAGAAGAAGAGTAAGAGAAGAGGGAAATTTAACATTTTTCCTAATTACCATAAATTTCCTAATTAAGAAATTCTGTTCATGCTCATTTGGGCCAATAAATCTCACCCACTTCTTAACATAGACCTCTCAGGTAAGCCATAAATGTTGGGAACTTGAAGTCAAATATAGTGGATATTTTGAAAATATGATTTGGAAAAATGAAATAGAGGTTCTTACATTTAGATGTCTTAAAGTAGTTGCGCTAAAATGACATCAGCTTTAGAATTTGATCGTATAGTTTACTATATATTTATTAGAATGATACTTACATTGTTAATGCCATTATGATATTTTTCCCCTACAATGTTGATAAATGAGATGGGAAAGGCATTTTTCAAAATCTAACATTTGAATACATAAAGTTTACTATTTTCTACCTTACTGTTGGATTTGAGATAATTCATTTGTGTTTAATTGATCTATTATTCAGAATAACCATAATTTTAGTTAATAAAAGTAACTTGTCTGAGAATAATTTCTAGGAATTAGCCCAAATAGTTAAATAGTCCATCTAGAAAGTATTCCTTTCCTAGTTACTATTTTAATCTTTTGTTTCACCTTGGAATATCTGACTCATTAACGATAACTTACCTATCACTTGGAATGTTGTCTGAATTTTGGATCCTGATTCCTCAAGGTCTGGGTAAGCAAATGGAAATAACTGCAAGACTTGGATGAGCATATTTCTATCCTGTCAAAGTTTGCAACTAAGTCTGGGTGCCACGAATTAGATGTCTGTGTAGTCCCAGCTACTCGGGAGGCTGAGGCAGGAGAATCGCTTGAACCTGGGAGGCAGAGCTTGCAGTGAGGCTAGATGACGCCACTGCACTCCAGCCTGGGTGACGAAGTGAGACTCCGTCTCAAAAAAAAAATAAAATAAAAATAAATAGATGTCTGTGGCCTCAACCCTAAATTACTATAAGTAGGGGGTTTCATTGAGTTTGAAATGAACATTAGGGCATATGCAAAGTTTTCCCTCCTAACAGAGTGGAACTGTGACTGTTGAATACAAAGGCTGAGAGTGAGAAGCCACAGCCTGTAAGACATTACTTAAAGTAAGCCTTGTAACCCAGTTCATCAGCAACACTTTGCTTCCACATCTCTTTTGGGAACTTGTCAAGCTCTTCACCTCTTAAACTGTAAGAGATCTTAGTGATTATTAATTCTGTCTTTTAACTTTACATATAAAAATATTGAGAAATGGAAAGGTCAGGTATTCTACCTGAAGGGCACACTGAGGTGGGATGAAATCTCTAGACCTCCAGCTACTGCCTCAATGTATCCTCTTTCCATCCACAACCACAATTGTGTTCAGTTGTATTTGGAAGACAACTATTCCATGACTGGCTCTGAACCACCATGTAGAGACTCATAATGCATGTTAGCATAGTAAAGACTTGGAAAAACCTTTTAGTTAAGAAATTCACTTTGTTTAAACTTAAATTTTCCAAAATTATTTAATATTACGAAAAACCTTTTTTGAAATGTTACCTTTTGCCACTCAGAAAAAGACTCTTGGGGAAAACTTCATCCTACATTGTTCAAAATAATGAAATGAACCCAAGTAATGAAAATTATTGCCTTTGTAATAGAAATATCCAACCTTGCCTTCTTTCCAAACATTTCTCATTTCTTTGGCTTTCAGCGGCCATGACATTTCAAATTGGCTAACTGAGAGTTTAAATTTTTAAACATGGATGAACACGTGAAAAGGATTAGGCAGCATGTGCTAGGCAGAGTGGAGGAGGGATGAAACACTGAATCGGTGGGAAAATAATAAAAATTACATGATCTACAAAATATTTTTTCATACCCATTTTTTTCTAACCTCCCTAAGTAAAGGTGATACTGACTGCCAGTTAATAAAATCAGCAACTGCTCTTGGGAGAAATTTCAGGAATGTCACATTTTGTGCAGCACAAGAGTATAATAAAACATAGAGCCCATGACCCCTTTATGGGTAGCAAAAAACATTATTTTAAATATAAGTAGAAATGAATACAGTAGAACAGGCTAGAAAATGGAGTATATCATTGTGTAGTAATAACTTGAATACGTGCATTATGTCTTGTTATTAAATTTCTTACTGTATATTGGGGTAAAACAATGCTTGTAAAACAGTTATTAGAGCACCATTCAGATATAAAACAAATATTTTAAAACCTTTACATAGCTTAAATTATTGTGAAAAAGCACAAATATTGAACTATTTCTATGGAGAAGAACACTACCCTATGTACTAAGAAAAACAGTTGCACAATATTACATCTGGCTGGGTTGTCCATTCCTTATATTACATGCCACAAAAACAGAAATTACAGGAATACTAAGTAGGGCATGTTCAGCAGTGTGTAAGAGAAAGCAATAAACCAAAGGACTGAGCTAGCAGGAGAGAATATCTTAAACACCAAAATCTGCAGCTGGAGCTGGGCTAACTAGAAGGAATGTCTTAATGAATACAGAAGTTTGACTGAAGTAGGGGATTCAGAAAGTGTCCGAAGACCTAGTTCATGCTATTTGTATAAACTACAGTACAGAATTCAGGATTAATGCTAAGATCTAAATTTAAGGAGAAACTTTATGAGGACGGGGGACTGAAGTAACACAAAACAGACTTATACACTACTTCAATGTAATTCCAAATGTGAGTAGATTTTAAGGAAACCAAAATTACAAGGAAAATCGGTGGAACTAAAGAGAGCTCAAGCTAAAAACATAAAAAAGCAAATGAATTAAACATAGCTGAAGCTTGGGTGGCATTCAGCCAACTAGGAAGAAAGGGTCTGGAAGAAATCAGGAGACTTCTGAAATTGCATCTGAAAGTAAACAGGGGCAACAGCAAGCATTTATTGATTGCTTAATTCCGTTCATGCATTTATTTGTTAATATCTTAACTCACTAATTTAAAAAATACGTATTGGCGGGGCACGGTGGCACACACCTGTAATCCCAGCACTTTGGAAGGCCGAGGTGGGAGGATCACAAGGTCAGGAGATCGAGACCATCCTGGCTAACACGGTGAAACCCCGTCTCTACCAAAAATACAAAAAAAAAAATTAGCTGGGCATGGTCGGGGGGCACCTGTAGTCCCAGCTACTAAGGAGGCTGAGGCAGGAGAATGGCGTGAACCCGGGAGGTGGAGCTTGCAGGGAGCCGAGATCGCGCCACTGGACTCCAGCCTGGGCGACAGCAAATGTATTGTCCCTAGTGTGTGTCAGGCACAAGTTCAAGGCCAGGATTCTTAACACCAAAACTACTATTTCTTAAAATAGGCATTATAAAATCAGCAAAGGTTTCAGGAAAAATCCTAGCATTGTTGCGTATAATATTAGAAGCAAAAAAAGAATGACATGCTTCTTGATATAGGCATATTGATATCAAAGAAAGAATAAAACCAATAGCTTAAAGTTGAGGGCAAAAACAAAAAATGTAAAGAACAGATAAATAAATAACTAAAGTAAGTATAACATTTGGGGGTAATTTGTGGAAGATTTATGCAGTCCTATACATTTCACCATGACTCAGTTCAAAAATGATAATCCTAAAGATAACACTGACTCATTTAAAAGGTGTGGTATTATAAGAGTAACTAGCATGTCTTAACTATGTATCATGTATATCATATGCATTATCTTATTTAATCCTGACTGTAAACTTGCTATTCTTAATTTATGCTTACATTGCCTCTTATTTGCAAAATAAATAAATAAACTGAGTGTTAGAGATGTTAAGTAACTCATCCAACTATCTCATTAATAAATAGAAGGAGGTGACATTTGAATCTAGGTTTCTTTGACCATAGTCTGTTTACTTAATAACTTCTTTACCTTTAACATAATCTATTTTAAGGAAGAAAATTAAATTATATACTTATAAAATATTACACTTGGGGGCCAGATATGGTGACTTATCCTGCAATCCCAACACTTTGGTAGGCTGAGGTGGGAAGAGCACTCGAGACCAGGAGCTATACAAATATTACACATAGTACTATTCTCAAGGGGGATTATAGTCCATCTGGCTCTACAAGGTATGAAAACAAAAAACAAAGTAATTTTAGAGAGTATTTGAAGTCACAATTAATGTGTCGTGAGAGCTCAAAGGTAACTATCACTGTGAACTGACATAACTGGAGAAATATGGAACCTTTGGACTTGACTCAGGTTTTGAGGACATGTTTGAATGGATGGAGAGGTAGAAGGTGAACATATTTGGATTGAGGAAAATGTGGAGGTCATGTGGAAGTCAGAAGCAAAAGCAAAATCTCACCAGAGAAAACAATAATCATCCTGAATTGATTGTGGAGGGAAGACCGTGAAAAAGCAGCCTATCTTCTGAATAGATGCTAGCAGGGAATACTGAACTTGGAATTTAGAGAGGTAGAGAGGATCATATTACAAACCCTATAAAACCCAATCAAGAAGCTTGAACATCTGCTTATAAATAATGGAAGGCTAATAAAATCTTATGTGAGAATGTCTTCATACTTCTAACTCAATCAAGGCTTCTCCAGTCTCCAAGCTCAGACAAATGTATGTTGTTATTAAGGGGCATTAAATTTCACTTCTCAATGATGAAAAATATCACCTGTATATAACAAGTCAGAGAGGTACTCTCAGTTTTTCATAGAATCTGTTGATAAGAGGTCTTACAGGCAAAATAAAAGCCATCTAGGTCCAAAGTTTTGTTCCCTTTTCTAATGCAGCCTTCCAGCAAAATGAAATTTTGAATCTCAGTAAAAGATTGGTCCTATTGACCTCAGTTCGTAATAGCTGCCCAGATTTCGTGAGTAAAATCAGAACATATTATCTTCAATCCTGATCCAGCATTCTGGTAAGACTGATTTCTCTACCTTAATAGTTATATCCTTCTTGATACAAATGCTGATCCCTCCGATATCTAAAAGCTGTCAGCCTCTGAGGTCAGTAATTATTTCCTAATCATCAGCTCAAAAATATTTTTAAGGTACTTTAATGTCAGGAATAGCTATAAACCTGCTATGGTTTCATTAAAAGAAAATTTGGCAGAGCATTGCTTTTCTAAGTACCATTTGCCCAGAGATATTTGCCTGAATAGAAAGAAAAAAAAACCTGATGACATTCATTTTATATATTATCATAATCTAATAATATTTTAGTTAGCAGGCATCCATTATCAGCCTAATACTGTGTTTGACACTAAGGATTCCACTATGAAAAAAAACAAAAGACACAAAGACAAACACTAATTAAATAATAAGTACATGTCATTTTTAAATTGTGACAAAATTAAAGTTGATTATTTGAAAAGGGATGAAATTTGATAAATTTCTGGTCAGACTGATCAAAAAAGAGATAAAATATAAACCACCAAGATTTAAATACATTTAAAATTAATCAAATACAATGAACAACTTATGACTTAGCAAGCTACTGGACAATGAAATAGAAAATATGAATAAACATATCTGTTTTTAAAACTGAATTTGTTGAGGAATCATCCCACAAACAACATTCTTGTGAATTCTATCACATCTTTAAGAAAGAAATGACATTAATCTTATTCAATCTCCTTCAGAAAATAGATGGGAAGAAACATTTTCCAACATGCGTTATTGATGTCAGCATGCCACTGATACCAAAACAAAATTGTTACCAAAAAAAGATTACAGACTAATACATTTTATAAATACAGGCACAAAATACCAAACACAAAATATTAAAAACTTGAATCCAGCAATTTACAAACAGGATAATGCATCATAAACAAGTAGTGTTTATTCTATAGTTAATATTTCTAAAAAACGTTGTAATTTGCCATATTAACAGGTTAAAAGAGATCTGTGATCATCTTAATAAAAAGAAGAAAAGCCCTTGACAAAATTTAACACTGATTTATGATTACTTATATAAGTTGTGAAAATCAATTTGATAAAGTGCACCTATGAAAATTTATACTAATATCACTTATAGCTAATATCACTTATTGTGAAATATTGAAACATTTCCCATATTGGGAACAAGGAAAGGGTGTTTTACTCTCATCACCTTATCATTGTGCTGGAGCTCCTAGCCATTGCAATGAGATAAGATAAAGAAATTAAAAGCAGGCCGGGCGCAGTAGCTCACGCCTGTAATCCCAGCACTTTGGGAGGCCGAGGCAGGTGGATCACGAGGTCAGGAGATCGAGACCATCCTGCCTAACACGGTGAAACCCCATCTCTACTAAAAATACAAAATGTTAGCGGGGCGTGGTGGCAGGCGCTTGTAGTCCCAGCTACTCGGGAGGCTGAGGCAGGAGAATGGCATGAACCCGGGAGGCGGAGCTTGCAGTGAGCCGAGATCGTGCCACTGCACTCCAGCCTGGAGGACAGAGAGACTCAGTCTCAAAAAAAATAAATAAAATAAAAAATAAAGATAAAAAAAACAAAGATCTTTTTAAATGTAAAAATATTTCCATTCACAGATAAAATGAATGTTTATTTAGACAATATTAGAAACTCTACCAAAATGCTGCAAGAACTGTGTTAAACTGTATTTCCAAAAATAATCACTCCAAAATTTCCAGTGTCATATGCTTTTCTAGAGTCTTGCTACTCCCCCATCTGGAGGTGGAGTCTTTTCCCCATTCCTTAAAACTGGACAATTTTGTGACTGTCTTCAAGAATAGAATGCAGAGGAAGGGATTTCTGAAATTGGGTCCTAACAGATAATACATCTTCCACTCAGTACACTGGCATGTTCTCTCTCTCAATCACTCTCTCTCTCTCTCTCTCTCTCTCTCTCTCTCTCTCTCTCTCTGAGTTTTACCCTTAGGACCAAGCCACTACAAAATGAAGAATTCAAGCAGCCATTTGAATGGCCATGTCTTGGTGTTCCGACCACATTCCTAGTTATGTACCCAGCCTACAATGAGCATCAATCACCAGAAATTAATGAGTGAGCCTTCAAATTATTCCAATTGCTAGTCCTTGAGGTGCCCCAGCTAACACTGAGTGGAGCAGAGACAAGCTGCACCCAGAGAGCTCTGCCTAAATTGCAGAATTATGACAAAACATTCTTTTGTTTTAAGTTGCTGAGTTGGGATCAGAACAAGAACTACTACCAGAACAAGAACTACTAAGTGATTTTAGTGAAATAACAAAATCAACATACAAAATCAACATACAGTCAATTGGATTTTCATCCATACTAGTGGAAAATGGTAAGTAAGTTTTTAAATAATCCACTTACAATAGTATTCCAAAAAATATACACAAAAATCTTTAGAAATTAACAAAAGAAATATAGACCTCTGCACTACATATTAGTCATCTCAGACTGCCATAGATACAAGAAACTTAGGTGGCTTAAACAACAGAAATGTATTTTCTCACAGTTCTGAAGGCTGGAAGTTTGAGATCAGCACAGATAGTCTATGTGCTGCACAGTCAGGCTCTTGTGAGGGTTCTCTTCCTGGCTTAGAAATAGCCACCTTCTCAATGTCTTTACTCCATAAGGGCACTTCGGTGAGAGAGAACAAGCCCTCTGGTGCCTCTCCTTATAAAAACAGTTGTGCACATGTACCCTAAAACTTAAAGTATAATTAAAAAAAATACTATCAGACCAAGGTCTCACTCTAATGACCTAATTACCTCCCAAAGTCCTATCTCCAAATTCCGTTGAAGATTAGAGCTTCAGCATATGAGTTGTGGTGCGATATAAACATTCAGTCTGAAACACAGTAAAAAATACAAAAATTGAAGAGAAAAATAAAAGAAGACATACATATTAATGTTCAAGGATTAAGACTCTATTGTGCTAAGATTTTATTAATTCTGCCCATACTTATCTGTTAATTTAATGCAATCCAAATCAGAATATTATCAGGCCTTTTTGTAGGAACTAACAATTAAAAATGCATAAATGCAAACAAAATAAAATGGCAAAATCTATTTTGAAAAAGAAGAATCAAGTTGGAGGGCCCACACTAATAACAAAACCACTATAAAAATATAGTAATCAAGACTGTGGTCTAAATACAGACAAAAAGAATAGCAACAGAATGAAATCAAGGGCCCAGAAATAGACCCACATGGTCATTTAATTTCTGATAAAGGTGCCAAAGCAATTCAACGGGAAAGAGAAAGACTTTTCAACAAATAGTGCTGAGCAACCACTCAATATCCCTGTGGGGAAAAAAAACGAACTGCAACCCTTGTCACACAACATGCAAAAAAATAATTTGTTGTGGATCATAGACCTAAACATAAAACCTAAAACTATACAATTTTTACAAGAACCCATAAAAGAATATCTTCACTACTTAAAAGTAGTTTAATGTTTCTTAAGCAGGTCACAGAAATGAATAATCCTAAAAGAAAAAAGTGATCAATTAGATTTTATCAAAATAAAAACTTCCCCTTAAAACCACCATCTATAAATCAATGATCAAGCCACAAACTGGGAGAAAATAGAATTACAATTCAATAATTAAACAAGCAATCCAATTTAAAAAAAAGAAAGTCAAAAGAATTAGACAGACATCTCACAACTAAACTCATCCTAATAACCGATAGTACATGACAAAGTGGTGGACATGTCATTAATCATTAGGGAAATGTGAATCAAAACCATAACGATATGTCATTATATATCCCAGAATGGCTAAAATTAAAGACTCAGAAGCCCAGAAGTGGCTAGGATATGGAACAACTGGAAGTCTCATGTATGCTCATGTGGATGGTAAGTACAACCACAAAAAAATTAAGTTTCTTATAATTTACACCTTACTTAACATATCCACATGGTATTTAAACATATCTACTCTATGATTCAGCAATTTCATCTCTAGGAATTTATACATGAGAAATGAAAGTGTTAAGTCTACAAAAAATAACTTAGATAAGAATGTTCATAGAAGCTTTATTCATAACACCTCTGCTACAGTTTGAATGTTTGTTCCCCCAAAACTTCACGTTGAAATTTAATCCCCAGGTTTGGAGGTGGGGCCTAATGGGAGGTATTTGGGTCACGGGGGCAGATTCCTCAGGAATGTCTTAGCGCCATCCTCCTGTAATGAATGAGTCCTCACTATATTGGCTCCCACAAAAGCTGGTTGTTAAAAGAGCCTGGCTCTTTCTCTTGCCTCCTTTCTCACTGTGTGATCTCTGCTCCTGCCAGCCCCCCTTCTCCTTCTGCCATGAGTAGAAGCAGCTTGAGCAGATGCTGGTGCCGTGCTTCTTGTACAGCCTGCTGAACTGTGAGCCAAATAAACTTCTTTTCTTTATAAATCACACTGCCTCAGGTGTTTCTTTATAGCAACATTAAGGGAACTAAGACAATTTCCAAACTGGAAAGAGCCCAGAATTCCATCATCAGAAAAATAGTTAAAGCGGCTGCTATATATTCATATAATGTTCATTCCTTGGCAATTAAAAGGAACAAACTACTAATACATGCAACATAGATAACTCTCAAAATTAACTGCTAAGTTACCTTATACAAGAGTTGTACTCTATGAACCAATTTAATATAACATTCTAAAATAGGTAAAATTAATATATACTAAAAATAAGTGAGAGTGATTGCCTCTGGAGTGACAGATCAGGGATTACCTAGTAAGGGGCACAAGGGCAGTTATCGGAGTAAAAGTAATGCTCTGTATCTTGATAGGAGTTTGGGTTTCATAAGTCTATGCATTGTTCAAGACTCATTGAATAGCATAACTACATTTTGTACATTTCATCATGTATACGCTATACTTCAAATATAAAAATTTGCTATATACACACATTCTGAGACAAATTTATCACTCAGTTAATGATGTGCATGCTGAAAGTTTTAGTGTACTGATGTCTACAGCTAATTATGAATTTTATTAAAAACTGGGTTGATCAATGCTAAACAAAGCAATGGATGAATTGATACGTGAAAAAGCAATTGATATGAATTGATATGTGAAAAAGCAAACAGAAAAATGTTAATTGTAGAATCTTAGTTTCAAGTCTGTGTGTTCACTGTACAATTCTATCAACTTTTCCGTATGTTTAAAATTTTTCAGAATAACATTTTGGAAAAAATTAAAATTATGTAAGCAATTTTATTTATTTATTTATTTTTATTATTATACTTTAAGCTTTAGGGTACATGTGCATAACGTGCAGGTTTGTTACATATGTTTTAAAAGACAAATAGTGAGCTAGAAAAGTATATAATAATGAAATTTGATGGAATCAGGAATGAGTGTTTTTTTAAAAGAATGAAATTTGCCATCTTTCTTAAGTAATCTGCTGAGGACTACAAAATACATAGCTTCTAGAAGTGGTTCTTTTCTTACTATATTAGGTCTTTCTATTCTTTGTGAAGCAACTCCAAAATATATGAACTTATCAGTTCTACTCACTTCTCGGGCTTCAGCTTAGATGCTGTGCTCTCAGAGCGTCGTCTCCATCACAGAAGACATTCTTGGTGTCCTGTTCTCTCTGCATTCATCATCCCTTACTTTGATTTACTTCCACAGTACCTGCATTCCCCAATAGCCTCAAAAACCCAGAAGAGCAAAGCTCATGTAAGTCTTGGTCATCATTGTATTCCAAGTTCCTAGAAGAGTGCTTTTGCATAGCAGGCATTAAATAAATGTAGATCGGATGAATGAATGATGAATTAAATATTAAAAGAAAATAGTGTATTATGCAAAAAGTATAGATTATTCACAATGAAATTTTCACTTTATCTCAGAAAGTTCTTGGACTGTTGAAGATAAGGTCATCCAAACTAACTGGTAACCTGAGTCCATAAAATAATTTAGGGACTTCTCCAGTGAGATCTTTTTTCCCATGAAAGAAAAGTTATGTGTTCAAACTGAGTAATTTACAACATTAAAAAATTCAACACTAGTCATTGTTTCCAATTCACTCTTTACCATTTTTCTAGTTTCTTTTTTGACATACCCTGTATTTTATCAAGGAACATCACAGCTTTTGGTCACAAAGTTCAGCATGATGTTAATATAATCCTTCCTAGAAAAAAAAATAGCCCCAAAGGAATAAACAAAATCAACAATGATGATATGGTGGCTTTCAACATCAGGGAACTAAAGAAAATCAGCACACAGGATAGAGAAAGAAACTGAATTACTTTGGACCATATTCACAGCACGGGGTTAGAAAGACAACTGCAGGATGTCTACCTGGGGAAAGTCAAGAAAAGAAATGCCTTGCAACAAAAGAAGACAATGGTTACAAAACCAAATAAATTCTTTGCTGCAATAATTATATAGAAAGATTGATGTTGGAAGCAGACATATGGCTCACAGGGGAAGAGTAATGAGATAAAGGCACATGCTGCTGGAGCAGGTGATCTACTAATTAGATTTCAGCGATGTGGTTCATACCATGTTCAGATGGAAATTATCTTAAAATATACAAAAGAAACAAAACAGAGTTGCAGGAGAAATGACTTAGAGCCATGATCATAATGAAATCAGGATGACGGGGCTGAAATAAGGTTTTTATAAGACTTTTGTTGGCAAATAAAAGCAATCTGTCACGTAATATCAAAATCTTCTTGGATTGAGTAGAGCCATTCAAGAAATAGAAATATCACTTCATCATACATTCTTTTCATATTCTTTCATAAAGGAAGATACAATTACATTGAGGACCCACCAAATGACACATTTGTATTGTAATGTTTTTTATTCTCCATAACAATTTCTTGAGATAATTTTATCCTAGAAAAGAGGGCTCAGAGAGGCTAGATAACTTGCCCAAGGACACACACTTTTAAGCAACAAAACTGGGATCCAAATTTAAGGTTCCTGATTACAAAGATAATCTCGTTAATTCTGTGCAATGTGTTCCATCTTGTTCTATAGCACCGAGAAAGTCAAATGCAACTTGAAACAATCATTGTAAGGAAATAAAAACCAATGTACATAATTGTTTTATAACACATACTTACTTCTATACCATTACACAGACAAAGTTTGGGTTATGGTCTTGACCATCAAAACCATTTATACTGGGTTAGTTACTTGTGGTGAGACCTTGCATTGTACTTTGAATATTGCACTCAAGGAGACTTTCCTCCTCTTGGCCACCATTTGATGTCCTCACAACTAAAAGGCTATATTACCACTATAGTTTATAGTTTTAAACTAAACCACTGATACTAGCTCTTACAATTTTGAGATACAATGCAAATGTTTGAGGGTTGAGGAAGGAAGTGGGAAAACTATCAAATTATTCTTGAATAACCCTTCAAATTGTAGATGTCAAGACATTTAGAAAGCATACTGACAAGAATAATTCCTAAGGAATTGCATTAGAATAATTTGGGTGGCTAAAATACATTTATACCTATACCTAATTAAAATCATTCATTCATTCTGTCATGATATTAATAAAAAGCTACAATCAATTTTTCTGAATTATAGTGGTTTTTGTGTTGTGGCTAGTTAACATACTAAAATTTTACTTCAACCTGAGAAAAAGCACTCATTATGCAAAGTAAAATTAATTAGTTTACTTGGCAATAAACAAAACTTTTAAAAGTACTCCTTCCATTGAAGAATCAATTCATATAATTTCAAGGATTAGTGAAAGAAAATCAGCTCATTAGCAGGATGCTTACATGGAAACTGTAGTCAAAAGACTTTTGATAGAATTCATTAATTTTAAGTTTGGTATCAGCATGCCTAAGTCAAAAACATGTGGCAGAGTAAAAACCAGCCCTACCTTTGAAGCCTGCTAAGTCCTAACACAGACAAACATTTGTAATAATAATTACCATGTATTCAGTGTCAACTATGTACCAAGTGCTATCTCACTTTTCATCTAGCATCTCATTTGAAAAAATAGAGACATTATAAAAAATAGTTGGGTCCAGGATGAGTTAAGTGGTAAAAGACCTCTGAAGCCAGAAGGATGTGCAATAGAGAGCTCAATCCTTAAACCATCTGTCCAAGAAGGTAGAGGAAACCTGGGGGGTAGAGAAAGTAGAGAGAAAACGCCTTAGGAGTTGTCTCAAGTATAGCTGAAGGGAAGATCTCTGGCTCCTGCTGGCAAGGGAAATTACAAAGTCGACAAGTTCTTGTTACAAGGTGAACACTAAAAATCTGACTGTCTAGAAAAAAAGAAAACAATTTATCTGCATGGATAGATTTCTGTAAAAAATTAAAATTTCTTTTAAAAGGAATTTATTGGATGGAATTTATTGGAATTTTGTGGATGGTTTGTCACCCTTTCTCCTACCATCTCCCCTTTTTCCCTCTTTATGCTTCAGGTATGTTGGTGCTCCTGTGGACCTCATTTAAATCTATTGGGGATATTTAAGACTCAAGATATTTCCTTAAAATAAAGTTCCTTGGTTTGCTCATTTTTTTCCCTGAAATAAAATAGACATCAATTTCCAAACACTTTAAAATCACTTTATCTTAAAATAAACACCTCTATCTTCTGAGCAGTTGAAAGCATCTTCCTCCTTCTTTGGAGCCCATATTTGAATGACATTTACCTGATGTATCACAGAAATCTAATAAGCATTTCTTAAAGACCTGCAATGCACCAGACACTGTATTAGATGCCGTGAAAACAAGTTTACTTGTCGGATCAGCTTCAAAACAAGCTTCCTCTAGCTCTTTCCCTATTTTCTGTGACCTTAGATGTTGGTCCACATCAGTAAAAGCTGTCTGAAATGGAAAAGATAAATAGAACAGAACTTGTGGCAGTAAACCCTTTCAAAAAGCTCAAAACGTGGGCATTTAGTAAACTAAATGCCTTTTTTTATGAGGCTGCCTCAAGTCAAGACAAAGTCAAACCAGTTGTCCCTGAGCTAAGAAAGCAGTTGCCCAACCTGACTTTGACTTTGAGACAGTATGTATTTCCATTCATATATTTATTTCCAGGCAACCATTATTAGAGAAGCTATGTTCAAGGCACCAAGGAAACTGCTGAGACTAGAACTAACATTACGGATAGGGTATGGATCTCTCTCAAGAGGATATAGCATCTACTTATAAAAGATTATGATAAAAAGTGGAAAGAAACCAATGTTGTGAGAGATGCAAATATGTAGGTTTGATCTGAGTGTATATACACACAAAAGATCAATGTATATATTTCTATATGAATAATTCTCCCTCTTGTTTGTCAATGTGTTATCTCAGCATTCCTCTGTAAATTTTTGTTCTTATTTCAGAAATGAGTTGTAATTTAATCTGATGCCTAGAACTCAATGTAGAAATAGGAGAATGTAAATTTATATTCTTAGCTGGCACAGATGCAGTATGATGAGGGGCTTACTTTACCATGGGCTAAAATACAAATAGCTGCTAATAGGAGACAGAGGAGGAAATAGTTTAGTGCAATAAACAGAGAAGCCCTTTAAGAGCTGAGAATCTGACTAAATGGCCTAATGCACCGTAAGAACATCAGTCATTCATAACCTCTCAGTCTTAGAGTTCTTACCTGTAAATCAGAGGAAATCAGTTTTTACTACAAGCTATTTAGGTTTCTTCACACTTCTAGTCTCTCAGATTCTATTAGCCAGTGGACTTTGTGGACTGTGTGCACCATGAAGCTTAGTCCTCACTGTAGTCCCCGTGCCTAGCACAGTTCTTGGCCCATAGTAAATGCTTGGAAAACACTGACACAATGAGTGATGAAGTAATAGAATTGCTTGTGAGTGGCACGCTAATAACGTCCACCACATTCTTTTCTTCTCGGATCCCTTTCTAGGGTGACCAACCATTCTGGTTTGCCTAGGACTTTCCCTGAGTTTTTTGTTCTAAAAGTCCCACTTCCTGGGAAAACCTTTAGTCTCAGGCAAACCTGGATGGCTGGTCACCCTTCCCTCTATATCTCCCCTCTTTCCCTCTTTATGTTCCAGGTATGTCGGTGCCCCTGTGGATCTTACTTAAATCTATTGGGGCTATTTAGGATTCAAGACATTTCTTTTAAATGTACCTAAAAGTTTGGAAAATTATTTCCTTGGTTTGTTCATCTTCCCCTGAAATAAAATAGACATCAATTTTCAATGTCTTTCCGTAGTCATATGGCAAGTGCACGAATGACTCACAAACAAAAATGTCCTTCTATTTGCCAAAGCTATCATCCACCTGAATAAATTGTGATGCGATAAAAACACAGAGCATAAGGCTTCAAATAATTCTTGGAATATTTTTCTTGGACACCAAGCCAAACAGATGTGCTACACAAAAATCTAAATTGGTGGTGAACTGTGAATATCTGGTGACTTCCAGAGAAAATATCCCAGGAGAGCAGGAATCACCAACCTGGAAGTGGGATAGCAAATCCACAAGAGAAATCCAAAAGTGTTTAGAAATCTGAGAGGGCATTATTTCTTTCATTAAAATTTTCACATGTATCTTGACCGTCAGCTGAACTGAGAGTGATTAGGGCAGTGTCATTCTGCAAGGAATTACAAAACAAATTCTATGCCACTGCCATCCATTTTCCAGCTCTGAAAAATGCAAGATGGCACTGCCATCAACTCCCAAGCCTCACTCAAAGCTACAGGCCATTCCCGTGGAACATGAAGTGGTACCCTGGAAGGAAATCTAGTTTTTAAAATAGTCCAGATTTTATGCTTGACTAGCAAGGATAATGCAGTCTAATGCCATCATACACAGTACCTGATTGAATGCAGGCATAGAAAATAAAGCTTTTATTTATTATACCCATAAAATAAATGTAATGATTTATTTCTAATCTATTCCCTTGAGTCATTATAAACTATTAGTTGATAATACTGGTGGATGTATATATTTGAGCTGTTTCCTTTTTCTTTCTTTTTTTAAGAGATACGGTCTCCCTCTGCTATGCAGGCTGGAGTACAATGGCACAATCACAGCTCACTGCAGCCTCAAACTCCTAGGTTCAAGCAATCCTCCCACCTCAACCTCCCAAGTAGCTAGAACTATAGGTGTGTGCCACCATGCCCAGCTTTTGAGTTTTTTTAAGTTGTAACCAATGTCCCATTAAGAAATGACTATTACAGAACCCTAAGCACAGGCTATAAATATGGAACAATAAGAGACAGTGGTAGCATGTGAAATTAAGAAGTGGTCAATACATAAAATGAACAAAACTATCCAGGAAATCAACAAAAACAACAACAACAGCAACAACAAAAGGAGCTCAATAAACACAACAGACAAATGGGTAAAGGATGTTCAAGGGTAATCCACAAAAATATAAAGAAATGCTCATATTCACTGGTAATGAGAGGAATGAAACTCAAGACAGTAACATACTACTTTATACCTTATGGATCAGCGTAAATGAGAATGTCATGTGTTGGTGAGGAAATGAAGCAAGAATGCTCATGCACTGCTGGTTGGAAGTAGGCTGATACAGGCATCCTGGAAAGCTCGCAGGGGGTACTTACTTGAGTCAAAATTGCTGACCTAGCAATATTAATCCAGAATTTGTATCAAAAAGAAATCCTCGCAAGAAATCCACAGTCACTAGATTATTAATGGTATGCATCACTGTGTTGTTTATATAAACAGATAAAGACAATTATGTGAGTTCATAGCTAATAAATAAATAAGGAAAACAGAGTGGACTTACACTATACAGTACTATACTATCCAACTGTTAGAAGCAAACTAGATGTGCTCTCTGCAACATGGAGAACTATCTAAAAATCAGTGCTTTAGTGAGAAGAGGAAAAATACAGTATTTTATGTAAGTTATGTTTGTGGACAAAAACATGCTAAACTGAAATGACAAAGTAAGAGAATACATAAAAATTCAAAAGTACATATTAAACAGATTAGAGTGATAGGCCACAGGGGAGGAAACTGGGAATGAAGAGTGAGAATAAAAGTGAATCAATCAATAAAGAAAGAATAAGCTTTGCACAGGGAAGTGACAAGAGTGAGCTGTGGAATAACTTCACCTTCTGCCCTTAAAGACTGAAATAAACAAAGACATACATTCATAAACAAATAAAATTAGTCATAAATGTTTTTTAGAATACCTAGCACATAGAGAGTATTAACTGCTGCAACTATTTCTCTGAGCTCCAATAAGTACTATATTATACCACAGAACTCACGATATTTTCTAGTTTTGTAGTTACTTGGCCTCAAGGACAATCTGAGCTTTCAGATAAAAGGGAGTTTCTGGTTAGATTCCAAAAGAGGCATGTTGGAAAATGAAATACATAGTTTTAATTATTGAAAAGAAAAGTTAAATAAAGTAGCATGAAGGTAGAAAATATGAATGCTTTATAATCATAATTTTAATTTAATGTCTTGCAGTTTGTAATTTAAAAATCATGGTACAAAACTATGGGGAAGGAACGCCTGTGAAACAGAAAATAGGGCAGAATCAAGAATAAGAGGAATGCCAGGATTCTTGGCATCATTCTCTTTAAAATAGAGCTCTTCTGTTGAGTATACCAAATATGATGACATTTCACATTTTATTTCCTACAGGACAACTGCATTATTGAGAAGTGACAGCGTCCTGGCAGCCCTCACAGCCCTCGCTCGCTCTCGGCGCCTCCTCTGCCTGGGCTCCCACTTTGGCGGCACTTGAGGAGCCCTTCAGCCCACCGCTGCACTGTGGGAGCCCCTTTCTGGGCTGGCCAAGGCCAGAGCCGGCTCCCTCAGCTTGCAGGGAGGTGTGGAGGGAGAAGCGCCAGCGGGAACCGGGGCTGTGTGCAGTGCTTGCGGGCCAGCTGGAGTTCCGGGTGGGCGTGGGCTTGGCGGGCCCCGCACTCAGAGCAGTCGGCCGCCCTGCCAGCCCCAGGCAGTGAGGGAGTTGGCACCCGGGCCAGCGGCTGCGGAGGGTGTACTGCGTCCCCCAGCAGTGCCGGCCCACTGGCACTGCGCTCGATTTCTCACTGGCCCTTAGCTGCCTTCCCGCAAGGCAGGGCTCGGGACCTGCAGCCCGCCATGCCTGAGCCTCCCACCCTCCTCCATGGGCTCCTATGTGGCCGGAGCCTCCCTGACGAGCGCCGCCCCCTGCTCCACGGCGCCCAGTCCCATCGACCACCCAAGGGCTGAGGAGTGCCAGCGCATGGCACAGGACAGGCAGGCAGCTCCACGTGCAGCCCTGGTGCAGGATCCACTGGGTGAAGCCAGCTGGGCTCCTGAGTCTGGTGGGGACGTGGAGAGTCTTTATGTCTAGCTCAGGGATTGTAAACACACCAATCAGCACCCTGTGTCTAGCTCAGGGTTTGTGAGTGCACCAATGGACACTCTGTATCTAGCTGCTCTGGTGGGGCCTTGGAGAACCTTTGTGTCCATACTCTGTATTTAACTAATCTGTTGGGGATGTGGAGAACCTTTGTATCTAGCTCAGGGATTGTAAACGCGCCAATCAGCACCCTGTCAAAACAGACCACTGGGCTCTACCAATCAGCAGGATGTGGGTGGGGCCAGATAAGAGAATAAAAGCAGGCTGGCCAGCTAGCAGTGGCAACTCGCTGGGGTCACCTTCCCCAGTGTGGAAGCTTTGTTGTTTTGCTCTTTGCAATAAATCTTGCTACTGCTCACTGTTTGGGTCCACACTGCTTTTATGAGCTGTAACACTCACTGCGAAGATCTGCAGCTTCACTCCTGAAGCCAGCCAGACCACGAGCCCACCAGAAGGAAGAAACTCCGAACACATCCGAACATCAGAAGGAATGAACTCCAGACGCGCCACCTTAAGAGCTGCAACACTCACTGCGAGGGTCCACGGCTTCATTCTTGAAGTCAGTGAGACCAAGAACCCACCAATTTCGGACACATTATGAGATATCTGAGCTTCTTCACAAACTGGAGTTACCACCCGTAAAAGAGTTTTGTATCCAATGACACTGTTGGCCCCTGAAACGCTTTATTGTATTGAAAATATTGTAATTTGGAAAGGTAACTAATTGGGTAAAATGTTAGATCATACTTTTATAATTTTGTCATTTGAATGGCACTGTATTAACAGGCCTTTTTTATCTATTAACTTACTAAATGTTCACTGAACATCTACAATATATCACATTTGATCAGACCTTAGATTTCATTCAAAAATTAACATGCTGGCCACGTGTGGTGGCTCATGCCTGTAATCCCAGCACTTCGGGAGGCCGAGGTGGGCGGATCACGAGGTCAGGAGTTAGAGACCAGCCTTGCCAGCATGGTGGAACCCTGTCTCTACTAAAAATACAAAAAATTAGCTGAGCATGGTGCCGCGTTCCTGTAGTCGCAGCTACTCAAGAGGCTGAGGCAAGATAATTGCTTGAATCTGGCAGGTGGAGGTTGCAGTGAGCCGAGATCACACCATTGCACTACAGTCTAGGTGACAGAGTGAGACTGTCTCAAAAAAAAAAAAAAAAACACGCTACTTGGGGTCAGTAGAATAACACCCTCTCCAAAGATGTTCACATCCTAATCCCTGGACTCTGTGAATGGGTTACTTTGCAGATGTGATTAGGGCTTTGAAGTGGAGACATTGTTTGAGATTATCTAGGGGGCTCCAATATAATCACAAAGGTCCTTATAAAGAAAAGCAGGAGGCAGTATAGTCAGAGAAAGAGATGTGAAAACAAAACCAGGGACCACAGTGAATCAGAAATTAGATGATGCTACTGGCTTTGAAAATGGAGAAAGAGATATGAGAAAGGCACACAGGCAGCTTCTAGAGCTGGAAAATGCACAGGAATGGATTCTTCTCTAGAGCCTCCAGGAGGAATGAAGCTCTGCCAATACCTTGATTTTGGCCCAATGAGGCCCATTTCTGACTTCTCACCTTCAGAACTCCAAGATAATAAACATGTTTTATTTAAAGCCACTAAATCTGTGGTAATATGTTACAGTAACAACAGGGAATTAATACGAATTTGAGAAACTTCTGACACAGTGAGGGACATTAATAAGTAAACCCTGGGGATACACAGTATTAAGTTTATTAATTAAGTTATGCACCAGATATTATAAAATGACTTACTCAATGGGCATTCTGAGAAAGCTCCGCTGAGGAGACACATAGGCTAAAATCTGAAAGAGAGTCAGAATAAGGAAGGGAAGGAAGGGGAAGGGAGGGGAGGGGAAGGAAGGGGAGGGGAGAAGAAGGAAGGGGAGGGGATGGGGGAAGAAAGGAGGGAGGGAAAGAGGAACAGAGGGAAGGAGGGAAAGAGGAACAGAGGGAAGGAAGGAGAGGAGAGGGGATCAGGAATAGGTGATTCAACTAAGCAGCAGAACAAAAACATGACAGTTCTAAAACAGCAAAAATCCCAGGAATCTCATTAGTCGTTCCAACTCCCATCATAGTCTTTACACCCCGCACCTGCCAGCTCCAAGGAATGTAGCTATTTTTTGGCCCTGATGTTAGGAGTGCTGATAACTCTCCCCATTCTGAAAGAACAGCTAAAAGGCAGTAACAAACAGGCATGCACTGATTAAGGAAGAAAGCATCCCTGCACTGAAGCTGATACAAAGTGTCGTTTATAAGCTGCTATGAAGTCTCAAATAACTAAATAACTTAAATGTGTGGAAGATTTTCCTGATTTGTAATGTTTAATTTTTTTCAAAGATATTGTTATTTTTTACTATGATTAATTGGAAAACCATGTAATCTGCCTTCTGGTAATAAGTAGATAACAGGGTAACTTTTGAGTGAATATTTGTGGAGATATGGGTACTGTAACAAAGTACATTCAATTTTTAACCAATTCCTGGGAAAATAAACACCACTGAGCTACCTAAACAGTTTCTGTTACCCCTATGCCATATCAGGAACACAGGCAGCTCTATCTGGTAGATTTCTAAAGGGAAAGCCACAGTAGATTAAAATTATATGGTATGAGTTTTTCTTCCATGAGAATGGTGAAATTGAGTTGAAGAGCCAGTTTGGATGGGATTTAAAACTAAAGTCACAATGTATTTTTGCAGCAATCAAATCCATAAATTAATAAGCTAATTTAAAGGGTTTCTTACTATTCAAGATAATGCAAATAATCTTGTTGTCTAGGATGACTAAGGACGTTTATATGACCCTTTAAAGATTCCCAAAGGTCTAATATGAAGCAAAACGAAACGTCTTAGTTGTAAAAGTTTTATTTTATAATTGTCAAAGAAAGCTTTCTCAGTTAAAAACTGAATTGTATAATGACTCAATATCAGGAAGAACATTGCCAAAGTGGGCTATTTATTTTCTGTTAAAAGACTTCTTAAGCTGTCTTCCCAAAAGAAGTAATCTTGGATGCCTGTATTATTTCATCATCCAGTGTATTCTTTTAGGAAGGACAATAATGGCCATTGTAATTTCATAGCTACTCTGATAAATAATTATTTTTTCCTTGAGCTTTTTTTATTGATCAGAGTTGTAAAAGGGCTGATAACTTGGGCAGCAGTTCAGAGCATCAGGAGTTTTGTATAGGTGAGAATTAGTTGCATTAGTTAGAATATCCAGTCCCTATGCAGAGAAATATCTTTATGCTGCTGAATTTGGATTTGTCCATAATTTCCTGATGTTAAATATGATTAATGTCAGACACAGAAATACCCTTTGTGTGGGGTTAGCTGATGTCACTCCTTGATGAGACAGACCATAATATTATAGAAATATTATTTCTATATTATTATTTCCATAATATTATATAACATACATGGCATATTTCACCTTTCACTGCACAATGTGTTCTTGTGAAATCAAAATAAATATTATTTCCATAATATTATAGACCATTATATATATAGAAAAACTAAGCCACTTAGTCTTATCCTTTGCTCCCCAACAAAGACTCTCAAAGACATCTGATGCTTTATAAATAAATATTGCAGCTCTCAAATAACATCCAGGAGTTTCTGAAATTGAACACATTTCTTATTTGTCATATACAATCAATTAAATTTCTTGAATTCTCACTTGTTCATAATTCATTACATTCCCTTTTAATTTTCTTTTAAATAACAATTTTGTAACTAGGTAACTAGGTTGTTTTTGGCTTAGACTTGCCCAGGATTTACAGGAATAATAAATATTTTAAAATTTAAAGACCAGCCTCTATAACTCTAAAAGATTTTAAAAGAATCTTGACATACAGGATCTATTTCTGAAGCCCAAATATTAGTTGTAACATTCCAGATTAGCACAATATATTTCTTCACAGAATTCCGTTAATGAATTGTCTAACGTCAGTGTCACTTAAATGAGTGACATTCTTCAGATCATTTTCTCATTATTGATTTGTCTCAAATTCCATCTTAATATAAATGTCCTCTTTTTGAAATTTCTGGAATTTTGAAGCTTAAAAACTAGGCGTGAATTTAATGTGGAGAAAGAAGCAGTGGCATGTCTCTATCTTGACAGTAGTTCACACACATTGTGGTTCTGGTGTGTACTGTAAGGAATGTTATTAATAACAGAGTATTAAAAAGATATTAGTCCTTCTGGTCAACATCATTTCTTCATTTACAGCGCCCTTCTACTCTTTGACCTTTAAAGATTTTGAGAATTGCTCAGGACCTACCTGTAGCACGATGTGAAATTTTAGTACAGGGAGTCACCTAGAAATGGGCTCTAAAATTAACTTGAAAGGTGGAAATTATGCATGGCCAAAAGGACCCTTGGCAACCTTTTAATAAAGCATCTGTGAGAGATATACATCTTTCATTAAGTCTGACACTGCCATCTTTTCTCCTGCATTAGATCTGACTGATTTTTTTTCTTCAAATAAACAATAGATGAGCAAGTTGGCTGGCATTTGGGATTTATCTGATACAAAAACGATGTATCTTGAAAGACTAGAGCCACCCTCAGCCTGAGATGTTCACACTTTGAGAGAGAGAACTGAAACCAACAGAAGGAAAGATGAATTCCTCATCTCAGTCACTCCAGAGCACACGTGATTTAAATAGAATAGCAAGCTGAATCTATTATCGTGTTTAACATATTATTCTTCCATCTGTGTGTTTTCACTCCTTAGGTTAATTTCACTCAAGGTGAGTCCCTTGTGATGCAACTTTATTTGTGTTTGTCATTATAAATCATTGGATTCCCTGTATTCAAGACACAATGGGCCACTCCAATTAAGCTTGTACCAGGATCTTATTTGAAAACAATGTGTATAAGACATTTGCCTGAAGATTGAGTATATGCTTTAGAGATCTTCAGAAGGTGAATGTTGTCAAGGCAGAACAGTGTATACACCTTGAACTCTAGTGGAACCATGTACTTCTTGGCCATGATAAGTGATTTTATGTCACTCGTGATAAAGTAAATTTCATTTACACGTGGCATATTTCACCTTTCACTGCGCAATGTGTTCTTGTGAAATCAAAAAAATTATGTCTGTAAGTCCTGCTCTGTCATTTCTATCTCTATGTCTAATCACTTCTTCAGTCAGAAAAGAAAGAAAAATATACAATTAGGTTTAGGAGCGATATCTCCAGTTCCCAGAGATTAACTGTCACAGAAATGTTACAGCAACTTTGTTATATTTGTAATATTTTTTGCCCAGCATTTCAACAAAATTCTCTTTCTTATTTGACTTTTTAACCTTTTCCGTGTCTAAAGTTCTAAAGTCTGGGGCCCTTGACTTGCCTGTATATTAGAAGATGAATGCATTATCCATTGTCTTTGCCAATCAAAGGGGACCTATCTTTCCACAAAACACCCTGTATTCTATTTTTTGCATTTATTCCCAGCAATAAAGAATATTGTTTACATTAGAGGTTGATAATGGCAAAAAAATTAAATAAAGAATGGATGAGTTTCTTCTACTTAGGAAACATAGTAACATCGTCAGCAAGAAAAAAGAATTCATGTGCCTGGCACCCCAAAGGAACTGTGCAAGAAGAAATAGATACTAAGAGACTAAGACATTAATTAAGACGGAAATAATGAACCAGAGTACATCTTTCAAAGATTGAAATAAGCTCTGCACAGAAACCTTTTTTTTTTTTCCAGAAACTGACACACTCAGAACTGGAATCTAGTTATGATAATGGAACATATTTGTCATTAGTAAAAAAAAAAAAAAAGTAATGGACTAACTTGGATGGATAGGTAAGCAATTTTCTCTCTAATTAAAATTAACTTTTGTATAAGGTGTAAGTTAGGGGTCCAGTTTCTGTTTTCTGCGTATGGTTAGCCAGTTTTCCCAGTACCATTTATTAAATAGTGAATCTTTTCCCCAGTGTAAATTAGTTCATCCATCGTGGAATACAGTGTGGCGATTCCTCAAGGATCTAGAACTAGGAATACCATTTGACCCAGCAATCCCATTACTGGGTATATACCCAAAGGATTATAAATCATGCTACTATAAAGACACATATATGTTTACTGCAGCACTATTTACAATAGCAAAAACTTGGAACCAGCGCAAAAACCCATCAGTGAGAGACTGGATAAAGAAAATGTGGCACATATACACCATGGAATACTATGCAGCCATAATGTAACCATAAAAAAGAATGAGTTCATGTCTTTTGCGGGCACATGGATGAAGTTGGAAACCATCATCCTCAGCAAACTAGCACAGGAACAGAAAACCAAATACCATATGTTATCACTCATAAGTGAGAGCTGAACAATGAGAACACATGGACACAGGAAGGGGAACATCACACACAGGAGCCTGTTGAGGGGTGGGGGAAAGGGGAGGGAGAGCATTAGGACAAATACCTAATGCATGCGGGGCTGAAAACCTAGATGACCGGTTGATAGGTGCAGCAAACCACCATGGCACATCTATACCTATGTAACAAACCTGCACATTCAGCACATGTATCCCAAACTTTAAAGTAAAATTTAAAAAAATAAAATAAAGAACAAAAGAGGAAAACAATTAACTTTTATTTATGTAGTAAAGTTCTTATTTTCTTTATAGGCTTCCTGTATTTCAAATTCCATGAACTGTAATTAAAGCATAAAAAGCAAGTAAATTTAATCAAAGGCTAATGAAACTTTCTAATTTTACTTTATTTTATTACTTTTATTCACCTGGAATTGCCTTTATTTCACCCTCATTTTCTTTTCTTTTTCTTTTACTTTTTAATCGACATACAATAATTGTATATATTTTTATGAGGCCCATAGTAATGTTTCAATATGTATAATGTACAGCAATCAGATCAGGATTTAGCATATCCATCATCTCAAACATGTATTATTTCTCTGTGTAGGGACATTCAATATCCTCCTTCTTGCTATTTGAAACTATATGATATATTTTGTTAACTATAGTCATCCTACAGTGGCCTAGAACACTGGAAATTATTCCTCCTATCTAGCTCTAACTTTGCATCCTTTAACAAATCTCTCCCTACTCCCCTCTTCCCTCTACCCTTTTCGGCCTTGAGTATCCTTTCTTCTACTTTTCAATTCTATGAGATCAACTTTCTTTAGCTTCCACATGAGTGAAAACATACAGTGTTTAATTTTATGTTTCTGGCTTATTTCACTTAACATTATGGCGTCCAGTTCTATCCATGTTGCCACGAATGACAGGATTTCACACACTTTTTTCACACATTTTTATGGCTGAATAGTATTCCATCGTGAACATATCCCACGTTTTCTTTATCCGTTCATCTGTTATTGGACCCCTAGGGTGATTCCATATCTTGGCTATTGTGAATAGCGCTGCAATAAACATGAGGATGCAGATGTATCTTTGAAATAGTGATTTCTTTTCCTTTGGATAAATGCCAGTAGTGGGACTACTGGATCATATGGTATTTCTATTTGTAGTTTTTTGAGAAACCACCATACTGTTCTCCAAAGTGGCTTTTACATTCCCACCAACAGTGTATAAAAGTTCTTTTTTCTCCATATCCTCTCTCCAGCATTTGTTATTTTTTTGTCTTTTTGATAATAACCATCCTAACCGGGGTGTGATGATAACCTCATTGTGTTTTTGAATTGCACTTCCCTGGGACTGTGCTAATTAATTAGACAATACTTTTTACAAAAAATGAAATTATATCTTGCCTTTTTAAAGTATCCACTTACCTAAATCATATGGTCATAAAAGGATCAACTGTGACAACTGCAGTTAAGTAGCCACATAATTAAATTCTGTCCTTTACAAACATTAATTCTGATTTCAATGTTCTCCATTACTAATTTCCATATATAACAAAGGTGTTTACATGATAGTGATAACTAAAAAGACAAATGCTGAGTTTAAGGTTATGAAATCAGTGTTTCACTTGCTATTGCCTAGAAATATTAAAATGGAAACCTCTATTTGCTGCAGATTAAAATCTCTATTTCTCTTCAGGGTTCACATATACTTAAAACACAACTAGGGAACTAAATTGTTATTCCTCTACGGTCTCCAGAATTGAAATTATGTGAAAGTGTACTTTAAAATCAATCAAGTAAATATCATTTGTCTATAGTACTAATGTTGTAAGCATTATAAAATGCTGATAGAATTATAAGAAAATCTCTAAAAACCAGATTAAATTGAGACATGCTCAGTAAAAAGCAAACAGAATTCTTAAGCCCTAAATTTAGGGAATCTTTTCTTTGTAGACCTAATAATTTAGAAACACTTTCATCTTGAGTTTTTGTACACTGTGGAATTGTTTTCTCTCTGGAAAAATAAAATTGTTTTTGTTCAGAGGATTCTTGATGTCCAATGTCATTTTTGACAACCTGTAAGTTTTTTGTTATTGTTTTTTGTTTCTTGTTTTATTTTGGTTTGGTTTCTCCATGTGACAGGTTTCCAAATCCCTAGATTCTCGAGCATTGCCACACATTTCTTTACAAAAGAAGAGGTGAAAAGGCCCAACGTCACAGACACTATAGTCTCTGCTTCATTTCTGAAGTCAACAAATGTGTCCTTTCCCTCAGTTGTGGCATCTGTCAACTAGATGCATTTGAACTCTTCTGAGAGCTTCCCTTGGGTTCAAGGATTCCTGAGTAAGCTTGACAATTGCATGACTTTTAAAAACCATTATTCTAATGTACTGTATTATAGAGATCTGGTGTTACAGATAACAACAGGATAATGTACAAGACTTATATTTGTTAGTACTGTACAGAATGTAAATCAGTTGATCATATTGCCTTAAGTCATTTCATATTCAACTTTTGATCTTACAGATTAATTTCTATTTCCCTTTCCAGGAAAGCTACTTTTTTAATTTTCCCATCTAGGATCAAGGATTTTCAATCACTATTAAGTTTAATGGAGTCATATTTGATCTTTATTATATTTACAACCTTTAGGCAGAGCTGTACTGGCTGTCTTTGTGCCTTATTTTTCTAACTAAAAACTAGATTGGTTTTAAATAAAAATTTAAAGTTTGGCAATTCATACCACAGCAACAAGAACATTAACTATAATCAGTAGAATTGTACATGATTTTAAGAATTACTCATGTTATCATTAATTATGTTCTTTTCTGTTGAATGTTTCTACCTTATTCCACAATTACAAAGCATGACTTTGCTTACAATAACTTTTAAATAATTACGAATTTTTGCAGAAAAGAGCAATTTCCAGTATGTTACTTAAAAACGATACCTCAAGATTGTACTGTTAAGTAGTATCATTGCAATATTTGAGAAGGAAAAGATAATGCCTGAAATGTGCTTTCACTGGGAAATAAGATGGATAATAAGTACAAACAATGAGGTTGCTACTTCTCTTAGGAAAAGAGGGACCTTCCTTTCAGTGGACAAGGTAATTTTTTATTCTGTTTATATTCAAACACTAAATAACAACAACATTTTTCTCACAGGTGTGTGTGTGAATTTGCATAAACTGGATGAAATACCAAAATAATTTAATAATTTGAAAATTAGGACATAAGAAAATTAAGGTTGTGTATATAATTATCATGTTTACAATATTTTTGATGACATGAAGCAAACAACTGTTTAGATGTGCATCTGTTTCACATAACAAAAAAATAGTGCTATAGCTAAAAATATTATTTTAAGAACATAATTGTCTGTTAGATTTCTCAATGCAGCCATCTGTCTCAGGTGTAATGATCTGTCACTCTGACTTTATAAAACAAAACAAAACCTTTAAATCTGATATATCTTTGTTTTTCTTAGTATTGCTTTATTAAAACTGGGGGAAATTTTTCTTCATGCTTTCTCAAGCATGATAATTAATGATGTAAGTTGTTTCTTTTTCTTAATTGCTTTATCTACAAGGAAAAGAAAAATTAATTACTTTTGCATCATTAAAATTGTTCCTAAGCTTGTTTTATGATTCTCTGCTTTAAATGTCAATCAGAAACTCAGCTGGACTGAGAAGTCCAGAAGAATAAGGTTATCCCAAATTCTAAATTATCATATCCCTGACTAGTCACTTTGGGGTTCACTGGCTTCCACATTGACCTAGCAAAGTTTTTACTAACTACTCCCATGTAAAATTGGCTGCCTTTCATTCTCAGGGGTCTGCTTGGATCATGTGGTTTTGGTTTGAGGTATATGGAGACTGTGTCATCTTTATTCAAGAAAATATGTGGTTAGTGGAATTCTAACCTCTGTTTACAAATAAACAGTAACCCACCACGTTAGCAAAAAACTCATTTTGAACCTAAATTCTTCAAGATTCTTTAGAAGATACCAAGTTTTTCTAATTTGTATATTTTTAGCAGCCAGAGAAGCCATAAACCAGCCCCTAAACTTCATCCTTAGACAAAAGTAAAAATGGCTTGTCATACTTCTCTATTCATTGGCTGATTTTTTTATACTTACTAAATTCTCTTTTCAAACCAGATTTTTCTTAATTTTCCAAATATTTTAATGAGTTTGTAATCCTTTAAGAAATGCATCCCTCTGTCTAATAGGTCTTACCATCTAATTTATCTGTAGCATGGAGGAGGAAGAGGAGTATGGAAAATGAGCCCTTCCCTTATATGCCCTTCTGAAGCATATTAACTTTTATAAGTTTCATGTAATTGTGTAAAGGGCATATAAATGAGAAGATAATTGTTATTGTTAAATGTTGACTAAATTCAAATCAGTAGTTAAAAAATCTGCGTAGAGGAAAAAGCAAAGAGCAACATGGCACCCATACACTACTTTAAGTGGAGGATATTATCTTTGCTTTAGAAGAGTACTGAATACCCCTATCCACTCAGTCTAAACTTATCTTTGTTACCCCCTTGCTTTTAAAAATAGTTTTACAACATTTCTGAATCCCTAAAGCAGATATTATTTAATTCTGAATGTGTTTTATAATATAAATATTTAGTGGTTATTTTACAATTTACACTTTAAATATTTTGTTCCTCAGCTATTTATCCATGTTGTTAAAAAATGTCGCTTATTATTTTTACTGCATTATACCATGCTATTGTTATAAATCATGCTGCTATAAATCTTATACAAATTCCTAGTACACATATGCAAGGATTCTTAAAATATTTCATGTTATGAAGCCCTTTGGCAGTTTATAGAAACTTATGATGCCTTTTCATAATAATTTTGTGAAGAATTAAAAATTTGGCCCATTTTAAATAAGTAAAATGAAACACATAGGTTTAAAATTAAACCAATTTTTTGAAAATAAAATTAAAATACGTTTTGTTTCTTGAATATGTGTTATACTCATAAATGCTCTTCTTTATTATTCCACTAAATAATAAAATCCAGCAACGGTATAATTACTGCCATAATTTCTAAGAAATGATTAACATAAGTGATGTTTGAGAATATTGCAATAACTGTAATGTGATTTGACTACATCTGTGATTTCTGTGCTATTAAAACCTAGATATTTCTAATACTATAGGTTTTTCCTTTTACTCATAATTGAAGGAAATGGTAAATTTCAGTTAGAAATTAAAGATGCAGTAAAAATGAAGACAAATGTTTTTTCCCATATAATACACAGATCCTCTGAAACCTATCCATGTGGATCTCGGTCAAAAACCCCTAATTAGGAAAAGAATTATACTAAATGATTACAAATTATTTTCCAAAAATTATTTTTTCAATTCATGGTCTCACAAAATACTATAGGTTGGTGCAAAAGTAATTATGGTTTTTCCAATTAAATGTAATTGCAAAATTTGCAATTACTTTTAATTGCAAAAGCTGCAGTTACTTTTGCACCAACCTAATATAGAAGAGTTCTCATTGTTTCACATTCTTTCAACACTTGATATTGTCAGACTTTAAATTTTTGTCTATCTTGTCGAAGGAAAATGGCATCTTGTTATGGTTTTAATTTGCATTTCTGTGACTTTTATGATATTGGAATTCTTATTACCTATTATTAACCATTTGTATTTCTGTTTCTGGGAAACATCTGTTTATGTTTTTGCCCATATTTCTAATGATTTATAAGAGTTCTCAATACTTTCTGGAAAAAATAATTTGTTGTTCACATCTCTTGAAAAAGTTTGTTTTCATTATTGTGGTGCCTTATGATAAATAAAAGTTGTTTTTCACTGTAATCAAAATTGTCAATAATTTATGGTTCTTTTTCATCTTAAAATATACATCCCAACTTTAAAGACATAAATGTAAATCTTTTTATTGTCTTCTATTAGTTTCTCCTTTCATATTTAAATCTTGGTAATCAGTGGTGTGACTAAGACAGCACATGCTGACTTACAAGGGCCAATTATCAGTTTTTCAGAAATTTGGGGAGCTGGTTGACATCATATTAGTAGCTTAAAATGGGCCACTATGGGAATATTTACAACATGGAAATTGGCAAGCGCTAAAATAATGAGAGTTTTGTTGATTCGTTGTGGTTTTCTTAGGTGGGGCAGGGTAGGAGAATGTATCTTGTTTTTAAACATTTATCAGCACATTACTGTCTTTATTCCATCTGGAATTGCTTTTCAGATATAGTCAACATTTGCTAAGGAATCTTACCTTTTCCATTCATCTGAAATGCTAACTCTATCATAAATCAATATTTCATACATACATAGGTCTCTTACTGAACTCTTTCACCCTTACAATGATCTATATTTTATGTATTCATCATGTCATGCAGACTTAGTTACTATAACAATAAAATAATGTTGGATATTTGATGAGACAAGGAACCCCAAATTGTTCTTCTTTCTTAGGAATGTTTTGACCAATTTTACTTCTCCTCTTCCACATAAAGTTAAAAATCATCTCTCAAGTTTCACACAACACTCTGTTAGAATCTTGATTGACGTTACATTTCCCATATAGGTCAACTGGTGATAACTGAATAGTTTCCATTGTTAGCATAATAACATGATATACATCTTTTTAAAAATAATAAATTTTATAATTTCCTTATAAAAGTCTTGTATATATTTTTTAGATTTATTAGCCACATTTTATTTGTAATGTTATTGGTATATTAGCTTTTATTAAATTTTTCTCACCAATAATTTTTTCTAGCATATACAAATGCAATTAATTTTATATTATTGATTTTACAACCATCAAAATCGCCATGCCCTCTTATTACATGTAATGCATTACTTGGGTGCTCTTTGAGGTTTTCTATTTAATAATCATCACCTGAAATAATAAAGCTAGGAATCTTATTTTCCAATTCATATATCCTTTATTTTTTTTTCTTCTCTTCCTGTTTAGGAAAGGATAGTGTTGAAAAAATAGCCATTTCAGGCACCCAATGTCTTAAACAAATCTTAAAAGGTATGATGTTTTCCGGTAGGTTACATAATGGTAAATATCTTTTAACAGATATTAAAAGGAACCTTATCTTACTAATTTGTTAAGAAATACATACTATATTTTGTCATATTAATATAATTAAATTGCCATATGATAAATCCTCCAATTTCCTTAAATTTGGTAAATGGCATAAAATGATTTTTCTAATAACAAATAAACTTTGTGCTGCTGAGATAAATTGATATTAGTAGTGACATGTTACTTTTCTATAGGTGACTAGTTTTAATTTGCTAAAATGTTATTTAGAATTTTTCTCATATATATAATGTATTTGATTTACAGTTTTCTTTTTCTGCCCTTGACAGGTTTTTGTGACTATGTTTTGCTAGCATTATGAAATATATTAGCCAGTGTTATCACTTTTTCTATTCTTGGGAATATTTTGTCAATGATTAAAATTATTTGTTCCATGTATGACTGGATTAGTTCCATATAAAACCATCTGTATGGAAAATTATATTTGCAGGATGATTTTTAACTACTGAGGTAATTTTATCCTTGATTTGCAACTATTTTTTTCACCTTGGCACACTTTTGATAAATTATATTTTTACGGATTTGTCATTTCATCTAAGTTTTCAAATGTGTTGATTTAAATTTCTCAGTACAACTCTGATTATTCTTTTTATAATTTTTTATTACTTCTAGTTATATCTTTTTGACTTTTTTCTTTTTAAATCAATCTTGGTATTTATAAGTCAGTTAAACTCAATCTTAGGTTTGGTTGATCATCTCTATTGTATGTTTATTTCATTTGTTCCATATTACTTTCATTTAGTTCATTTATGCTTTACTTTTTTTTAATTTCAATGCTTAGGTTGTTATTTTCAGCCTTGCTTTTTTCTATAAGCATTTAAGGCTATGTGGCAGACAGAATAATGGCTCCTCAAAGATGTACACATTCTACTTCTTAGGACCTATGAACATGTTATGCTACATGGCAAGAAAGAGTTAAGATTGCATCTGGAATTAAAGCTGTTAATCATCTCATCTTCAAACAGAGAGTTTATCCTAGATTATCTGATAGCATCCAGTCTAATCACATGAGATCTTACAAATGGAGGAGAAGCAGAAGAGTGGGTCAGAGAGATGTGGTGTGAGAAGTCTCCCTGGCATCTTAATTTTAGCTTAGTGAGACCACACGATATTTCTAACCTACAGAACTGTAAGATCATAAATTTCTGTTGGTTTAAACCACTAAGATTGTGCTAATTCATAATAGTAGCAATAGAAAATTAATACAGCCTATAAATTCCTCCCTAATGTATAATATAGCTAAGTCATTACTGACATTTATTTTGTAATATTTAGTGTTTTTTGTTACTGTCTGGTTACATAGTTTAAAATTTTTATTTATGGTTTTTTGTTTATATATACATTATTTAGAAGTTTTTGCATTCTAAATGTATCAGGTTTATTCTAGATACCTTTTAGATTGAGTTCCTACATTTTGATCAGATTTTTATTGTAAATGATATAATCTTTCATGGCTTAGTATATGAGCATTTTTTAAATGCCCTCTGTGCGTTTCTTTGAAAATACTATATACTTAACTTTTTGAGTGCAGTACTCTATTGCTACCTATTTGATGAATTTTATTAACTGGGCTTTAAGTCTTCTGTATCCTAATTTTTTAGGAGGGCATCTAGATATATAAGTTAATGAGAGGTTGTTAAAGACTCCACTATAACATATATTTATTTCTATTTAAAGTTCTATTGGTTAGGTAGATAGATAGATAGATAGATAGATAGATAGATAGATAGATAGATAGATAGACAGATAGACAGATAGATAGATTGATTAAGGTTATGGTCTTTCTTGGATTCAAATTTCAGTTATTATACTTTCTTGGTGAACTGAAATTAAATGAAATCATATTATCTCCAGAATGCTTTTCACCTACAGTCTATCTTTATATATCTACAAAGCTTTCTTTTTTTGTTGGAGTCTCACTCTGTTGCCTAGGCTGGAGTGCAGTGGCACTATCTCAGCTCACTGCAGCCTCTGCCTCCCCAGTTCAAGTGATTCTCCTGCCTTACCCTCCCAAGTAGCTGGGACCACAGACGTGTACCACGGCACCTGGCTAATTTTTGTATTTTTAGTAGGACAGGGTTTTACCATTCGGCCAGGTTGGTCTCAAACTCCTGGCCTCAAGTGATCCACCCGCCTCAGCCTCCCAAAGTGCTTGAATTACAGGTGTGAGCCACTGCACCCAGCCTTCAAAGCTTTAAGTATGATTTGCCCAGTGTACATTTTCTATTCTCTCATGTTCAACCTTTCTTTATCCTAATGTTTTGGGTGGGTTTCTTATGAACGTTGAACACCTGAATTTTGTATTTTTATTCAATTTGGCCATTTTTTCTTTAACTGCTAGATTCAGTCTATTTATATTTATTTCAATTCCTGATATATTTTCACTTTTGTACTCTTATTTTTGTGTTCTCAAGGTTCCTCCCAGCTTAGTAAAGTAGGATTTTCTATTAGACTCCCTACCCCTGTCTCCCACATCACTCAATGCCCACAAACTGACTCAAGTCCACTGGATTTTGCAAATGTTTTCTATGAAAACAGGCCTTGTTGCTCAGATCACCTCTCTTTGTTCCCTCTTTTACCAGTTATTCAGCCTTTGGCTATTTTTACTTGCTTGCCAGCACCGACCTATTTAAAAATGTGTCTACCCTACATTTTGTTGTGTCCATGGGGAGGGTGGGTCTGGGTTTCTATCCTGCCTTACTGCCAGAAAAAGAGATTTTTTTAGCAATGTAAACTTACAGACTGTCAACGAAGATAATAAAATCCTATCATTATTATAGTTAAGTAATCCTTCTACCTGACCCTTAAAAAATTGGGTACGACACCCTCAACAAGTCCAGCATTGTAAATATCATCACTCTAGTATAAATGAAGCTATGTTGTCTCTCTGAAGGGACTTATTCTAAGAACTATAGAAGGCTAAAATCTGTGAACTTCTCAAAATTGCAGTCTTTCTCACTTAACACAAAACAATATTTTCCAAAAAAACACATGGCATGTCGTCAGTGATCGATAAACTGTTATTGAATAAATAGTTAATGAATAAGTACATTATGCCTTTACCGATATTGTAAGATGACTACTTTCTTTCAAGTCATTTTCGTATGTATTTCTCTAATTCCTTTTTAAATGTGGCCTTAGTCTTTTTTGTGGATACTATTTAACAAGAAATTATTTTTCTCCCTAAAGATTACTCTGCCTAAAAATTTATTGTAGTGCTGTATATAAGTGTGGTTTCTTTTAATAGAAAATAAATAATGAGTTCAATGTTAGTGGCCTTATTGTATAGTATTTCAAAAATGATAGGTAAGCATGCTAAATAATACAGGATGTTAGTTACACTGCATCTTAGAGCACTGTAAAAATATTTCACTGAGCAAGAGCTTAATTCTCAAATATCAACATTTTCCAACATTGTAACAGCATTTGTTTGTTTTATCCCTGACAGTTCCTTTTGTCAAAGAACTGTTACCCAGTTTTGTCATCCAGCATTCCCTTTAAATGTAAGGCACATTTCCTCCATAATGATTAGTCTGGAAATTTATAAGACTACAGAAACAAGGTAACTTTAATTACTTCAAGTAGTATTATCACAGATGAGGTCTTGCGATGTCATTACCATATGTTGCACTATTTTACAAGTTCTAAACTAAGCTATTTAGGATAATATTGACAGTATATTCTATACTTAGTATAATCTGCCCTCAAACATTCTCCAGCTATGAGACTTCTGGAGCAACATATTCTTGCTAAAAAAAGCCCTTGTATCAGGTTGGTAAAGGCATTCTGACAGTCTGTAACAGGCAGAATTCCTTTCTTGCACACTATTCCCAATAGTCTCATTTTACTTTGTACAAAATGTAATAAGGAAAGATATCCTTTGCACAGAACACTTGGTGATATTTCCCGTGTTTAAAAATTACCTTCAGTACTTGAATTACATAAAAACTAAGAAGACTCACGACTTGCTATATCTGTTCATTGCTGCATTTTTGGTATATATTATATTGATTTTCCTACTTTAAAATAAGATTAGGAAATTGTTAAGAATACTTCACTTTTCAAAGATAATTGTGACATCGTATGCACTATCAAATGCAGAAGTGCCCTCATGGAAGGTTCTATTTGTATGCAAACATTTTCGTTGTCCCCAATTGGTCATATGCCTTTGCCGTCACTATTGCATACGCGTGTTTATTAACATAAACATGGTTACATGATGGAATGTGTACATTCATTTAATTCTTGATTTCCAGGAGTTAGCTCCTAGAATGTACCCCCAGATTCCCATAAAGTAGATACTGCCATTGTTCTTTTTGTTTTTTAAATGAGAAAAAATAAAAAGAGAAGTAAAAAAAAATCCCAATTTATGCAGATAAAATGAAAGAAACTTGATTCAAAACCAGCTTTCTTGGATTCCAGAGCCAGGGCTGGTTTTATCATACAACCATATCAATACAACCATATTATAACTATAATACAACCATTTACTGTCTATCTAGCATTAATTTAAGGCTTTAAAAAGAGCTTTATGCAAATGATCAAATTCATTAATAGTACCGACCCTTTAATCCTTTCATCATCCCTAAATGGAAAAGAGTTGTTATTCCAATTTTACAATTTAAGATATTGGCAATAAAAGGAGGTCTAAATCTCATAGGTGGGAAACTGGAAAGTGAGCACAGTTCTGGCCAGACCTTTAGCCACTATACTCCCTCTGCAGTAAGCTCTCTCACTACCAACCCCTTTTAATATATGGTGGCAGAACAGAAATGACAGAGGTCAGCCCCTTAGCTTCTTAACCCTCAGTTTCTCGTCTTCTTTGTCTGTGAACTGAGGGCAGACTAGAAATCTCTAAACACCAGTCTAACACAATACGTTATGCTTCCAGGTTTAGATCACCCCAATAAAAATTAAATATTTTATGAGTCTGTTCTCAATTGCTATTGCATTATAGAAAATAGTTTTACTTTTCATTTTTCCTTGTTTCAGCTATGATGATTATTTTAGATCACATCCACCATCAAATTTGAAGTTTTTGATCATATTAAAACATTCTATCTAAATTAAATAATATGTTTGGATTACAAAAGGCTAGACAGAAATTGTAGCAAGCACACACTTTACTATTACAAGTATTGCACATGCCCTTTAAAACAGATAAAACTGTTCATTTATGGTTTGTTTCAATTTCCACATTGAATTCATGTCTATAATAATGTTTCATTTATATTGCTTAATTGTTTAAAACATGAATTGAGTCTTTAGTGGCTTTCTAATCCCGACAAAAGGAATTTGGGATTAACACCTATGAGAACCTATACTGTACCTCTCAATGTTGTATGTTAGAAATAACCAGATAAAAATTTATCTTGTTTTAAGCCGTCAAATCTGTGGCAATTTGTTATGGGATCTCCTGGGAAACTAGTATAGCCTAAGTTATATTTTCTTTTCTACACATCTGTAGTTGTATTTCGCCAAAATACAAACAAATAAAATAAGAAATCTAAGAAAGTAAAATATATCTGCCCCAAATGCAGAGTGGCACATTGAATCTGCAGCAAAAAGAGGAACATTACTGGGGGAAAAAAAACTAGAAAAATCTAAAAGCAGCCTGTACTTAACAGTAGTGTACCAGTGTTAATTTTTTTGTTCAACAAATGCAGCATAGTTGTGTAAGATGCTTAGCATTAGGCAGATCTGAGTGAAGAACGTACAGGAAATGTCTGTTCTATCTTTGAAACTTCTAAACTATCTAAAATTATTCCAAAATTTCAAAAAATAGATTCAAAAATAACTTTGCCACACTTAGAACTAGGATGGAAACTTACCTATTTCTTTCCTTTTTTTTTTTCCTTTTTTTGAGACTGAGTCTCGCTCAGTTGCCCAGGCTGGAGTGCAGTGGCGCAATCTTGACTCACTGCAATTTCCTCCTCCCGGGTTCAAGTGATTCTCCCGCCTCAGCCTCCCGAGTAGCTGGGACTACAGGCATGCAACACCATGCCCAGCTAATTTTTGTATTTTTAGCAGAGACAGGGTTTCACCATATTGGCCATGCTGGTCGTGAACTCCTGATCTCGTGATCTGCCCACCTCGTCCTCCCAAAGTGTTGGGATTACAGGCGTGAGCCACCATTCCCAGCCAGAAACTTACCTATTTCAAAGTCAATCAGACAAAAGTTGTTTTTATTATTCCTACCAATCTGTCCTTCTAAGTTTGAAAAAATATTAAGGTGGTTTATCACTTAGAAGACGCAGACATTTCAAAATATACAATCGTGAACCATGAAATCAGCATAACCACAGTGTGGAAATACCACCAGCCTCCCCACATTGGCCCATAAAGCGGTAGCTGGCATGAACTCCACACCCAGCTACACTATTTTTATTAGGGAAGCCAAATGACCTATTTTGATATAGCAACCAGTTTATTTTTAAAAAACATATTCTCAGGATTAAAGTTAGGAAAATAATGACTTCATTAATAATCTCACATCTTTAAGAATACCTAATAATTATTGATAAATTTATATATACCTTAATTTACATAGAGTGCCATATCTAATTCTTTCAAACAACTTATCACCATTTTATCCCTTAGAAACCAATACTCAGAGAGATCTAGTAAGTACCCAAGTTTATATAGTACTTAGTATGTGACAGAGCCTGTCCATGACCTCAAAACTTTCTCATCTCTCATCCATCAAAACCTACTAACTTTACATCATAGAATAAAAGTGGAAAAGAGATGATCCAATACTCTGGCCACATATACAGGCAGAACTTACTTCTATGGTTTGCATGGCATTTTCATTCTTCATTTTAGCAATGGTGATTTTAACTTTGCTAATATGCAAATATTGGTTAACTCCCATATAAAAAAGTCAAATGTACATTAATTTTAGCAAAAGCAAGTGATCCAAGTGTGCTCTCCTCCTTTGCCCCTGTCCATCCATTGTATGCCCTTGTCTACTTTATGTCTTAGGAGCTTGATCTCAGGCAACTGCATTGCCTGGCTTCTGATTAGTTTTAGCCATCAAAAGGCACAAACAGAAGATGAAGTTTGGGTTCTACTTCCCCTCTGTTCCTTCTCTGACAGGCTGCTGTACCTGGTCTGAATAATTTGGATAGTATGTTTGATCACTGATTCCATACAGCAAGCTCTCCTATGATCACGCGTTTACTAGGTTTTGGTAATAGCTTCTTCCTCTTCCAATATCTTATGCGAATAGTTATTTTATTAAATTCTTTTGAGTACCTTTTATTTATTGTGATATATGCTTCTTGATAAGACTCTGATATATTTATTTAATATCAGGTTTATGCATAATAATTCTTGATGTTCTTCCTGGGTGTTAAAGCTCTCTACATTTTACAATTGTATTCATCTTTAAAAAGAAAGCTAAGCCTTTCTTCAAGTTTTTCTCATCCAATCCTTCTCCTTTACCCTCTGCCAGAACACACACACACACAAACCCACACACTCACACCCACACTCATAGTCAAGGAATTTATTTAAATCAAATTATCTTCAAAAAGACAGAATAAATATTGTGAATGCAGTTAAGCCCCAAATTTAGATAAGTTCTTCTTTTAATAATTCAATCTGCTACTACTGTACAATAACATGGGAAATGACCGTGAAATTTTTTTGTATTGCATAGATGTACACTAGTTATATCATAGGAGAGTACAGAAAGGTGATGTTAAACCCAAAGAGATATTTGGTGTATTATATATATGTTTTTTTTGAGATGGAGTCTCGCTCTATTGCCAGGCTGGAGTGCAGTGGTGTGATCTCGGCTCACTGCAACCTCCAACTCCTGGGTTCAAGTGATTCTCCTGCCTCAGCCTCCTGAGTAGCTGGGACTACAGACACGCGCCACCACGCTCAGCTAATTTTTGTATTTTTAGTAGAGACAGGGTTTCACCATGTTTGCCAGGATGGTCTCGATCTCCTGACTTCATGATCCACCTGCTTTGGCCTCCCAAAGTGCTGGGATTACAGGTGTGAGCCACTGCACCCAGCCAATGTATGATTTTTATGAAAGAGAAAAAATTACAAATTTGCTGATTTTTCTGAGACCTCAGGTGGGCAAGTTGTGATATCCAGCAGATAAACTGGTTATAATAAACACATTCATTCTGTTCCTTCAACATAATATAAGCATTTTGACAATTAATTTTTTAAAGACTATTGGTTTCCACTTCTCGTAAGAATAGACCAAATCTACCATAATAATTCACCATTATAAAACAACTATAAAATATGCCCATAATGCCAAAACCAGCAATCTAAAGGCATTCTTTTGAGGAGGAGCATTGTACAAAGTGAATTCCATTTTTATAGCTTTTAACCTATGGCCAGTTGCTGTGGGTGCAACATGTCAGTTGGTAAGTGTACCAAAGGAAAAACTGAACTTAGAGAAATCATGATCGTAGAAGAAAGTGGAGTGATCAAAGAAAAGAAAGAGACAGAAATTCCCAAATTCTGTACATCCACATCCCTGACTAGGGACAGAACCACTCATGTAAGAAACAGATTCAAATAAGCTCAACCAATGACCAAAAAACTGAACTTAGACTGGAGCTGCTTGCCCCCAAAAATAGAGTTTTCAGTTCAAATATAAATAAGAGAATTGCTAGGCAAAAAAAAAGAATAACAATAATGTTCAATACACAATGATCTATATTCTCCACAACTTAATTTTCTCACTATCTAGGATATCATACAAAATTACCAAACTTGAAACAATCAAAGAAATAAACCACATTCTAGAATAAAGAAAATTGTCTGAACCTCAAAATGAATGATATTGGAACTAGGAGACAAGGATCTTAAACTGGTTAAGATAACTCTTCCCTATTAAAAAAAAATAAACGTGTATTTGGCAAATATACAAAATCTTGGCAGACAAATAATGATATGAAAGTAAAGAAATAGAGGTGGAGCCAAGATGGCCGAATAGGAACAGCTCCAGTCTACAGCTCCCGGCATGACCGACGCAGAAGACAGGTGATTTCTGCATTTTCAACTGAGGTACCAGGTTCATCTCACTGGGCGGTGTTGGACAGTGTGTGCAGGACAGTGGGTGCAGCACACCGAGCATGAGCTGAAGCAGGGCAAGGCATCGCCTCACCCAGGAAGTAGAAGGGGTCAGGGAATTCCCTTTCCTAGTCAAAGAAAGGGGTGACAAATGGCAACTGGAAAATTGGGTCACTCTCACCCAAAATACTGTGCTTTTCCAATCGTCTTAGCAAACGGCACACCAGGGGATTATATCCCACTCCTGGCTCAGAGGGTCCTACGCCCACGGAGCCTCTCTCATTGCTAGCACAGCAGTCTGAGATCAAACTGCAAGGTGGCAGTGAGGCTGGGGGAGGGGTGCCCGCCATTGCTGAGGCTTGAGTAGGTAAACAAAGCAGCTGGGAAGTTTGAACTGGGTTCCTTGAGCCCACCGCATCTCAAGGAGTCCTGCCTGCCTCTGTAGACTCCACCTCTGGGGACAAGGCATAGCCAAATAAAAGGCAGCAGAAACCTCTGCAGACTTAAATGTACCTGTCTGACAGCTTTGAAGAGAGTAGTGGTTCTCCCAACAAGCAGCTTGAGATCTGAGAACGCACAGACTGCCTCCTCAAGTGGGTCCCTGACCCCTGAGTAGCCAAACTGGGAGGCACCCCCCAGTAGGGGCAGACTGACACCTCACATGGCGGGGTACTCCTCTGAGACAAAACTTCCAGAGGAACGATCAGGCAGCAACATTTGCTGTTCACCAATATCCGCTGTTCTGCAGCCTCTGCTGCTGATACCCAGGCAAACAGGGTCTGGAGTGGACCTCCAGCAAACTCCAACAGACCTGCAGCTGAGGGTCCTGACTGTTAGAAGGAAAACTAACAAACAGAAAGGACATCCACACCAAAACCCCATCTGTACATCACCACCATCAAAGACTAAAGGTAGATAAAACCGCAAAGATGGGGAAAAAACAGAGCAGAAAAACTGGAAACTCTAAAAATCAGAGCGCCTCTCCTCCTCCAAAGGAATGCAGCTCCTCACCAGCAATGGAACAAAGCTGGATGGAGAATGACTTTGACAAGTTGAGAGAAGAAGGCTTCAGATGATCAAACTACTCAGAGCTAAAGAAGGAAGTTCGAACCCATGGCAAAGAAGTTAAAAACCTTGAAAAAAAATTAGACAAAGGGATAACTACAATAAGCAATGCAGAGAAGTCCTTAAAGGACCTGATGGAGCTGAAAACCATGGCACGAGAACTACGTGACAAATGCACAAGCCTCAGTAGCCGATTCGATTGACTGGAAGAAAGGGTATCAGTGATGGAAGATCAAATGAATGAAAAGAAGTGAGAAGAGAAGTTTAGAGAAAAAAGAATAAAAAGAAATGAACAAAGCCTCCAAGAAAAATGGGATTATGTGAAAAGACCAAATCTACATCTGATTGGTGCACCTGAAAGTGACAGGGAGAATGCAACCAAGTTAAAAAACACTCTGCAGGACAGCTTCCCCAATCTAGCAAGGCAGGCCAACATCCAAATTCAGGAAATACAGAGAATGCCACAAAGATACTCCTCGAGAAGAGCAACTCCAAGACACATAATTGTCAGATTCACCAAAGTTGAAATGAAGGAAAAAATGTTAAGGGCAGACAGAGAGAAAGGTCGGGTTACCCACAAATGGAAGCCCATCAGACTAACAGCTGATCTCTTAGCAGAAACTCTACAAGCCAGAAGAGAGTGGGGGCCGATATTCAACATTCTTAAGAAAAGAATTTTCAACCCAGAATTTCATATCCAGCCAAACTAAGTTTCATAAGTGAAGGAGAAATAAAATCCTTTACAGACAAGCAAATGCTGAGAGATTTTGTCACCACCAGGCCTGCCCTAAAAGAGCTCCTGAAGGAAGCACTAAACATGGAAAGGAACAACCGGTACCAGCCTCTGCAAAAACATGCCAAATTGTAAAGACCATCGAGGCTAGGAAGAAACTGCATCAACTAACGAGCAAAATAACCAGCTAACATCATAATGACAGGATCAAATTCACACATAACAATATTAACCTTAAATGTAAATGGGCTAAATGCTCCGATTAAAAGGCACAGACTGGCAAATTGGATAAAGAGTCAAGACCCATCAGTGTGCTGTATTCAGGAAACCCATCTCATGTGCAGAGACACACAGAGCCTCAAAATAAAGGGATGGAGGAAGATCTACCAAGCAAATGGAAAACAAAAAAAGGCAGGGGTTGCAATCCTAGTCTTGGATAAAACAGACTTTAAACCAACAAAGATCAAAAGAGACAAAGAAGTCCATTACATAATGGTAAAGGGATCAATTCAACAAGAAGAGCTAACTATCCTAAATGTATATGCACCCAATACAGGAGCACCCACATTCATAAAGTAAGTCCTTAGAGACTTACAAAGAGACTTAGACTCCCACACAATAATAATGGGAGACTTTAACATCCCATTGTCAACATTAGACAGATCAACAAGACAGAAAGTTAATAAGGATATCCAGGAATTGAACTCAGCTCTGCACCAAGCAGACCTAATAGACATCTACAGAACTCTCCACCCCAAATCAACAGAATATACATTCTTCTCAGCACCACACTACACCTATTCCAAAATTGACAACATAGTTGGAAGTAAAGTTCTCCTTAGCAAATGTAAAAGAACAGAAATTATAACAAACTGTCTCTCAGACCACAGTGCAATGAAACTAGAACTCAGGATTAAGAAACTCACTCAAAACTGCTCAACTACATGGAAACTGAACAACCTGCTCCTGAATGACTACTGGGTACATAACGAAATGAAGGCAGAAATAAAGATGTTCTTTGAAACCAACAAGAACAAAGACACAACATATAAGAATCTCTGGGACACATTCAAAGCAGTGTGTAGAGGGAAATTTATAGCACTAAATGCCCACAAAAGAAAGCAGGAAAGATCTAAAATTGACACCCTAACATCACAATTAAAAGAACTAGAGAAGCAAGAGCAAACACATTCAAAAGCTAGCAGAAGGCAAGAAATAACTAAGATCAGAGCAGGACTGAAGGAAATACAGACACAAATAACCCTTCAAAAAATTAATGAATCCAGGAGTTGGTTTTTGGAAAAGATCAACAAAATTGATAGACTGCTAGCAAGACTAATAAACAAGAACAGAGGGAAGAATCAAATAGATGCAATAAAAAATGATAAAGGGGATATCACCACCGATCCCACAGAAATACAAACTACCATCAGAGAATACTATAAACACCTCTATGCAAATAAACTAGAAAATCTAGAAGAAATGGATACATTCCTCGACACATACACCCTCCCAAGACTAAATCAGGAAGAACTTGAATCTCTGAATAAACCAATAACAGGCTCTGAAATTGAGGCAATAATTAATAGCTTACCAACCAAAAAGAGTCCAGGACCAGATGGATTCACAGCCGAATTCTACCAGAGGCACAAAGAGGAGCTGGTACCATTCCTTCTGAAACTATTCCAATCAATAGAAAAAGAGGGAATCTGCCCTAACTCATTTTATGAGGCCAGCATCATCCTGATACCAAAGCCTGGCAGAGACACAACAGAAAAAGAGAATTTTAGACCAATATCCCTGATGAACATCGATGCAAAAATCCTCAATAAAATACTGGCAAACCACATCCAGCAACACATCAAAAAGCTTATCCACCATGATCAAGTGGGCTTCATCCCTGGGTATATACCCAAACAATTATAAATCATGCTGCTATAAAGACAGATGCACACGTATGTTTATTGTGGCACTATTCACAATAGCAAAGACTTGGAACCAACCCAAATGTCCAACAATGATAGACTGGATTAAGAAAATGTGGCACATATACATCATGGAATACTATGCAGCCATAAAAAAGGATGAGTTCATGTCCTTTGTAGGGACATGGATGAAGCTGGAAACCATCATTCTCAGCAAACTATCACAAGGACAAATAACCAAACACTGCATGTTCTCACTCATAGGTGGGAATTGAACAATGAGAACACATGGACACAGGAAGAGGAACATCACACACCGGGGCCTGTTGTGGGGTGGGGGGAGGGGGGAGGGATAGCATTAGGAGATATACCTAATGTTAAATGATGAGTTAATGGGTGCAGCACACCAACGTGCCACATGTATACATATGTAACAAGCCTGCACGTTGTGCACATGTAACCTAAAACTTAAAGTATAATAATAAAAAAAAAGAAATAAATGAAAATCTAGAAAGGAAAATACAACATCTGAAATTTAAAATTTCTTATAAGAACTGCACATCTTAATATAGGTGAGAGAGGAAAGAGTAAGTTAATTTGAATATAGGTGGAAAAAATTATTTAATATGAAAACAAAGAGAAAAAAGAGAGTGAAACATGAACAGAATCTCAGAGCCTATTAGATAATATCAAATAGTTCAACAAATGTGTAATTGGTACCCTAGAAAATGAAGAAAAAGAGAATGGTTGGGGGAGAATATTTAATAAAATAATACCCCCAATCCTAAATTTGCTAAAATACAAATTTTGAATACCCATTCTCATAAAACAGCAAATGAACAAACATATAAATAAATCATACTGAGCCATATCATAGTAAAACTGTTGAATGTAAAAGATCAAGAGCAGAGCTTAAAACAGCAAGAAACACATACATGCGCGCACACACACACACACACACACAATTTACATGCACACATTACATACTGTCAAGAAAAGTTTCAATTAGGCCGGGCGCGGTGGCTCACGCCTGTAATCCCAGCACTTTGGGAGGCCGAGGTGGGCGGATCACGAGGTCAGGAGATCGAGACCACGGTGAAACCCCATCTCTACTAAAAATACAAAAAATTAGCCGGGCGCAGTGGCGGGCGCCTGTAGTCCCAGCTACTCGGGAGGCTGAGGCAGGAGAATGGCGTGAACCCGGGAGGCGGAGCTTGCAGTGAGCCGAGATTGCACCACTGCACTCCAGCCTGGGCGACAGAGCGAGACTCCGTCTCAAAAAAAAAAAAAAAAAAAAAAAAAAAGAAAAGTTTCAATTAAAGGCTAAATTATCATCAGCAAAGGCCAAAACTGAGTGGAATCTCTTTAATGTTTTGGAAAAACTTTATTAAAAAAAAATCAGTGTTTTATGTTGCTGTTTGACTTTGCAACATCTTGAAAGTCCTAAAAGTCATTTTTAAAACCATCAGTGCTGCATGCTGCTGCTGCTTGACTTTTAAAATAAAAACACATTGCCTGCATTTCACCTCTATTCAGGTATACAATACGATGGGACATTTGAGGAGAAGACCGAAATACTGTTGCATAAGAAATCTGGTCAATATTCTTTATGCATACCTTGTTAGATGACAAAGGCTTAATATTTGTAGACAAGGTTACGTAATTGTAGAGCTTTTCCATTACCTTCTGCTCACTCTTGCTTTCTCTCAGCCTCAGGAAAGTCTAATGGCAGATATTCACATTTTGATGTGAATGAATATAAGATATTATATAGCTGGTGTCAAAGTTATTGCCTTTAAACCTGTATTTCTGTGTGGAATACCTTATTTTATCCATTAGAATGGAAATTTTAGGCATCACTGTCAAAGAGAGGAAGTTTGAGAACAGAAAATAGTCTTTCCTTGAGCCACTGAAATCACTGACAGCAATTACATTTTACACATATATGAAAACTACTGTATTCAATAACATTAAAAGAATGAAGCATTATAGAAACAGTAGAATGTGTTTTAAAGAGCACCTATAACTACTGGTATTGTCTATCATTAGTCCATGAATTAAAAGTTTGGTGCCTCATACACAGTTACATATGCATATATACACAAACTTGTGTCTTGGAAGTGTGAGCAGTTGAATATATCTTGCAAATCAAATCAAACCAATGCATATTCTAGAGGAAATGAATCTCAGGTGCGTGATACCAGTATTTATAAAGTAGTTGCACAATGGCCTTTAACCTGTGGCAAACACAATAGGGAACTCTGCTCAGAGCTGCCATGCACTGGGACTCATTCCCGACCCCCAACGATTCCCAGGGGAATGGATGTGTTGAACTGGCAGAGAGAGCAACCCATTCTCACCATGGACCTCTGGAATCCTGGCAGGAGGAGATCCCTCAACCACCACAGGTACTAAGTTGCAAGGGACAGCTGCTTAAGGGAATGGTAGGGGCATCCTACCCCTCCTCTATCAGGAGCTAGCTGATATGAAGCCCAGAGGGTTTGGTGCAGAAGTGTCTGTAACAGGACATGGCCAGGGATGACTATCCTCTATGTTTTACTTGCTTCCAAAGAAGACTTTAACCCTAGGGGAACTGTCAGACCTCAACTCTGCAGGACAGTCTTGGCCATCATATGGGGCCAATCAGATCTGAGATCCCCTCGGTCTGCTGGTCTCTCCCAGGACCCCAGCCTAACAGCAATTACTTGCAGGCAGCCTCAAGTGCCCTGGGGCCAGCATCATAGCTCCTGTGCCGGCAGACCGTGCCTGATCAGTGAAGAGCTCCAGGAAAGTGGCCCTCATGGCTATGCACCAGTTCACCATTCTCTCCCTACACTGCAGCAACCCCTGAGCCCACAGAAATTCCCCACATTATTTTCCCAGTGTATGTGTTTGAAGGCGGGTTTTGACTTCCTTGCCCCGCAAGTGCATATGTGTGCAGGCATCCTGCCCTGCCACTGCTGCAGCAGGAGGGCAGTCTGCCCTCCCTCCCCTACCAACCACATTGCAGTCTGAGCCTTGACAGGCACAGAGCCAGCCAGCCCTTCCCCCACCAGTGCCCCATCCTTGCACCAACACTGCTGCAGGAGTGTTGACCCTCAGCAGAGAGGCACAGAGAACAGCAGACCCTCCCCTCCTCTGAGCAACCCCCCTGCCTAGGCACACAGAGAAGGCACACAGACCTGTGCCCACCAGCACCCCATCCCCATGCAAACACCACCACTAGCACCACCACACGCGATGACCAGCATTCTCCCACTCCCAGCCAAGATGCTGAATGTCATGAATGCCCACATGGAGGCAAGCACCCTGGCACCCAACAGCAACCTGCCACAGCCAATGAGCATGTCCCCATTATGTGGTCACTGACACAGCTGCTGGCACATGTAAACAAGGATGTATCCCATTGTCACCGTACTACAAAACGTTTTGGCTGACACCACCCATCAGAGTGTGGTGAGAAGCTGTCTGGGAGCACCTAAGGCTGCTACAGAGCAGGGTATTCCTAACTTTGAGGAGACAGAGAACAAATTCAGGGCCCAATACAGGTACCCAAGAGTTAGAGCACACAGTCCAGGAGTTGGGAGCTGAGCACTGGCCCTGTAAAATCTTCAGAAATGAAGCCAGTTTGGATGAATCAACCTCATGCCACAATCAAACCCTCAATGTCATTAGGTAGGATAAAAGAAAAAAATTATCCAAAGACCAGCAACTTCAAAGACTGAAGGAACATCACCCAAAAACATAAGGAAGAATGAGGACAAAAACCCTAACAACCCAAAAGTCAGACTGCCTTCTTTCCTCCAAATGACCACACCACTTCTCCGCCAAGAATTCTGAACCAAGCTGAGACAGGTGAAATGACAGAAATAGATTTCAGAATATGGATAGGAACAAAGATCATTGCGATGAGGAGTATGTTGAAACCAAATTCCAGGAAGCTAAGCATCATAATAAAGCAATGCAGGAGCTCACAGACAAAATAGCATAAAAAAGAATGTAACTGACCTGATAGAGCTGAAAAACACACTACAAGAATTTCATAATGCAATCACAAGTATTAATAGCAGAATAGACCCAGTGGAGGAAAGACTCTCGGAGCTTGAAGACTGGTTTTCTGAAATAAGACATTCAGACAAGAATAGAGAAAAAAGAATAACAAGGAATAAGCAAAACCTTCAAGAAATATGGAATTAAGCTGGGCGCGGTGGCTCACAGCTGAAATCCCAACATTTTGGGAGGCCAAGGCAGGCAGATTACAAGGCCAAGAGATCGAGACCATCCTGGCCAACATGGTGAAACCCTGTCTCTACTAAAAATACAAAAAAAATTAGCTGGGCACAGTGGCACATGCCTGTAGTCCCAGCTACTTGCGAGGCTAAGGCAGGAGAATCACTTGAACCTGGGAGGCAGAGGTTGCAGTGAGCTGAGATCACGCCACTGCACTCCAGCCTGGTGACACAGCAAGACTCAGTCTCAAAAAACAAAAAAAAAAAGAGAAAAGAAATATGGGATTATGTAAAGAAACCACATCTACAGTTCATTGTTGTTCCTGAAAGACATGGGGAGAATGTAAGCAAACTGGAAAATATATTTCAGGATGGCATCCATGAGAACTTTCCCAACCTAGCTGGAGAGACTAACTTTCAAATTCAGGAAATGCAGAGAAGCCCAGTAGAATACTTCATGAATAGATTATCCCCAAGATAAATAAGCATCAGATTTTCCAAGGCTGAAATGAAAGAAAAAAATGTTAAAGGCAGCTAGAGAGAAAGGTGAGTTCACCTACAAATGGAAGTCCATCAGACTAATAGCAGACCTCTCAGCAGAAACCCTACAAGCCAGAAGAGATTGGAGGCCAATATTCAACATTCTTAAAGAAAACAGATTCTATATCCAGTGAAATCAAGTTTCATAAGCAAAGGAAAACAAGATCATTTTCAGAGAAGCAAATACTGAGGAAATTTGCTACCACCAAATCTGTCTTACAAGAGCTCCTGAAGGAAGCACTAAATATGGAAAAGAAAAACCACTACCAGCCACTACAAACACAGTACACAGGCCACTGACACTATAAAGCAACCACATAAACAAACCTGTATAATAACCAGCTAACTCATGATGAAAGTACTAGATCCACACATATCAATACTAACCTTGAATGTAAATAGGCTAAATGTCCCAATTGAAAGACACAGAGTGACAAGACCCATGGGTATGCTGTCTTCAAGAAATCCATCTCACCTGCAATGACACACAGAAGTTCAAAACAAAGACATGGAGATAAATATATCAAGCAAATGGAAAACAGAAGAAAGCAGGGGTTACAATGCTAATTTCAGACGAAACAGACTGTAAATCAACAAAGATAACAAAAGACACAAAAGGACATTACATAATGGTAAAGAGTTCAATTCAACAAGAAGATCTCACAATCCTAAATATATACACACTCAATACAGAAGGAACTAGATTCATGAAGCAAGTTCCTAGAGACCTTCAAAGAGATTTAGACTTCCACACAATAATAGTGGGAAACTTAACACCTCACTGCCAGTATTAGACAGATTATCAAGGGAGAAAGATAACAAAGATAGTTAAGATTTGAACTCAGCACTGGATCAAATAGACTTTGTATTAGTTTGTTCTCACGCTGCTACAAAGAACTGCTCAAGACTGGGTAGTTAATAAAGGAAAGAGGTTTAATTAACTTACAGTTCTGCATGGCTGGAGAGGACTCAAAAAACTTACAATGAGGCTAGGTGTGGTGGCTCATGCCTGTAATCCCAGCACTTTGGGAGCCCAAAGTGTGTGGATCACCTGGAGATCAGGAGTTTAAAACCAGCCTGGCCAACTTGGTGAAACCCCATCTCTCCTAAAAATACCAAAATTAGCCAGGCCTCGTGGCACACGCTTGCAATCCCAGCTACTTGGGAGGCTAAGACAGGAGGATCACTTGAACCTGGGAGGCAGAGATTGCAGTGAGCAGAGATTATGCTACTGCACTCCAGCATGGGTGACAGAGTGAGACTCCATCTCAAAAAAAAAAGAAAAAGAAAAAAGAAACTGACAATCATTGCAGAAGGGGAAGCAAACATATCCTTCATCACATGACAGCAGATGGAGAAGTGCTGAGTAAAGAGGAAAAAGACCCTTAAAAGACCATCAGATCTCATGAGAGCTCACTCACTATCACAAGAAAAGCAGCTTTAGGGTTACCACCCCCATAGTTTATTTACCTCCCACTGGGTCCGTGCCACAATACATGGAGATTATGGGAACTATAATTCAATATAAGATTTGGGTGGGGATAGAGCCAAACCATATTGTTTCACCCCTGGCCCCTCCCAAATCTCATAGCCTCACATTTCAAAACACAGTCATGCCCTTCCAACAATCCCCCAAAATCTTAACTCATTCCAGCATTAACCGAAAAGTCCAAGTCCAAAGTCTCATCTGAGACATGGCAATGAACTTCTATTCTACCTATGAACCTGTAAAATCAGAAACAAGTTAATTACTTCTGAGATACAATAGGGGTACAGGCATTGGGTAAATACACTTACTCTAAATGGGAAAAAAATGGCCAAAACTAAGGGACTAGAGGACCCAAAAAGTCCAAAATCCAGCAGGGCAGTCAAATCATAAAGCTCCAAAATGATCTCCGTTGACTTCATGTCTCACATCCAGGTAATGCTGATGCAAAAGGTGGGCTCCCATGGCCTTGGGAAGCTCTGCTCCTCTGACTTTGCAAGGTACAGCTCCTCTCCTGGCTCCCTCACAGGATGCCATTGAGTGTCTTATGGCTTTTCCAGGTGCACGATGCAAGCTGTCAGTGGATCTGCCATTCTGGGGTCTGGAGAATGGTTTGTCCTCTTCTCACAGCTCCATTAGGCAGTGCCCCGTGAAAACTCTGTGTGGGAGATTGCACCCCACATTTCCCTTCTGCACTACCCTAGCAGTGGTTCTCCATGAGGGCTTTGCCCCTGCAGCAAACTTCTGCCTGGACATCCAGGTGTTTCCATACATCCTCTGAAATGTAGGCCAACGTTCCCAAACCTCAATTCTTGATTTCTGTGCACCCAGAGGCCCCACACCATGTGAAAGCTGCCAAGGCTTGGAGCTTGCACCCTCTGAAGCCACGGCTCAAGATGTACCTTGGCCCCTTTGAGTCACAGCTGGGACACAGGATAACAAGTTCAGAGACTGCACAAAGCAGCAAAGCCCTCGGCCAGGCCCACGAAACCATTTTTTCCTCCTAGGCCTCTGGGCCTGTGATTGGAGTGGAGGAGCTGCTGGAAGACCTCTGACATGCCCTGGATACATTTTCCCCATTGACTTGGTGCTTAACATTTGACTGCTAGTTTCTTATGCAAATTTCTGCAGCTGGTTTGAAAATGGGTTTTTCTTTTCTGTCACATCACTAGGCTGCAAATTTTCTGAACGTTTATGCTCTGCTTTCCTTTTAAACATAAGTTCCAATTCCATACCCTATCTTTGTAAAGACATAAAACTGAATGCTTTTAAAAGCACCCAAGTCATCTCTTGAACACTTTGTTGTTTAGAAATTTCTTCTGCTGGACACCCTAAATCATCTGTCTCAAATTCAAAGTTCCACAGATCTCTAGGCCAGTTGCAAAATGTCTGCAGTCTCTTTTCTAAACCATAGTAAGAATTGCTGGGTGTGGTGGCTCATGCCTGTAATCCCAGCACTTTGGGAGGCCAAGGTGGGCAGATCACAAGGTCAGGAGATCGAGACCATCCTAGCTAACATGGTGAAACCCCGTCTCTGCTAAAATACAAAAAGTAGCCGGGCATAGTGGCAGGTGCCTGTAGTCCCAGCTACTCGGGAGGCTGAGGCAGGAGAATGGCATGAACCTGGGAAGCAGAGCGAGCTTGCAGTGAGCCGAGATCATGCCACTGCGCTCCAGCCTGGGTGACAGAGCGAGACTCCATCTCAAAAAAGAAAAAAAAGTAAGAATCACCTTTACTCCAGTTCCCAACAAGTTTCTCATCTCCAGAGCTGAATTTAAGGAGTTTAAGACACAAAAAATCATTCAAAAGATTAACAAATCCAGGAGTTGTTATTTTGAAAAAAAACTAAACTAAAAATAGATACACTACTAGCTAGACTAAGAAGGAAAAAAAGAAGAGAAGTGACAAAGGAGATATTACCACTGACCCCACAGAAATACAAATAACCTTCAGAGAATATTATGAACAACTCTATGTACGTAAACTAGAAAATCTAGAAGAAATGGATAAATTACTGGATGCATACACTCTCCCAAGGCTGAGTCAGGAAGAAATTGATTCCCTGAACAGACCAATAATGAGCTCTGAAATTGAATCAATAATAAATAATCTACCAACCAAAAAAAAGCTCAGGACTAGATAGATTCACAGCTGAATTTTCCAGATATATAAAGAAAAGCTGGTACCATTCCTACTAAAACTATTCCTCAAAATTGAGGAGGAGGGACTCCTTCCAAACTAATCCTATGAGGTCAGCATCCCCCTGATATCAAAACCTGGCAAACACACGACAAAGAAAGAAAACTTTGAGCCAATATCTCTGATGAACATCAATGCAAATTCCTCAACAAAATACTGGCAGACCGAAACCAGCAGCACATCACAAGCTTATCCACCACAATCAAGTAGGCTTTATCCCTGGGATACAAGGTTGGTTCCAAATACGCAAACCAAAAAATGTGATTTGTCACATAAACAGAAATAAAGACAAAAAAATTACACGATTATCTCAATAGATACAGAAAAGGCTTTCAGTAAAATTTAACATTCCTTCATGTTAAAAACTCTTAATAAACTAGGTATTGAAAAAATTGTACTTATAAATGATAAGCGCCATCTATGAAAAACCCACAGCCAATATCATACTGAATGAGCAAAAGCTGGAAGCATTCTTCTTTGAAACTTGCACAAGACAAGGATACCCTCTCTCATCACTCCTATTCAACATAGTATTAGAAGTCCTAGCCAGAGCAATTAGGCAAGGGAAAGAAATAAAGGGCACCCAAATAGGAAGAGAGAAAGTCAAACACTCCCTTTTTGCAGATGACATGATCCTACATCAACAAAACCCCATATTCTCAGCTCCAAAGCTCCTTAAACTGATAAACAACTTCACCAAAGTCTCAGGATACAAAAATAATATACAACAGTTACTAGCATGCCTATACACCAATAATAGTCAAGCCATACGCCAAATTACAAATACAATCACATTCACAGTTGTCACAAAAAGTATAAAACACCTAGGAATACAGCTAACTAGGGAGGTGAAAGATCTCTAAAAGGAGATCTACAAACTCCTGCTCAAAGAAATCAGAAATGACATAAACAAATGAAAAACCATTCCATGCTCGTGGATAGGAAGAACCTATATCATTAAAATGGCCATACCACCCAAAGAAATTTATAGATTCAATGTTATTCCTCTTAAACTACCAACGATATTCTTCACAGAACTAGAAAAATTTAAAATTCATATGGAACCAAAAAAGAGCCCAACTAGCCAAGGAAATCCTAAGTAAAAGGAATAAAGCTGGAGACATCATACTACCCAACTTCAGACTATACTACAAGGCTACAGTAACCAAAACAGCATGGTACTAGTACAAAAATAGACACATAGACCAATGGAACAGAATACAAAACCCAGAAATAAGGCCACACAAGTACAACTATGTAATCTTCAAAAAAGTTGACAAACTCAAGCAATGGGGAAACGATGCCCTATTCAATAAATGGTGCTGGGATAACTGGCTAGCCACATGTAGAAGATGGAAACTGGACCCTTTCATTACACCATAAGCAAAAATCAACTCAAGATGGATTTAAAGACTTAAATGTAAAACCCAAAACTATAAAAACCTTGGAAGATAACCTAGGTATCACCATTATGGACATAAGAACAGGCAAAGATTTCATGACAAAGATGCCAAAAGCAACTACAACAAAAGCAAAAATTCACAAGTGGGATCTAATTAAACTAAAGAGCTTGTGCACAGCAAAAGAACCTATCAACAGACTAAACAGATGACCTACAGAATGGGACAAAATTTTTGCAAACCATGCATCTGACAGAGGTCTACTACATAGTTTCTATAAGGAACTTAAACAAATTTACAAGAAAAAACAACCCCATTAATAAATGGGGAAATAATAAGAATAGTCACTTTTTGAAAGAAGACATACATGTAGCCAACAAGCATATGAAAAAAAAGCTCAACATCACTGATCATTAGTGAAATGCAAATCAAAATCACAATGAGATACCACCTCACGCCAGTCAGAGTAGGTATTATTAAAAAGTCAAAAAATAACAGATGCTGGTGAGGTTGTGGAGAAAAGTGAACACTTATATACACTATTTGTGGGAGTATAAATTAGTTCAACCATTGTGGAAAACAAGGTGGCAATTCTTCAAAGACCTACAAACAGAACTACCATTCAACACAGCAGTCCAATTACTGGGTATATACCCAACGGAATATAAATTATTCTATCATAAAGACACATGCACATGTATGTTCATTGTAGCACTATTCATAATAGCAAACATGGAATCAACTTAAATGCCCATCATTGGTAGACTGGATAAAGAAAATGTGATACATACACACCATGAAATACTATGCAGCCATTAAAAAGAATAAGATCATGTCATCTACAGGAACATGGATAGAGCTGGAGGACATTATCCTTAGCAAACTAACACAGGAACAGAAAACCAAATACTGCATGCTCTCACTTATAAGTCAGAGTGAAATGATGATAACACATGGACACATAGAGGGGAACAACACACGCTGGGGCCATCAGAGGAGAGAGGGTGAGAAGAGGGAGAGGACCAGGAAAAATATCTATCGCATACTAGGCTTAATACCTGCGTGATAAAATAATCTGTACAACAACCCCCATGATATGGGTTTACAAATCTGCACATGTACCCCTTGAACTTAAAGTAAAAGTTATAAAAAGGAATAAATCTAAAAATATTTTATAAAGTAGTGAGTATATTCTCTGTATTTTTCTCTCTCTAAAGTATTTAATGTTAAACAATAATTAAATTTTTGTAGTTGTTGAGAAGTTTCCATTTAACCTAATTCCCTTTCTTGGAATTTTTCATTGGATTAAATTGACAGAACCTTTTGAATATCCCCTTCAATATCCTTGAAGTTCAAATGATCTGATGTTATAACTTCCATGAAATTAATATTTAAGGAGAAATCTCTAGCCATGTTGCTGAGTTTAAGAAAATGAAGATGTGTCATCTTAATTGGAATTCATTTTCACTTAATATTTCATCACAAATACAAGTTCTCAAAGTTACTCAAATGTAAATCGCCATTGTTATTCTCAATTTCCACAGAAGTCCTTCATATTGGCCTTTTCTGTTCCTGTCTACTAAATGCTGTACAATTCAACCTTGACAAGTTTTAAACACATCAAAACATTTGTATCTCCCCAATACCATAAGTTATTTTTTTTCTTTTCTTTTCCTTTTTTTTCTTTTTTTTTTTTTTAGAAGGAGTCTTGCTCCATTGCCCAGGCTGGAGTGCAGTGGCACGATCTTAGCTCACTGCAACCTCTGCCTCCCAGGTTCAAGCAATTTTCCTGTCTCAGCCTCCCAAGTAGCTGGGACTACAGGCGCCTGCCACCACGCCCAGCTAATTTTTTTGTATTTTTAGTAGAGACAGGGTTTCACCTTGTTGGTCAGGCTGGTCTCGAACTCCTGACCTCAGATGATCCACCTGCCTCAGCCTCCCAAAGTTCTAGGATTACAGGCATGAACCACCATGCCTGGCCAAGTTATTTTTAAAATAGATATTTCTCCTCAAAATTCAACACATTTCAGAATTATTTTTGATCACCTATAATGTTCCAAACATGTGCTAGATACTAGGTATACTGAAATAAATAAAAACTAATGCTGGCCATCAAGAAGCTGATTGTAATGTGAAGTAAGGAATTTAATATATAATCACAACCAAATCCACACATGTGGAGTAAATCATACAAAGAAGGAGGGGGAAAAATGTCAGGCAAGGGAATTAGCGATGTATAGGCCCAAAAGCAAGGCAAACCTGATGCCCTCCAAGCAGTAAGTAGCTCAAAGTAACTGGACAAGAGTTTAAGGAAGGGAGTGGTCAGTCTGACATGACTAACAGAATGTGAACTTTATCTTGAACTTTATCTTGAAAATAATGTAGAGATATTGAAGGAGGTTAAACAAAGGAAAGCTATGAGCACCTTTCACATGAAAGATGACTCTGAAAATAGTATCGAGACTACATTAGAGAAGAACATTGCATAAAAGGACAGTATAGGAAGAAAGCTAGTCTAGTTAGCACACTCAATCAGAATGAGATTGGTTATAGAATACTGTTCAAGTTTTGGGTGTATATATATCTTGGGTATATTTTATAGCTCTTTCATCACTATCATATAAAAAAATCTAGTCCAGTCTGTTTCAACCCTTCTCACTACTTTAAATTCCTCAGACTTTGGCATGCATAGTGATTAGGAATATTCATGGACATACACGCATACACACATAATTGAATTTGTGTGTGTGTATGTGTATGTACGTATGTATGTCCAAGAATATTCTAGTAAATGTTTAGCAACTAGGTCTCCAGAAAAGAAAGAAAAGCCCTGATTTTCATTTGCCACCATGGACAGTTTCAAACTACCAATATGTCATTAAAAATATGACAATATGAAAAATATGAGCAATAGCATGTGCACACACATTCACCCACAATTTTCACCTCCTGAGGGCATCATTTGCAGCACTAAGTTCTTAATTTTGAGAAGTCCAATTATTCATTCTTTTGTTACTTGTGCTTTTGGTGTCATATTTTAAGAAGTATTGCCTAATCCAAGGTTATAGAGATTTACACTTAGGTTTTTGTCTAAGATTTTTAATTTCAGTTCCTACATTCGGGTCTTTGATTAATTTTGAGTTAATTTTTGTGAATGATGTGAGGTAGACGGGGGTCTCAATTTCCAAAACAATTGAGGATAAAATAACACATTCAGGGAAAAGTAAGAGAAGTAAAAGGTAGACCAATCTTTCTCACTACTTTAAATTCCTCAGGCCAAAGAGCTATGAAATACACCTAAGATGCATTACAGTATACCTTTCAAAAAAAGGTAAAACCATTAGTTTATTCAAATATAAAATGTGACAGTTTTTATACAGCATATTAATTAATGAAGGAATCAGTAAAATGTTGTAACCAGTTTAAAGAAGGGTTTAGAAGCTAGGGTAGTTACAGAACAATAAGAAGTTAAGTTCGATACAAAAGTGATCAATATACAACAGGACCATATATCTTCAAGATTATGTGTTTCATTAGAGATTAATTATTTATATTGCTTCTGTACAAAGCAAGAAGTTTCACTATGTTTGGGAACTTTAATCAATTGTAAATACTGAAATGAATGAAGTTACATCTATAGATAATCCCTGAGTGGCCTTTGCCTCTGTACAACATTGAAGGGATAGGTATAAGTGTTTTGACTAAAGTTACAACACAATGACTAACAAAGTAGAGGCTAGACAATGGGGCTTTTGCCTTCTACTGCCATACATATTACTCTCATTCAGTTATCTGTCTTAAAAGGGAACAGTAAACTTTAGAAGCAAATACATCTATTGTGAGTTTGTTTCATCTCCACAGTAGTTCCTTTCTTATTGTTAATTATTGGTGTTTCAATAAACAAACATAAAACATTCTATGCGTTACATTTTCATACCAACTGTGACAAGTGGAAGTATTTATTCCTCAAGGTTTCATAACCAAACAATTGCATGTGCTCTCATCTCTCTTTGGATCTGATGTTTTATTTCTGGGTTAATGGGGAGCATACTAAATTGTCCTCCACTTAGAACACTTAGTAATATGCGGCAAATCTCAGATTTTTGTTTCTGCCGTGAAGGGTATTCTACATGTCAATAGTCACCAGTGAATTCACTGTTAAAAGAAGTTAAAGGATTTGCTTTGATCTTGGAAGCCTGTCATTAAAACTCCTGCCAATTGGCAAAAACTTGAAAGGTTTGCTTTTCAGCAAGGAGTCATAGGAAAGTTTAATCAATTAGACTTGGCTTGATTTTTTCCCTCAGAGTGTTTTCTTCTTTGAAAGACTCCCCAGAAGGATAAATTAATATGTCAAAGAAAAATCCAGATCTGAAGTTAAAATGGACAAAGGTATCATTATACATTATCATGTATAAAAGAGACATAAGCTTCTATGTCACAGCTTTGCATCTCAATGCTCAGGCACCATGCCTGACTTCCCCAAGAAGAGCAATGTTTCTGGCATATAAACAAGCTTAACTGCTAAAACCATCTTAATCCACTTCCTTTCTCTTTGCCTATTCTCCTTGCATGTGGTGTGCAAACCAAACACGAGTCTTTTTTCCATTAACTTTAATATCCATTGGGAAGAATATCACCCCATTATGGAACACCTATTTCATTGCCAGTAGTTCTCATGACTCTTAACTCCGGCAGGACTGAAGACTTGTGGGAAATTTCCAGCCTTGGTTTAGGGTCCTTTATGTTTTCACAGCCTTTCTTCCTTGGAAAGGTAGGCTAACCTTTTCATCTTATTTTCTGTTTTGGAAACTAGAAACCTTTCTCAATTGTATAAAATAAACAGAAAAATCAGTGAGTATGAATATGGAATCATTTGTTCATTTTTATTTTAATTTCTCCTTGATTATTAAAGATATATTTTAATATATTCTTTTTTATTTAATTTTTTAATTGGCTGACAAAATTCTATGTGTTTTTCACATACAGTTTAATGTTTTGAAGTATATATACATTGTAAAATAGTTCAATCTAGCTAATTAACAATTACATTACCTAACACAGTTATCATTTTTGAGGTAAGAACACTTAACATCCATTCTCTGGGTTTTTCAAGAATACAATATATTGTCATTAACTATAGTCACCATGCTCTACAATAGATCTCTTGAACTTATTTCTCCTATCTAGTTTTATTTATGTTTCCTTTTACCATCATCTCCCAACCCCTCTTCCACCTAACCATGTAGCCCCTGGAAACCATCATTCTGCTACCTACTTCTACAAGATTAACTTTTTAAAAATCCACATATGAGTGAAATCATGTGATATTTGTCTTACTGTGCCTGGATTATTTCACCTGATATAATGTTATCCAGTTTCATCCATGTTATCACAAATGATAGTATTTCCTTCTTTTTCTCACTAAATAGCATTTCATTGTGTGTGTGTGTGTGTATACACACATTATATATGTCACATCTCTGTATTCATCCATCTGTTAAATATACTCATAAAGAAGAAAAATAAAGATTATGCTGAAATATAATATTATGATTTAGTATATATATGGTTCTATTTCTTTGGGTTTACTCTAGCATGGTTATTAAACTCTCAAAGTTAAAGAGCATATTCAAAATGTAATGCCTTCCCTGAACATGCTTTATGTTCACATTATCTTATTTACTTTTACTTATCCACTACATTTAATCAGACATGAAATCCTCTGGTTTCATCCTTTTAAGGTGTTCCAAATTTTTCTCTTAGGTTTTATTACACAGCCATACACTAAAAATTGTACTTGGATTGCTACAGCTACATCCTAGTTTATCTCCCTTATTTTCATCTCTGACTTCATCTCCACCAGATGAATATAGTTAACATACTGGAAGAAAGTAATTCTTTTCTGTTAATGCCACTCCAGAATGTTTTAAGATTTGATGTTATCTTGTCAGGCCTCTGAGCCCAAGCCTGCACATATACATCCAGATGGCCAGAGGCAACCGAAAACTACAAAAGAAGTAAAACAGCCAGCTCCTGTCTTAAATGATTGACCAACCTTACGACATTCCATTATGACTTGTTCCTTCCCTGCCCCAACTGATAGATTGATCGACCTCGTGATATTCTTCTTCTGGACAATGAGTCTTATGATCTCCCCACCATGCACTTTGTGACCTCCTCTTCTGCTGACAATAGATAACCACCTTTCACTATAACTTTCCACTGCTTACCCCAGTCCTATAAAACTGCCCCACCCCTATCTCCCTTTGCTGACTCTCTTTTCAGACTCAGCCCACTTGCACCCAAGTGACATAAACAGCCTTGTTGCTCACACAAAGTCTATTGGTGGACTCTCTTCACACGGACATGCCTGACATTTGGTGCCGTGACTCAGATCAGGGGACCTCCCTTGGGAGATCAATCCCCTGTCCTGCTGCTGTTTGCTCTGTCAGAATATCCACCTATGACCTTGGGTCCTCAGACCAGCCCAAGAAACACCTCACCAATTTTAAATCGGGTAAGAGGCCTCTTTTTACTCTCTTCTCCACCCTCTTTCACTATCCCTCAACCTCTTTGCCCTTTCAATTTCAGCGCCACCCTTCAATCTCTCCCTTCCCTTAATTTCATTTCCTTTGCTTTTTCTGGTAGAGACAGAGGAGATGCGTTTTATCCGTAAACCCAAAACTCCAGCACCGGTCACGGACTTGGGAAGACATTCTTCCCTTGGTGTTTAATCACCGCGGGGATGCCTGCCTGATTATTCACCCACATTTCAGAGGTGTTCCATCACCGCAGGGATGCCTGCCTTGATCCTCCACCTTGGTGGCAAGTACCACCTCCTGTGGGTAGCAAGTACCACACCCCCACCCCCACCCCCGCCACCGTGTCTCTACCCCTCTTTTCTCTAAACTTACCTTTTTACTATGGGCAACCTTCTGCCCTCCATTACTCCTTCTTCCCCCTTAGCCTGTGTTCTTAAAAACTTGAAACCTCTTCAACTCTCACCTGATCTAAAACCTAAGTGTCTTATTTTCTTCTGCAACACTGCTCGGTCCCAGTACAAACTTAATAATGGCTCTAAATGGCCAGAGAATGGCACTTTTGATTTCTCCATCCTACAAGACCTAAATAATTTTTGTCATAAGATAGGCAAATAGTCTGTGGTGCCTTACATCTAGGCATTTTTTACACTTCGCTCCCTCCGTAGCCTCTGCTCCCAAAGTGACTCATCCCAAATCTTCCTTCTTTCCCTCCTATCTGTCCCTTCAGTCCTAACCCCTTAGACTGCTGCTAACTCTTCTGAATCCCACTTTTCTGCAGACCCCTCTGACCTCTCTCTCCCACCCCAGGCCACTCCTCGGAAGGCTGAATCAAGTCCCAATTCTTCCTCAGCCTCCGCTCTCCCACCCTATAACCCTTCTGTCACCTTCCCTCCCCACACCTGGTCCAGCTTACAATTTCGTTCTGCAGCAAATACTCCCCCACCTGCCCAAAACTTTCCTCTTCGAGAGGTGGCTGGAGCTGAGGGCATCATCAGAGTGCATGTACCATTTTCTCTATCAGACCTTTCCCAAATTAATCAGTGCTTAGGCCCCTTCTCATCAGACCCCACTAAATATATACAGGAATTCCAGTATTTAACCCAGTCCTACAATTTAACCTCGAGTGATCTAAATGTCATCCTAACTTCTACCCTTTCCCCAGATAAGCGGAAAAGAGTTTATACCCTAGCCCAATCTCACACTGACACATGCCGGCATCATGAGCCAGACTTTCAAGAAGGTATCAGGGCAGTTCCCCGAAAAGATCCCAGATGTGAATACCAGACAGGTTCGCCAGGTATAGCTAAGCGAGATTATATGATTTCCTGCCTAGTTGAAGGGCTTAAAAAGGCAGCTTACAAAGCTGTTAATTATGACAGACTTAAAGAAACTACCCAAGGTAAAGATGAAAACCCAGCCCAGTTCATGGTTCATTTGGCAGCAACCCTGAGACGCTTTACAGCCCCAGACCTGAAAGGGCAGAAGGCCGTCTTATTCTCAATATGCATTTTATCATCCAGTCAGCTCTCGACATTAGAAAAAAGCTTCAGACATTGGAATCTGGCCCTCAAACCCCACAACAGGAATTAATCAACCTCGCCTTCAAGGTGTACAATAATAGAGAGAAGGCAGCCAAGCGGCAATGCATTTCTGAGTTACAATTACTTGCCTCTGCTGTGAGACAAAACCCAGCTGCACCTCCAGCACACAAGAACTTCAAAACTCCTAAACTGCAGTGGTCAGGCATTTCTACAGGACCTCCTCCCTCAGGATCTTGCTTCAAGTGTCAGAAATATGGCCACTGGACCAAGGAATGCCCACAGCCTGGGATTCCTCCCAAGCCATGTCCCATCTGTGCAGGGACCCACTGGAAATCAGACTGCCCAGCTCGCCTGGCAGCCACTCCTATAGCCCCTAAAACTCTGGCCCAAGGCTCTCTGAATGACTTCTTCCCAGATCTGCTCGGCTTAGCGGCTAAAGGCTGATGCTGCCCAATCGCTTTAGAAACCCCCTGGACCATCATGGATGCCGAGCTTCCGGTAACTCTGCCCGTGGAGGGTAAGTCCATCACCTGTTTAATCAATATGGGAGCTACCCACTCCACATTACCTTCTTTTCAAGGGCCTGTTTCCCTTGCCCCCATAATTGTTATGGGTATTGACAGCCAGGCTGCTAGACCCCTTAAAACTCCCCAACTTTGGTGCCAATTTGAACAACATTCTTTTATGCACTCCTTTTTAGTTATCCCCACCTGCCCAGTTACCTTATCAGGCTGAGACATTTTAACCAAATTATCTGCTTCCCTGACTATTCCTGGACTACAGCCACATCTCACTGCCGCCATTCTTCCCAACCCAAAGCCTCCTTCACATCTTCCTCTTGTATCCCCCCGCCTTAACCACAGGTATGGGACACCTCTACTCCCTCCCTGGCAACTGATCACATGCCCATTACTATTTCATTAAAACCTAATCACCCTTACCCCGCTCAATGCCCGTATCCCATCCCACAACAGGATTTAAGGGGATTAAAGCCTGTTATCACTTGCCTGCTACAGCATGGGCTTCTAAAGCCTACAGACTCTCCTTACAATTCCCCCATGTTTACCTGTCCAAAAACTGGACAAGTCTTACAGGTTGTTCAGGATCTGCACCTTATCAATCTAATTGTTTTGCCTATCCACCCTGTGGTGCCCAACCCCGTACACTCTTTTGTCCTCAATATCTCCCTCCACAACTCACTATTCCATTCTTGATCTTAAAGATGCTTTTTTCACTATTCCCCTGCACGCCTCTGTTTGCTTTTACCTGGACTGACCCTGACACTCATCAGTCCCAGCAACTTACCTGGGCTGTACTGCTGCAAGGCTTCCAGGACAGCCCTCATTACTTCAGCCAAGCTCTTTCTCATGATTTGCTTTCTTTCCACCCTCTGCTTCCCACCTTATTCAATATATTGATGACCTTCTAAGACTCCTTTGAGTCTTCTCAACAAGATACCCTCCTGCTCCTTCGACATTTATTCTCCAAAGGATATCGGGTATCCCCCTCCAAAGCTCAAATTTCTTCCCCATTTGTTACCTACCTCGGCATAATTCTTCATGAAAACACACTTGCTCTCCCTGCCGATCGTGTCCAGCTGATCTCTCAAACCCCAACCCCTTCTACAAAACAACAACTCCTTTCCTTCCTGGGCATGGTTGGATACTTTTGCCTTTGGATACCTGGTTTTGCCGTCCTAACAAAACCATTATATAAACTCACATAGGGAAACCTAGCTGACCCCATAGATCCTAAATCCTTTCCCCACTCCTCTTTCTCTTCCTCAAAGACAGCTCTAGAGACTGCACCCACTCTAGCTCTCCCTAACTCATCCCAACCCTTTTTCATTACACATAGCTGAAGTGCAGGGCTGTGCAGTCGAAATTCTTACAGGAGAGCTGGGACCACACCCAGTAGCCTTTCTGTCCAAACAACTTCACCTTACTGTTCTGGGCTAGCCCTTATGTCTCTGTGCAGCAGCTGCCACTACTTTAATACTTTTAGAGGCCCTCAAAATCACAAGCTATGCTCCACTTACTCTCTACAGTTCCCGTAACTTTCAAAATCTACTTTCCTCCTCACACTTGACACATATACTTTCTGCCTCCTGGCTCCTTCAGCTGCACTCACTCTTTGTCGAGTCTCCCACAGTTACCACTGTTCCTGGCCTGGACTTCAATCTGGCCTCCCACATTATTCCTGATACCACACCTGACCCCCATGACTGTATCTCTCTGATCCACCAGACATTCACTCCATTTCCCCATATTTCCTTCTTTCCTGTTCCCCACTCTGATCACACTTGTTTTATTGATGGCAGTTCCACCAGGCCCAATCGCCAATCACTAGCAAAGGCAGGCTATGCTATAGTGTCTTCCACATCTATCATTGAAGCTATGGCACTGCCCCCCACTTCAACTACCTCTCAACAAGCTGAACTCATTGCCTTAACTCGAGCCCTCACTCTTGCAAAGGGACTACACGTCAATAGTTATACTGACTCTAAATATGCCTTCCATATCCTGCATCACCATACTGTTGTATTGGCAGAAAGAGGTTTCCTCACCACACAAGGGTCCTCCATCATTAATGCCTCCTTAATAAAAACTCTTCTTAAAGCTGCTTTACTTCCTAAAAGAGCTGGAGCCATTCACTGTAAAGGCCATCAAAGGGCCTCAGACCCCATTGCTCAAGGCAACAATTATGCTGATAAGACAGCTAAACAAGCAGCCAGTATTCCTACTTTTGTCCCTCATGGACAGTTTTTCCCCTTCTCATCGGTCACTCCCACCTACTCTCCCACTGAAACTTCCACCTATCAGTCTCTTCCCACGCAAGGCAAATGGTTCTTAGACCAAGGAAGATATCTCCTTCCAGCCTCACAGGCCCATTCTATTCTGTCGTCATTTCAAAACCTCTTCCATAAAGGTTACAAGCCTCTAGCCCACCTCTTAGAACCTCAAATTTCCTTTCCATCATGGAAATCTATCCTCAAGGAAATCACTTCTCAGTGTTTCATCTGCTATTCTACTACTACTCATGGATTTCTCAGGCCCCTTCCCTTCCCTACACATCAAGCTCAAGGATTTGCTCCTGCCCAGGACTGGCAAATTGACTTTACCCACATGCCCCAAGTCAAAAAACTAAAATACCTCTTGTTCTGGGTAGACACTTTCACTGGATGGGTAGAGGCCTTTCCCCCAGGGTCTGAGAAGGCCACCACAGTCATCTCCTCCCTTCTGTCAGTTTGGCCTTCCTACCTCTATATGGTCCAATAACGGACCGGCCTTGATTAGTCAAGTCACTCAGGCAGTCTCCCATGTCCTGGGCATTCAATGAAAGCTTCATGCTCATTATCGCCCTCAATCCTCAGGAAAGGTAGAAAGAAGTAATGGTCTTTTAAAGACATAACTCACCAAACTCAGCCTCCAATTTAAAAAGGACTGGACAGTACTTTTACCACTGGCCCTTCTCAGAATTCGGACCTGTCCTCGGGATGCCACAGGGTACAGCCCACTTAAGCTCCTGTATGGACGCTCCTTTTTATTAGGCCCCAGTCTCATTCCAGACACCAGTTCTCTAGGTGATTATCTTCTAGTCCTCCAGCAAGCTAGACAGGAAATTTGCCAAGCTGCTAATCTTTTGCCTACCCCACGTTCCCAGCCATATGAAGACACTCTAGCAGAACGGTCAGTTCTTGTTAAGAATCTGACCCCTCAGACTCTACAACCTCGGTGGACTGGACCCCACTCAGTCATCTATAGTACCCCAACGGCTGTTCCTCTGCAGGATCAACCCCCCATTGGGTTCATCATTCCAGAGTAAAGCTGTGCCCGTCAGCCAGCCAGCCTGATTTCTCTTCCTTCTGGAAGTCACAAGTACTCTCTCCTACTTCCTTTAAACTGACTCACATTTCTGAAGAACAGTAATAACCCTTATGAACCTAGTACATCCCTTCATCCTATTAGGTCTATTCATCCTTACCCTACTTTTTGCAACAGGACTTTATGCTGTCACCCCCACTACTTGGACTGCGCCCTGAAAACTTGTCTTCCCTACTATCTTCTGTATAATCATACTCCTATTCACCATTCTCAACTACTCATAAATGCCCTGCTCTTGTTTACACTGACGGTTTACGCTGTTTCTCCAAACCATCGTAGTGGATATCTCCTGGTGCTATCCCCAAACTGCCTTGCTTGACTCTCTCTTGGAGTAGATACATGATCTTTGCTGGCAGGGCACCCTCTAATACTTTCACCCGGATGAAGTCCTATTCTTTACTTTTATAGTCACTCTTATTCTCAATCCCATTCCTAGGCCACCCTCTAACTCTCCCCAGCTATCTCCACCACACTATCAATCTCACTCACTCTCTCCTAGCCATTTCTAATTCCTCCTTAGCAAACAATTGCTGACTTTGCATTTCCCTTTCTTCCTGTGCTTACACAGCTCTCTCCGCCTTACATACAGACTGGGCAACATCTCCTGTCTCCCTACATCTCTGAACAACTTCCTGCCCCCTTCATGACATCAATCAGACAAAAAAAGAGTTATTCCTCTAATCCCTCTACTTATAAGGTTAGGACTTTCTGCTTCCACTATTGCCCTTGGAGCTGGAATAGGGGTTTCAACTTCAGTCACAACCTTCCATAGCCTTTCTAATGACTTTTCTGCTAGCATTACAGATATATCACAAACTTTATCAGTCCTTCAGGCCCAGGTCGACTCCTTAGCCATAGTTGTCCTCCAAAATCGCTGAGGCCTCGACTTACTCACTGCTGAAAAAGGAGCACTCCGTATATTTGTAAATGAAGAGTGTTGTTTTTACATAAATCGATCTGGCCTGGTACATGACAACATAAAAAAACTCAAGGATAGAGCCCAAAAATTCACCAACCAAGCAAATAATTACGCTGAACCCCCTTGGGCACTCTCTAATTGGATGTCCTTGGTCCTCCCAATTCTTAGTCCTTTAATATCTGTTTTTCTCCTTCTCTTATTCAGACCTTGTGTCTTACATTTAGTTGCTCTATTAATGCAAAACAGCTTCCAGGCCATCACCAATCGTTCTATATGAAAAATGCTCCTTTTAACAACCCCACAATATCACCTTTTACCCCAAAATCTTTCTTCAGTTTAATCTCTCCCAGTCTAGGTTCCCATGCCGCCCCTAATCCTGCGCAAAGCACCTATGAGAAACATCACCCATTATCTCTGCATACCACCCCCCAAAATTTTTGCCACCCCAACAGTTTGCCACTATTTTGTTTCATTTTTCTTATTAGTATAAGAAGACAGGAATGTCAGGCCTCTGAGCCCAAGCCTGCATATATACATCCAGATGGTCTGAGGCAACCAAAAAGTACAAAAGAAGTGAAACAGCCAGCTCCTGTCTTAAATGATTGACCAACCTTACGACATTCTGTTATGACTTGTTCCTGCCCTACCCCAACTGATCGATCGATCAACCTCGTGATATTCTTCCTCTGGACAATGAGTCTTATGATCTCCCCACCATGCACTTTGTGACCTCCTCTTCTGCTGACAATAGATAACCATCTTTAACTGTAAGTTTCCACTGCTTACCCCAGTACTATAAAACTGCCCCACCCCTACCTCCCTTTGCTGACTCTCTTTTCAGACTCAGCCCACTTGCACCCAAGTGACATAAACAGCCTTGTTGCTCACACAAAGCCTGTTGGTGGACTCTCTTCACACAGACACACTTGACATATCTGACCCTATGTAGTTCAATGTTTTCTGCTGTTTAATTCTGCTCTACTTAGATTCCTCATCAATGGGTATCCTTGCCCTCCCTATTTTGTCTTGGTCAAGCTCTTTGCTGAAGATGTTAAGTGTTCCTGTCTACTATGTAAGTTATTATTAGCCCTAAAATTCCAGGGACTTCATGAACCTCTCTTTAAACACATCTTTGAACATTTCACTGAACTCTAATTTTAGTTACAGTAAATAAGTTGCCATCATTTCCACCATATTTTAAAATATTTTTTGTTTCATTTATACTTGTTGAGCCCTAACTACTAAGATTTTTGAAGTTTTAAATGCAAGAACCTTTTTTGGAAACTTCACTCTTAGTGATCAGATTTATCCTTCCGTCTTAAACAACTGAAAACACTGAAAAATCTTAAAAACAACAAGTATCCCCCATTGGACAATAAACAACACAGGATTGTGATCTCTAAGAAAAGAAAAACAAATTAGGTTTGTCCTAAGATTGCCCCACCTTACAGCCTAGAGAAAATTTGTAAGCTGCAACAGCAACATGAAGTGGAGAAAGTCATATAGAGCCTGGTAGTCTTTCTGAGTAAAGGGAACAGAGTGAAGAATCTGGGGAGGCAAGGCAGCTAGAATCAATAAGCTGGAGTATCAGACAGAAATGAGCTGCATAAGAAAGTATGGAGATCTTCAGAGAGTTAACTTTAAGTCTTCAGCTGAACACTGCCCGTGTTTGTTAAAAAACTACTCAAGGCCAGAGGAAAAACCACCACATAGGAACAGACAGAACAAAACCAGGAAAAGTAATTCAAACTGTGTTATAGGTCCAAATGTAAGGGTTAAAACAATAAAATTATAAAACTACTAAAAGAAAAATTTAGTAGAGGATCTAAGTGATATTGGGTTAAGTAAAAATTTCTTCAATAAAATAGAAATTACAAACTATAAGAAAAAAGATCAAGTTGTACTTCAAATTTATAAACTTTACACTTCAAAACACACTACTACAAAATAAAAAGGCAAGACACAATCTGAAAGTAGAGTTGGAAAACATATACTTGATGAAACAATTCTATCCAAAATACATAAAGAATTCTTCAACTCAAGAATAAGAAGAAAAACAAGCAACTTTATTTAAAACGGCAAAAAGATTTGAAGACACTCTACTAAAGGAGATATGAATGGGAAATTAGCACATGAAGAAGTTCTCACAAATTTGTGATTAAGGAGATGCTAATTAAAACCACAGTGAAATACTATTACACACGAACTAAAATGACTAAAATTGAGAAGACCGACCATACCAACTCCAACTCTAATACAATGCAGTAGGAATATAACATGCAAAAACAACTTTGGAAAATCATCTGGCAGTTTCTTAAAGCTAGAAATATAACTAAATATGCCCCAGCCATTTCACTTCTAGGTATTTGCCAAATAGAAAAAAAACCAAAAACCTATTTCTTCCCCTATGAAAAAATCCTGAATGTTCACAGAAGCTAAATTTATAAATTTCAAAAAATTAAAACAACTCAAATGTTCAACTAGTGAATAAACAAATACATCCATATAATAGAATACTACTAACAATAAAAAATAAATGACTGATACATGTTACAGTGCATGCAATATATGCAATGTAACATACGTTACAATGCATACAATATATTAAACTGACACCAAAGCCTATCCACTGTATGAGAGTATTTATATGTCATACTAGAAAAGCCAAAACTGCAAGAAATGAGATCAAATCAGTAGTTTTCAGGGACTGGGGTTGGGAAAAGGGTTAACAGCAAAGGGGAATGAAGAAATTTCCTGAAGTAACAGAAACACTATTTTTCTCGATTGTGATAGAAATTACATGACTACAACTTTGTCAAGACTCATCAAATTGTATACTTTAAAAGGGTGAGTTTTACTGAATTTAAGGTGTTTTTCAATAAAACTAATTTCTAAAAGACTGTTTTAGCTTACATATCTCCTAGAGCAGGTTCTAAACAAAAATGCTTATGTCATATACTTTTGGGAACAAAATCCTAAGGAGTATATGTGAGTTACAGAAAGAGTAAAACAGGGAAGAAAAAGAAAATCTACCGACAAGATGAATTATTATTTTACTTTAAAATATAACTCTATGCTCCTTTCTGTTTAAAAAATCTTTATTCACTTATGATATCATAAGATGTACCTTTTATAAGTATACAGATAAATAACTCTTAGTAATTTTACAATTGTAAAACTATTAACACAATTCAGTTTTAGGACATTTCCATCATCTCTAAAATACCTTCATGCATGTGTTCTGACGCCAATTTGTGATTGCACTCCTAGCCCCAGGCAACCCCTACCTGTTTTATACATCTATGGAATTGCCTTTTTAGGAAATTTCATATAAATGGAATCAAAATGTCCTGTATAACTACAATACAGTATCAAAACCAGGAAATGTACAATACAACCCACAGATACATTTAAATTTCACCAGTTTTGCATGCACTCATTCATGTGTATCTGTGTGTGTATGTAGTTACTTTATCTTCATTTTTGAAGGAGAAATTTATAGACCATAACATTCTTGCCTGACAGTTTTATTTCTTTCTCTCAGCATATTTAACACATCATTTGACTCCCTCTGGATTCCATTTTTTCATGAAAAGCAACCTATTAATAACGCTGTTGTTACCCTAAACATAATGATTCCTTTTTCTCTTGCTGACTTCAAGATTTTTCTTTTTCTTTGAATTTCAACCATTTGTTCAAAAACTTCTGAAGAATCTTGTGAACTGTGTCTCAAGATTACCTACTGGGGAATGGAAGACAGAAGTATTTGTCCTTTAACCTTTGGCTGTCATTGATCCAAGGTGATTCCATTGGACATTTCTTTCCCAATATTTTTGGGTGCACATGCCTAAGGGCTGGCATGTTCAAAAGAGCAGGAAGTGAGAAGTATGTTTTAAAAGCCCAAAGAAGGTATTGATGCACCCATATCAAGCCAATCAAAACTTTATAACTTGTCACCACAACAATGGCTGGAGTAAGAGATAAAATCTGAAAGACTTGAAAAGCTGCACAGGAGTCTTCTGACATAAAGACATAATGAGAACTTAAATAGAATAATATACCATATTCATGGATAGGAATATCACAAATATGTTATTTTTTTCCAAATGAATTCATAGATTTGAATAAAATACCATAACACTTATATAGTATGCTTTGCTGAATTGACAAGCTGACTTTTTTTATTTATAAGAAGGAAAAAATATCACCACAAAGAAAAGGAATTCTCCTGAAGAAAAACAACAAACTGGAGAGACTATAGGCATAAAGAATAAGTAAAAGTCTTTGGGGAATTCATATGTGGATAAATTCAATAACTGAACAAAATTAATGGCCCAAAAAGTAGACTCATACATGTAGAGGTTATAATATAATTTGTTTACAACATAATTGGCATTTCAAGCCCATTAATATAACATAACGTTTATGTTAGTGTATAATAAACACAGTACAGTCACCTCTACATAAATGGTGTGGGGACAATAGATTTTCTATATGAAAACAATGAAATGAGATCTTATCTCATACCATAAATAATTAAATTATAATTGGATTAGAGACTCAAATATTAAACGAAAAATTAAAAATCATAAGTAATTATAAGAAAATATATGGTTGACAGTGACATAAGAAAGAATTATGTAAACTGAATTTAAAAACAACAGCAACGACATAGACCATGAAGAAAAATATATGTATGTATGCAATTACATTAAAATTAAGGAGTTCTGTTTATTATAAGGCTTCATAAAAAAGTGGAAAGTCAAGCCACAGACCCGAAGAGAAACCTTAGAAAACAGATGAATTACCAAAAGACTACTATACGGAATTCTTAACTCCCTTGGCTCAATAAGAAAAAGGCAAACAAACCAATAGAAACATTGTCAAAAAACATGAAGGAAACAAAAATGGTCCATTATATTGACTTAAAAATCTACTAATAAATTTTGATTCAGAGTTTGAAAAACACTAGTCTAGACCAGATAACTCACAGATTTGAAGAATTAGTGTCAACAGAAATATGCTGTTTCTTTATACTGTGTATTGTTTATTTGCAATGCCAGAATATAGATAGCATTTCCAAAATATTTTTTTACTTTCAAAAATCACAAAATTGATAGACGTATTTAAGAAATTCAAACAATAAAAATATATGTAATAAAATTTTCACCCCTTGCTTTATTCTTTTTTGCCTTCACCCCCTCCCCAGAAGTAACTTTGGTATATTTATTGAGGTGTGTTTCTTAAATGCTTTTCTACTCACTTACAAACACATATGTAGTGTGTTTTAAAAAATAATTATGATACCATGATTACTATTCTACAACCTTCTCTACTCACTTACTGACACATTACCAACCTCTTTCAACAGTAGTATATTTACTGATGTCACCAAATCTGAGGTGTTTTGATGGTATTGCATTCACATTTTACCAGAAAGGGTCAGCACAAGATTTACCCAATTGCATCATATTTTTAAGGTGAGTCTTTATCTTATTTGTAGTTGCATATTCAAATCTTTATGCAGATCTATTTGATATGTGTCTCAGCAATAATTTGAGGCACATGTTCCAGCGAATTCTGCAATACCCTAGAAAGCAGGTTTTCCAAAGCTGGAAAATTTTCAGATGGTATTGTTAGAGAAAGACAGCATTTTCTACAGGTGTATTTGATTATTTGATTTTCTTTTTCTTAAACAACTATTCAAATTAAATTCACAGATACATAATTTGTCATGCAGATGATAAAAACTATATTGCCTAGAGCTTGGATATGTGTATCAGGAGCTAAACCAATATGTGAAAACACATTAGAGAGTCTATTTGATGGACTTCTGAACTGCAGAATTCAACAACTATGCTGAACTATTAGCTTGAAACATGCACTTATTCAATTTTGCCTTGAAATGAATAAAGAGCCATCTCCTTATATATGTACAATAACAGACTGAAGCTACTTGTACTTATTTCTAAAACTTAATTTCACTTGAGAAGGAAAATAAAGAATGAATCAACTCTTTCAACAAGAACACATCTGCTTTTGTGGTATTTATTAAATGTATGACCTACCTTTTCTATAAATTTGAATATTTCACTTTTTGCAACTTCCTGAAAAATAGCAATCTAATCTATCTATGCTGACTTTAATGTTGCCTCTTGACACTTGATACATTGTCAAAATTCAGCTAATATGTATAATAAAAATACTTTTAGACCTGGATAGCGATAAAGGGTTACAAAACTGCCTAGCGTAAGAGTTGAAACCACCTCTCCCATTATTTCATTTGGCAGATGTGGATGATGACAGCTGAGTGCAGATATGCCTCACATTCTTCTCAAGGCAGCACTTCAGGAGGCCCCAACTGATCCATCAGAGTTAGCCTGTGAGATAAGATTTACTGGCCATCCCCGAAGCTGCTAAAGCTCTGCTACCAAGTGACCTGTGACCTTGGGAAAATATATTTTTTGTACTTTTATTTTTCTTCAAAGAGCAATGTAGCTAATTATAGCTATCTCCCAGGATTGCTGTGAGGAACACATGAAATAAATTGTAAGAAACAGCCCAATTTGTTATACCATAGTTGGAAAATGCTTGTGGAATGAATCCATTGAAACATGCCTAAATGGTACTTGAATTTAAAAACAAAAAACTTTTATATTTTAACTTAAAACTTGATAATATTATAATTCTACGATTTCTCTTTTTCTTTTAATTGTGGCAAAATATGCATATAAAATTTACTGTCTTAACCATCTTTAAGTACACAGTTCAGTGGTATTAACTATATTTACATTGCTAAGTAACCAATCTCTAGGAATTTTTCATCTTGAAAAACTAAAACTCTATATTCATTAAACAAACCTGTATTAACCCCTCTTTTCAGCCCCTGGAAACTAGCATTCTACTTTCTATTTCTGTGAATTAGATTACTTTAGACACTTATGTAACTGGAGTCATACAGTATGTGTCTTTTCATGACTGACTTATTTCACTTAGCATAATGTCTTCGGGTTTTATCCATGTTGTAGTAGGTGACAGGATTTCCTTCCCTTTTAAGGCTGAATAACATTCCACTGAATGTACATACCATATTTTCTTTATCTTTATTCCACTGAATATACATACCACATTTTCTTTATCTTTATTCCACTGATTAATATTCCACTGAATGTACATACCACATTTTCTTCATCTTTATTCATTAGTCAGTGAATATTTGTGCTGCTTCTACCTCTTCACTATTGTGAATAATGCTGCTATTAACATGGCTGTACAAATATCTCTTTGAGACCCTGCTTTCAAGTATTTTGTATGTATACCCAGAAGTGGAATTGCTAAATCATATGGTAATTCTACTTTTAATTTTTTAAGGAAACACCACACTTTTTTTATCTCTAGTAGCTACACTATTTTACATTCCCACCAGTAGTACATAAAGATACCAATGTTTCCACATCCTCACCAACACTTGTTATATTCTGAGATTTTTCTCATTTTTTTTTTGTTGTGTTTTGTTTGATAATAACCATCCTGTTAAGTACAAAGTCATATCTAATTATGGGCTTGATTTGCATTTCCACAAAGATTAGTGATGTTGAGCATCTTTCATACGCATTCAGGCCACTTGTATATCCTCTTTGAAGAAATGTCTATATTAAGTTCTTGTCCCATTTTTTATTTGGGTTGTTTTATTGTTGTTGAGTTGTTGAAGTTCTTTATATATTATATTTTGGTTTTTAACCCTTTATCAGATATATAATTGCAAATATTGTCTCCCATCCCATAGGTTGCCTTTTCACAGTGTTAATTGTGATCTTGGATGAACAGAAAGTTTTAATTTTGATGTGGTTAAATTTACCTAGTTTTACTTTTGCTGCCTGTGCTTCCAAAAAATAATTGCCCAGACCAATGTCATGGAGATCTTCCCATATGTTTTCTTCTAGTAGTTTTAAAGTTTCATGTCTCATAGTTAACTTTCAAATGGATTTTGAGTTGATTTGCATATATAGTATGAGATAAGGTTCTAATTTCATTCTTCTGCATGTGGATATCCAGTTTTCCCAACACCATTTGTTGGACAAACTATACTTTCCCCCTTGAATGATCTTAGCACCCTTGTCAAAAATAAGTTGACTGTATACGCAAGGGCTTATTCCTGATATCTATTATATTCTACTGGTCTAGATGTCTATCTTTATGCCAGTATCACACTGTTTTGATTATTGTAGCTTTGTTATAAGTTTTGAAATAAGGAAATATGAGACCTCCAAATGTGTTCCTTTTCTTTAAGACTGCTTTGGCTATTCAGGGTCTCTTGCAAACTTACATAAATTTTTGAGTGAATATTTTCTGGAATTTTTATTTGAATTATAAATTTCCAAAACAAAAATCAAAACAAAAGCAAAAGGTTTTTTTGGTTTTTTGGTCTCAATTAAGGAATTAGTTGGGGTGGCTTGTAATTCTAAAAGTAAAAAGATATACATTTGAATTACTATATAAACATTTTTTAAAATCCAAATGTTAAATACAATTAAACTATTAGGAAGATTTGTTCTCTTTCCCAGGTTTCTGATTTTTTTCCTTTTCCTGTACCTCAAGCTCTATATTATGACACAAAAATATGTAATGCTAACTGCATCTTTTCTGCTTCATTAAAAAAGAAAAGAGAGAAATGTAAATTTTCTAAAGTACTGTCAATTCAGATAAATCAATTAGGTTTGGAAATGTGAAAGGAGTTAAATCTTAAAATAGAGGAAAAAATAAAAACAAGGAAACCCCTTTAATAATAAAAATCTAAAAGCTAAATTTTCTCAGTGAAAGATTTACTTAAAGTAAAATATGTATGTGTTACTAAGATGAACTCTGATTTATTACTGAATGCTGTATATGATTTCCCTTTGCATTTTATCATTCTATATATATTAGCATTGTTTTCTATGCATTATTTATGTATCACCTGTGTGATTACTTAAAATATTAAAGAGGAAGGACATGAGAGATCCTGGCAATGTAACATTATGCTTCAGTATCATGTTAACAGAGCTGAAAGGATTATGCAAATATTCATTTCCCAAGAAGGGCTCTTATTTCATTTGTAAAATAAGTTCCTCAGTCAAAAGAAATGTGGGGAGGGGCAAAGAAATGGCTAAGACTTAACTGTATGTATTTCACCTGCCAGTCAAATCTAATTCTTTTATTCTTACACAGACACATAAATGAAGAGCCTTTGCTTAGTGCTACCACTGTTAAGAGTGCTTGCTCCTTAAAAGGAACCAAAGGCAAGAATTACAGGAAGGATCATATTTCAGCACTAGAATTTAGAAGAGACAAAATAAAATAATCTTATCTTTGGAAATATAAGGTTCCTTACAGCCTGAACCATACATAAAACATGAATCCCTTCTACCTCACTTTATCTAAGGAATAAGAAGGAATACATGATAAAACACGTTCTGTTTCCTTTTAGCATGGAAACTTCAGAAAACATAATAAAGTACAAATTGGTGCTAAGATTTTTGACACTTTTATAAACATTCAATCTGCCAAGGATACCAACTACTGTGATTTACATGACCCTAAGACATTAGCCCAAAAATGCACAGTACACAGGAGTTGGGGAAGGAGACTGAATGACCTCAAAGAAATAGTCACTGGCTGACATCCCAAGAGTCAAAAAGCCAAGCAGTGAGGATCAGAGGGTGTCCCAAATTAGTCTGGTTTTTAAGAGGAATCATCAATCAGAGCTATTAATAAGATACAGTTCTATTAAGCCATCCCATGAATAGGACCAGGAACAATGATACCATCGTCATTTTTCAGATAATCTGAGTTGATCATGTTAAGCTATTCTAGTCCCTGACCCTCAACAGTAAAGGCCTGCTCCCCCTGATTCTTCCTCCACATTCAAACTCTATTCCAAGAATAGGTGAAAATAGCTCTTTCTAGGCCAAGCATTACATCAGGCTCAATGGAATGTGGGGGGCTAGGGTAGAAGGTAAAGTCTTTGTGTGTGAGTGGAGGGAAAGAAATGTAGAGGTAGAATAAGTTCTGTTTATTAAAAGACATCATAAAAAAAGTGAAAATTTGAGGGGGGAGGGAGAAAGAAAAGAGGAAGAAGAAGGGAGAAAGTGCGGGGAAAGAAAGAAAAAAAGAGAGAGAGAGGAATGGGGTCCATGCAGGAGACAGAGAATGATAGAGAGAGACTTGAGAAAGGTTAGAAAGTTAGAGAAATCTTTTATTTTATTTTTTAAATTGACATGTAATAATTGTACATATTTTTAAGGGTATATCATGATGTTTCAACACCTACAATGTGTAGTGATTAGATCAGGATAGTTAGCATATCTATTATCTCAAACATTTATTTGCATTAGAAACATTCCACAACCTCTTTATAGTCATTCAAAACTATACAATATATTAACTACCATCATTTTACAGTGTTATAGAAAACTAGTACTTATTCCTCCTGTATGTAATTTTGTATATTTTAATAAATCTCTTTCTACTATCCCCTTTCCTCTACACTTTTCACCCTCTACTATCCCCTCACCTACTTTTTACTTTTATGAGATAAGCTTTTTTTTAGCTTCCACATATGAATAAAAACATGGTCTTTAACTTTCTTTTTCTAGCTTATTTCACTTAATGTAATGTCCTCCAGTTTCATTCATGTTGCTGTGAATAACAGGATTACATTTTTTATGGCTAAATAGTACTCCATTGTGTATATATGCCACATTTCCTTTATACATTTGAGACTGGGTAATTTATAAATAAAAGAGATTTAATTGACTCACAGTTTCACATGGCTGGAGAGGCCTCCGGAAACCTATAATTATAGTGGAAGGTGAAATAAAGCAAGCACCTTCTTCACAGGGTGGCAGGAGAGAAAGAAAGAGCAAGGAAATGCCACACTTAAAACCATCAGCTCTCATGAGGACTCCCTCACTATCACAAGAACAGCATGGAGGAAACCACCCCCATGATCAAATCACCTCCCACCAGGTCCCTCCCTCAACAAGTGAGGATTAAAATTTGAGATGAGATTTGGGTGGGGACACAGAGCCAAATCATACCAAACCCCTAGGTTAATTCCATATGTTGGCTATTGTGAATAATGCTGCAATAATTACAAGGCGGTGCTGATGCTTCTTCAACATACGGATTTCCTTTCCTTTGGATAAATACTCAGTGTTGGATCATATGGTTGTTCTATTTGTAGTTTTTTGGAGGATCTTCCATGCTGTCTTCATCCTTTTAGTGTTGCTAAAAAGGAATAACTCAGGCTGGGTAATTGATGAATAAAAGAGGTTTATTTGGCTCATGGTTCTGCAGGCCATACAAGAAGCACGGCACCAACATCTGCACCTGACGAAGACCTCAGGAGTCTTCCAATCATGGCAGAAGGGAAGGGGAGCCAGGCATGTGCAGATATCACATGACGAGACAGAAATCAAGAGAGAGAGAGAAGGGAAGTGCCAAACATTTTAACAACCAGTTCTCATGTGACATAATAGAATGTTAACTCTATAATAATAGAATGTTAACTCATTTAAACTCCAACCCCCATAAATCCCTATTTATGAGGGATCCACCCCATGATCCAAACACCTTCCACTAGACCCCCACCTCCAACACTGAGATCAAATTTCAACATGAGGTTTGAGGAAACAAACATCCAAACTACAGCATATAAAATCCCCCAAGTGGCTGTACTAGTTTACATTCTTATGAACAGTGTATAAGATTTTTTTCTTCTACATTTTCACCAACATCTGTTTTTATTTGTTTGTTTCTGTTTTGTTTTTGTTTGAGGTTTGAGGAAACAAACATCCAAACTACAGCACATAAAATCCCCCAAGTCGCTGTACTAGTTTACATTCTTATGAACAGTGTATAAGATTTTTTTCTTCTACATTTTCACCAACATCTGTTTTTATTTGTTTGTTTCTTTGTTTTGTTTTTGTTTTTGTTTTTGTCTTTTTGGTAATAGCCATCCTAACTGGAGTGAGATAATATCTCATTGTGGTTTTGGTCTTCATTTCCCTGATGATTAGTTATGTTGAACTTTTTTTTATATTTCATGACCATTTTTATGTTTTCTTTTAAGAAATGCTGTTCAGGTCATTTGCTCATTTTTTAATCAGTTTTTTTGTTTGTTTGTTTGTTTGTTTGTTTTTTTGCTATTGAGATGTTTGAGTTCCTTGCATATTCTGGATATTAATCTCCTGTCAGATAAATAGTTTGCAAGAGAGAGCAAGAAGATATTTTCCCCAATTCTGTCAGTTATCTTTCCATCCTGTTGTTTCCTTTGTTGTGCAGAAACTTTTTAGTTTGATATAATTTCATTTGTTTATTTTGACTTTTTTGCTGTGATTTTGAGGTCTTGTTTATAAAATCTTTTCCCAATGTCCTAAAGTATTTCCTCTATGTTTTCTTCTAGTAGTTTTATAGTTTTAGGTCTTACATTTAGGTCTTTATTTTGAGTTGATTTTTGTATAGGTTGAAATACGAGGGTCTAGTTTTATTCTTCTGCTATGGATATCCAGTTTTCCCAGCACCATGTATTTAAGGTGGTGTCCTTTCCCCCAGTGAATCTTCTTGATGTCTTTGTCAAAAGTAAGTTGGCAGTAGATAGATGGATTAATTTCTGCATTCTCTATTCTGTTCTATTTGGTCTATGTGTCTGTTTTTATGCCAGAACCATGCTGTTTTGTATACTATGGCCTTGCAGTGTGTTTTGAAGTCTGGTAGTGATGCCTCCAGCTTTGTCCTTTTTGCTCAGGAAGTCAAAAATTATCTCTGTTGCAGATGACATAAGCTTATATACAGAAAACATGAAGACTCTATCACAAAACTCTTAGATAAAGAAATTCCATAATGTTTAGGATACTAAATCAACATACAAAAATCAGTAGCATGTATATACACTAACAGTGAACTAGCTGAAAAAGGAATCAAGAAAGCAATCCCATTTACAATAGCTACAACAAATAAATGAATAAAATATACATCAAGGAGATGAAAGACCTATACAAGGAAAGCTACAAAACACTTATGAAAGAAACTGAAGAGGATATAAACAAATCTAATGACATCCCATGCTCGTGAATTGTAAGAATTAAAATTGTTAAAATGATCATACTACCTAAAGAAATGTATAAAGTCAATGCAATCACTATCAAAATACCAATGACATTCTTCTTAGACATAGAAAAAAATCCTAAATTTCAAATGGAGCCATAGAAGACCTTAAATAGTCACAGCAATCAGGATGTCAGAGAAATCTTTAAAAGTCGGCTTTCAAGAAGTCTTTTACCCTTAGCCGAGCCCTGGCCAGAAAAAAAAAAAGTTTTATTTTCTTTCATATTTGTTTACAGCTTTGTACTTTTTACAACACTTTAAGAAAAAGATCGGGGGTGGGTAGATTCAGGGTGCAAAAAATTGACAGTATGTGTTTGGTTCTCTCCAACTGATTAATGGAACCTTAGACCCCATCTGATTTTCTCCTGCAGTTTTCAGCAGATATTTCAGAACCGTCAGCCATTCTTTTGTATCTTGGAGTATAGTACAGTGGTATCAACACCCCATCCCACCCAGTCACTCAGGCTGCCCAGAGTCTCTGTTGATGGTGCCACATGGCAGGTGCTTAGCTGAATATTGAAACTGGGCAGGCCTGTCCTTGTAGTCCAAGTCTGAAAATGATATCTTTCTTTTTCCTCACCTGATTTCCTATTAAGATCTAATAGCTAGCAAGACTCCTAGTCTCTCTGGGAGACAGACTCAGTCACATTACTGAAGTCTGCTGGAAATGTGACACTAATGACAAGCAGGAACTTTATAGCTCCCATTTTCCTTTGCTGACATTACAAATGTAAATACAGAAAATGCTTCCCAGGGTCTCAAGCCTGGCTGTTAAACACAGTTTGGTTGATGCCTCTCTCCAATTTCTAGCATTCTACCACACTTACGGGGGGTGTTCCAGCATTCTCCACCCTTGCTCTGTCACACAGAGCCCTAGAGGCTTATGTAGGCCACTCTTGGGAGTCTTACTCTCTCTTGGAAACTGGTCTTCTCCCTTTATCTTCCAATCTTTCAGTGTTCTCTGAATCCCACTTGCAGCCTCAACTTCATTTCTCTTAAACTGGTGTTGCTATTGTTTGGGTTTAAGGACATCCTTTTGCTAGGTCCATGCCATTTGATTCCCTTAAGAAATTTGTGGAAGAGCTGAATTACTAGTATTATTGCCCTCTTATAGAGTTGAAAACTGAAACATCAAAAGACCAAGTAATCTATGTAAGGCACATTAAATGGCTTACAAAATGAGACAGCAAATGAATGGATGAATAAATAATAGAATAACTGTCTAAAGTGGTAGGGAGACACAACCAGATCTCCGATTTCCTAGCACCTAGCCCACTCACTTCCCATTGATGTACAGAATTAAAATATCCTCTTACAGCACTTGTGGATTCCATTAACATCTCAAGGGACTGTGCAAGTGAAGGAAAAAAAGAATCTGTACAGCACTGTTAAGATAATAAAATGTTTTGCTATTATATATCCTATACCCTTTTACTATTACGGCACTTCCCGGGCACATTAGATCCATTTTAAAACAAGAAACTGAGGCCTAGAGAGGTTAAGTAGTCTGCCTAAGTGAACACAGATGACTGTGATAGAGCTGAGATTTGAACACAGATCTTATGATTCTAGATCCAGTATTTTTTCAGTAATTAAAATAAAAATTTGGGTGTTCTCAACTCACTCATCTTCAAGACAAAACACATATTTTGTGGCTAATAAATAACTTAAATGCTTCAAATGACTTTGAATCTCTTGGAAAATCAGACATACACACTTTTACCACAGTAGTCATATTGATTCCCCTGTAGGTCTTCTCTGTGCCCATCCTACAGACATTGTTGCTGGATCAGCCAGCATGAAGAATTTAGCATGAAAATGTAAAATCTAATAGCTAGCAAGACTCCTAGTCTCCCTGGGAGATAGACTCAGTCACATTACTGAAGTCTGCTGGAAATGTGACACTAATGACAAGCAGGAACTTTATAGCTCCCATTTTCCTTTGCTGACATTACAAATGTAAAACCTCTCATTTCCCCAAAAGTTCATCTACTTGATCTATGCTGCTGAGCCTACATATTTTGTATCTCTTTGACAGCAGGAAAGATTCTGGCGAGACCAGTGGGCCTGTTCACCTTGCACAGGAATAACTTATTCCAGGACATAGAAGCCACCCTAATCTCCCCACCCCTTTTCCATTCAACACCCCATTCAGCATGCACTCACTTGCAAAGTCCAAGGACACTGTCAGCTGTAAGTGACTCACTTATTACATCATCAAGAATGTAAGAGGATAAACAAGCATCCTCTGAAACAAAAAAAGAAATTGGGCTGGAATATATTTAATGCATATGCTTCAAATTGGGAAAAACATGAGGTATTAGAAATTAAAAATACCATGGAAAGAAACTGCCACAACTCATAAAACTTAACTAACTGAGAACTTAATTGTCCATGAGAACTAACTCAGCTTGTATGCCCACCACTATTATAAATATTACTGGGGAAATAGCTACACTGAGTGAGAGGTGGGACAAAGGAGGGCGCTCTCTCCTTTGTCTCTTCTTTCCTGCCCCCTGCTGGTCCAGACGGAGTCTATTTAAGTTTGGGGAAAAAAAAAAAAAGCTATTTGTTTGCTGTAGTCTTCCCCAAATAGGGATGGGAAAATATATATCCTGCTTTATCCTGTACACTTAATAAAGTACCAGGCACATGGTAGGAGCTCAATAATTACAACTGAATTAATGATATTTTCAGTTAGTCTCCCCTCTATGTTTTCGTAACAGTTTATATCAGAGCAGGCCCTTCATATATCTCTGCTCTGGGTTTTGTTCTTTCTCATTCAATGGATTGATAACTCTTAGAGCCACATGAGGAATTTGTATCTACTCATCTTGGTAACCCAGCATTTATCACGGCATTCTTAAAAAAAAAAAATCTACACCTATTTCTTAAATGGAATGGAAATAAATGACCTCTAAAGTAATTCAATTCTAACATTCTATTATATAAAGAAAACAAGTTCTTACAAAACACAATGCTTGAAAAGTACATAATCTAGTTGAGAAGCAAGAGGAATACTGATTAGACGATTAGAGACGTTATGCAATTGCAACAACTGAATTGTAATTAGGCACTTGGTAATTTTATAATTTTGTACCCTGCCATATTTAAACAAAGTCAATGGGAAACGAGATTCAGGAAGGTAACTATTTTAAATAAATTGAACACAGTATGTGTCCTAGAAGGGGATATTTGATACGCAGTCCTTATGTCCCATTCACCTCACTCCCCAATCTTTTGTCTGATTAAAAATCCAAGTACACTTTTATTTTAAATTAGCTCTGAAGTTAACAGGAATTTTTCTATTACTGCAGGGGTCAGCTGGCAAGCAGCCATCAAAATTAAGAAGAGAGAACTGTAACTTATAGCTAACAGCAGCTAGTTGCATTGCCCCTGAAAATGGACCCTGAGGATCAGCAAAATTAAAGGGAGTGGAAGGTTTCAAGCCATCAGCAATTTATACACTTCTCTATACAGCTTGTTGGGTTGCTGTATTTCTACCTGTCGTTAAAAATATGCTATTAAGCCACATCCCTCAAAGTGACAAACCTTCCCAAACAACTTGGGGTATCAGAACACTGGAAGAGAAGTGATGCACTTAATTGAAAGAGGTTTACTGTAGCCAATAATCCCAAGGATTGATGTGATGCCTGTTCTCAGCAGCCAGCTCCCAGAAAGTATTGGCGTTGGCATTTAACCCCAAATTTACAGGCAGGCTCTTCATCTGGATCTCAACATTTCCTCATGTACAATTGAGACACATGTGACATCTGTGGAATATGTAACTTGCCAAGAACAGGGAGAGGGACAGCTTCATGAGCATGCGACAGGTGAAGTTGCACAGTGTACCACGTTTGGTTTAAAGTTCTACTGTCACTGTCTTAAAGATCTGAATACATTTTGAACAAGAGGCACCACATTTTTATTTTGTACTGGGCCCCCAAAATTATGTAGCTGATCCTGGACAGGGAACAGGGCCAACCATCTTGACTTTTTTTTGGAAGACTATTCAAGCTCCTTAGTATCTGGTCAGTAAGGGTTAAAGGTCCTAACAGCAAATAATTCAAACCTGAGAACATTGTGCTGGTCTCAGAAAGGAAATTAACCTCAGCAAACTTCTGGAAGAGCTGCAGGGGACTTTCACAAACTCTCCTCTTGTACTCTGCTCCTGTACTCTCCCCCTGGGAAAATTGCATTTATTAGGATGGCTAATACTGTAACCTTGGGATGGTTGCTTTTGGTCACTAGGGTTTGTTAGTTCACTATTGCATTCAGAACAGTTCAAGGCAAAGTTGTGATATTGACAGGGTGTGTTTGGATCCCCATTTCTCTTCCTATGCCCTGCCATCCCACTACTCCACCAAATCCCTATTCTTCCTTCTATTCCTTTTACTCTAATTGTCCACCGTTCTCAACTTCTTTAGCCATCCAAGTCAAAGTGTGCTTTCAGTAAAGTGCCTGATTATTTCAAACAGAATCAGTTAATTAGTTAATACATGCAAAGTACATATAATAGTGCCTGAAATACAGTCACCATTTAGTTAAGTGTTAGCTGTTGTTTTTATTGTCATTACTATATTATGTTAGTCTTATAAGGAATACACATTGTTTCTAGAAGTGTAGTGAGTATAAGGTAGCAGAAAAAGTGATGGAAATCAGGCAGTACTTGTTTAGATCATGTATCAGTAAATTCACACCTAAGCCTCGGTTTTTTCAACTGTACAAAAGACGATAATAACCACCTTGTGGAATTCCCATGAAGTTTAAATGAAGACTATGAACAATGTGGGTAGCACACTTTGACTCATGGGAGGTGCTCAACTAAAGTACATTTCTATGAAGAATTGCTACCATCTACAAGCATTAGCACTTTTACAAGGGTCAGAATTATAAACTTCAAGATTATGAGTAGAAATATATCCCAGTGATGAAGAAACCATTAAAACATTTTTCCGTCACTGAAGTGGCCACATTTTCTGGGGTATGTACCCTGGGGTTCGTTGTCACGTGCCAGGAAAATTTAGGACACAGACACAGACGAGGAGTTTAGAAGTGGAGGTTTAATAGGTAGAAGAGAAGAGAAAGAGAAACAATTCTCTCCGTAAACAAAGGGGTCTCCGATGGGAAAAGACCAGCTCCTGGTGAATGCTCCAAATTTTATAGTCCGGTTTGAGGCGGAGGCGTCTGATTTACATAGGGCTCATAGATTGGTTCCATCAGGTGTGACGTTTAGATAGCCTTCAGGGAAGGCTGGTCACCCCACCCTAATCTTATTATGCAAATGGACTTTCCAGTTGATTGGACCATCTTCTCCATCCCTTATAGTAAACGTGGCTAGCAGAGAAGGAAAGATGGGGCTGCCATCTTGAAAATATCCAGTCCTTAGTTCCTGCCACATTTACTTGTGCAAGCTCCCAGCTTGCTTGTCCATGTCTGCAGCTCCACTTTACAGGCTGTTCTTTGTTAGAAAATGATTTGGGGCTACTTTTCGTTAAAAAGAAAAGTCTTACCAAGGACTCCCATACCCTTACTATCTGCCTAAGTAATTTCTTCTTAACTCTTGTATCATCGACACTCAAACCTGGACTTCTCCTGACTTGTACTCATCCTTTAGATCCCAGTTTGGCAGGCACTTCCTCCAGGAAGTCTTCAGTGCTAAGAGTCCATGGAACCCTGTTGTACTCCTGCCATAGAAGAGCACAGCATTGTGGGTGATTTTTCACTTGCCTAACACCCTTTTTGATAATTAGCTCTTGGAGTTAGAAAATGTTCCTGCCTCTGTAGTACGTATAGTCACAGCAATGTTTCCTATCCCACATGCTCTTCAAGAATGTTTCCGTCTCCTCATCCAGAAGTCAAGTATTTGTCTTCCTTTCTTAAACGGGTGAGCTTTTTTGACTGCTCCAACTAATAGAATACAATGGAACTTACTTCTATGTGGATGAGAGGAAGGGGAAAGAGGATGGAGGGAGAAAAGGAAAGGGGAAGGAAGGGAGGAAGGAAGGGAGGAAGGAAGGGAGGGAGGGAGGGAGAGTAAATGTTTTTGGAGACCTAGAAACTTCACCATTTACTGACCATAATGTCAGCACTGTTGCTTTCAAATGGATTGAGGCAATAAATACGGCCTTCAGGTAGTTTCTATATTTTGACTATTGTGAATAATGCTGCAATGAACATGGGAGTACAAATATCTCTTCAATATAGTGGTTTCATGTCTTTTCAATGTAAACCCAGAAGGAGCATTGCTGGATTATATGGTAGTTCTATTTTTTGTATCTGGGAACTCTATATTGTTTTCCATAATGGTTGCACAAATTTACATTCCTACCAACAGTGTGCAAGGGTACCCTTTTCTCCACACCTTCGCCAACTCTTGCTATCTCTTGTCTTTTTTGATAACAACTATCCTAACAGGTGTGGTTTTAATTTGCATTTCTCTGATGATTAGTGATCCTGAGCACCTTTTCATATACCTGTTAGCCATTTGTACATCTTCTTTATTTTTTCTTAGCCTACACATCATGTGTGTTCAAGATACCACCCCTATAGTAGGAATGAGGATCTGCAGCAAAATTAGCAGAGAGTTTAGGGAAAGAGCAAAGGCAGTTTATAGAGTGAGGTGACCTTTAGATCTCAGTCTCAGAAAACCTTGAGGTGTTCGAAAGCAAACAGAAGCAAATATGAGCCTCCAAAGACTTTTCATTCCCTTTTACTCTCTCAATCTTTTTGGTGCTACTATCAGAGACAACAGGCCTGTTGAGGAAATGTTAACTGTTAAGCGCGCATGAATTTCTGTGAAAGGCTGATTCATTTTGTCATGGGATCTTTTATCCATGAATATGTTTAGGGTTCCTGCCTGCTTCCATTAAAATACTCATATGCTGTCCTCTTTATAGGCAAAGAGGAGGAACCTGCTATAATTTTAATTGTTGTTTTTGTTTTCCTCAGAGTTCTGATTTTTTTGTTTGTTTGTTTTGGAAAATGTGTTGTGGTATTTAATACTCATGTAGCTAATATTTTTAGGTACCTGAGAAATTTAAAGAGAAAATTAATGGATTGAGTAAACTGTCTCCTGGGCTGTGAGTTTCTGGAAATCCCAGGAAGGCCTGAAACATTCATTCAGCTTTATATTTCTGTGAGCTTTCTACTTTCTAGATACTTCATAAATGCTTATTGAATTATTGGGAAAAAAGACATTTAGAATGATATCAACAGCTAGTATCTTGGACAAAAGATATTTTGGAAACTTTATTCATATGGAGTAAGGAGATACCTATTTCTCTAAAATTTTACAACATAATGAAAGACTATGTTTTCCATAGTCTGAGATTTCCAGAGCAATTCCAAGACTGAGATTTCCAGAGCAATCTCAGCTTCTTGACTGTGTAGGCTTATGCTCTATAGGTGATCAATCGAGGGTGTCAGTGGAATTAACACAAATTTAAATATATAAATCCATCTTTTTTTTTGTGCCTACCCGAACCTTATCATTGCAATAGCAACAGCAGTAAATCAGAACTTATTAATTACTATTATTTGCAGTTCTTTAGTCTGTTTTTAACAATGTATTTTATTTTGTATTTTCATACTAAAAATTAAAATATGAGAAAAGTATTCAGAGGATAATTTCACTTGCTTTTTTCTAGTTTTAAGAAAACTATATATGTGACTATAAACATACAAATTTTAAGTATAAATAAATATATATGATTATATGTAATATATGTATATAATCTTTGGGTGGAAGAGGATAGAAAATATCATTTATCATGTCAGTGTTTATCATGTGAAACACTGACAAACATATCCTTCTAAACCTACCAGTTCTAGAACATACTGTTGCTTCCCTTGAAGTCATTCCAGGCTGTTGGCTAGATGTACATTCACAAGATATTTTTAGACTTACCCTTGCTTCAAAATGAGGCGTAATTTCAGACTGGCTTTCAGGGTAAGCATGTTGAATATCAAAACATGCCTTTTTGCTTATCTATTAAACAAGTGAGCATTTTTTCTACCCTGGTTGAAGTTCACTTTCATAGCCTGCTTAACACGGCTATTTACATGAACATTTTGGTGGCCTTTATTTTTTCTTAAGAAATTTTATTTCATAAGGGTCTAATACAGCATATTTAGAAAACATGAAATTAACAATCACTAAAACACTGCGCACCCAAATATAGACAGTTCCACCAGAATACAGGCTGTTAAGCCAGAGAAAAATAAGTTTGCCCAAGACAGCAATTAAGTAGAAATGAATTTAAACAACTCTAGTTTTTGTTGTTGCTGTTTTTTGGGTTTTTTAGCAGGGGGAGGGAATATTATGAATCAATTAACTGTGGAAAGATTACTTGGAGACTTGACACAAGAGACATATTTCTGAGATACTCCTGGAAGATTATTCCATCACACAGCCCTGAAATTTCCTAGAACATTCTTCAGATGCCTCACAGAGTGGCCTTAAAGTTGATGGTTACGGCAGCTTAACTGTCCCCTCATGACCGAATCTCAGATACTTCTTGGGTAAAGCAAAAATTTTAATGATAATTTATAGATTTTGGTTAAAGAAACTGGATGAGTGGTTCTTTCCTGGATTTATTAGCATTATCACATGCTTGAGCTAATAAAATAATTCTGGGAAACAGCTTCTACCCTGACCCTTTCCCTACCCTGACCCTTTCCCAGTACTATAGAACAACAACTCTGGATTCTTTCCAGTAGTGAAACATCACAGTGTGGTGGATCAGGAACAAGGACCTATCTCCAAGAGAACTGCATGGCCCTTGGTTTGCATCTTCGATGGCAGTAATTGCTTTACTATTTTATGAAAATCTTCCTCTCCTCACTCCTTAGGTGATATAGAGTATTGGAAAAAATAAAACAAAGGTCAAGTTGTGTAATGTTTTAACACAAATGTAATTTTGTTTTATTAAATGTAAGTTAGCTGATAATTGAACTAAGAATATTGTTCTCACAGATAAAACAAGATAAATAACAGGGATATTCACAATTGAAAAACTCACATAATATAGTCAAGAAATGTATAAAATACTGACCCCAAACAATATTTTCAACTTTAACTCAATAAATAATGATAAATTATCTGATATTTTGTCAGCAAAATTAATATTGCTGAGGTTACACTTTAAAATTCTATGTTCTCTGTTATACTTTTCTTAATAAAAGAAACAATGAACACACAGATATACATCCATTACTATATTCATGTGGCCAGTTTCTTGAGCTGTCTAAACTATGCAGTGCAAACATGAAATCTTTTTTTAATTTTTAATTTTTGTGGGTACATAGTAGGTGTATGTATTTATGGGGTATATGAAATGTTTTGATACAGGCATGTAATGCATAATAATCATGTCATGGAAAAGGTCCTAGGTCTCTATAATCAGCAGTTAGCAAATCAATCCAGGTTTTGTGCCCTTCCCTTTAGGGTAGCAAGTTCGCCCAAGTCCCAGGTGGGTCTGAAGATCCTATCTGAAAGCCAGGGACTGGAGTCAAAAGCCTTATAAATTTACCTGGTATTCTATTCTGCTGCAGCTAAGCTGGCACTCAAACCACAATACAAAGTCCTTTCAGCCCTCTACAGTTGTTTTCATCAACTATAATCTCTTTTGGTCAAGTACCCAAATCTTTAGTCAACTTTTCAAATTGGTTTGTTTGGTTTTTATTATTGAATTTTGAAAGTTCTGTATTGTTCTGAATGTAAGTTCTCTATCAGATATGTAATTTTTAAACATTTTTTTCCAAATCTGTGGCTTGCCTTTTCGTTCTGTTAAAAGTATATTTCAAGGAGCAGATGTTCTTAACTCTGATGAAACCCAGTTTATCAAATTTTTCTTTTTTGGTTTATGCATTTGGTGTTATATTTAAGGAATTTTTTTTCTAACTGAACATATTCCCTGTGCTTTTCTGTTTGCCATTTTATGTTTGTAATTTAGGTTTATGGTTCATTTTGAGTTAATTTTTATATATAGTATGACATGTAGATTGAAATGCTTTTGGAGGGATTTTGTTACTGTTTTTGTTGTGTTATATGGTTACGTTTGGATTTTTTTGCAGAGAGTACACAATTATTTCACAATTTCTTGAAAATGTCATCCTTTTTCCATTGAATTACCTTGGAATCTCTGTAGAAAGATTAGACCATGTATGGCCGAGTCTATTTCTGAATTCTCAGTGCTTTGCTGTTGACCTATTTGTCTGTCTTGACACTAATATCACGCCATCTTGATTGGTGTAGTTTATAATAAGTCTCCGAGTCAGGTAACGCAAGTCCTTCAATTTTGCTCTTTTTTCAAAGTTATTTGGGTGATTCTAAGTATTTGCATTTCCATTTGCATTTTAGAATAAGGTTGCTAAGTTTTGCTGGAATTTTTATTGGGATTACATTCAATCTACTGATGAATTTGAGGGAAATCAACACATTAACAATATTAATTCTTTCAACCCATGGACAAGTCATATGTCTCCCTTATTTAGTCTTTAATTTTTCTCATTTGAAATAAGCATTTCATCATTTTCATGCAGTTGTAGCTTTTAATTTTATTTCTGATCATTTTTTGCTATTGGATAGAAATACAACTGAATTTTGTATATTAATCTCATATCTTGCAACTTTGCTAAATTCACTAATTAGTTCTAGTAGCTTTTGAATATATTCTATAGCATTTTCTATGTAGACTATTATGTCATCTGCAAATAAAGACAGTTTTATTTCTTTCTTATCAATATGAAAAAGAGATAGGATATACTATTATACATGTTAGATTAGACATAGGGATTTTCCCTCTGAAATCCCATTAAAATGAGAATTAAGAAGTAAAATATGCATGGCCCACAAGAACAAGGAAGCCACTAGAAGTGACAGTCAATAAAAAAATCAGCAAACTTTAAGAGAAGATGGGAATGTGATGTGATGTAAGGCCTTACATTAATATTATATGCTGTCTTGGCATCTGGTAAAATCAAGAGGACCTCAAATGGCCTAACTGAAAGTCCCTGTTTCCACGCTGCTTCCTCAGGTAAGGTCCTGTAGTCAAACTATTCTCTGTATCATGGGAACCAGGCACAATGCCTGCTTATGTCTGAGTAGTGGGGCTTCAGTTTGCTACCAGCCCTCAGAGAATTATTCAAATAAGACAAAAGTGAACCATTGGTCACTGCACTCTCTTGTTATGAGAAAGTCTAACTCTGAATCCATTGCCTGTTCACTCTATTCCCAAGCACAACCCCTGTGTGGTCCAGTGTGACTCAGTGTCAACAACCCTGGGCTATGCATATACAACAAGTAAACTGCTATAGAGCTCATCTGTCTGGTATTGGGTGGCATGTATTCAGCCATCTCCACAATCTTAGGATAGGAAGCTCTTTCTCACCAATGGGGTGAAGAGAAGGTGTCTCAAACAACGAAGCAGATGGAGGCATTATCAAGACCTATGTCCAAGTATGAGCTACAACAGGCTGATACTGGAGGTGCTGGTCACTGCAGACACTGAGGAAAGGTGTGGAACTGAAAAGAGAGGGATTTATTGAATGTTTACATAAAGAGAATTTAGAATACTAAGTCTCCTCCACATCCAAATGATTATCCATCCTCTACCCTTGCAGTAAATTGGAGGATCATTCTCAGGATATGGAGAACCTGAGTTCCAGACATAGGCACATCAGCCACAATAAAGAGGAAGGAAGACATAGACCTGCCATAGGGAGAAAGGGAAACTGCCGAAAACTGTACCTCCCACCACTGACTCCAAGAATTCTCACAGTCAAGCGTATGCTGCCCCCAGGAGGAGACTGGAGGATTTTCCTTGAAAAAACTGAAAGGCTGGTTAATTTTATGTGACCATTTTGGCTAGGCCACAATACCAGATATTTGATTAAATATTATTCCAGATATTTTCGTAAAAGTTTTCTTTAGATTAGATTAACACTTAAGTCAGTAGACCTCGAGTAAAGCAGACTGCTCTCCATAATATGAATGGGCATCATCTAATCAGCTAATGGCCTAAATAAAAAAATACTGACCTCTTTTAATGAAAAGAGAATTCTACCAGCAGACAGTCTTTAGATTCAGACTGCAGTATCACCTCTTCCCTGGGTCTCTAGCCTACTGGTTTACCCTGAAGATTTTGAACTTGCTAGATGTCACAATTATGTGAACCAATTTCTTAAATCTCAATCTCAATCTCTCTCTCTCTCTCTGCCTCAAACACACAGACACACATGCACACACACAGCCTAGTGGTTCGATTTCTATGGAGAATCCTGAATAATACAATTACAAAAGCTACCATTTGGACATCACCCCCAAAAAATGGCCAGGTGGGCAAAATGACAAGGTCCCTACTTCATCACTGCATAGCAATGATTCTCAGTTGCAGCGATGCGGTCCTATAGAAAACATTTGGCAATATCTGGAGACATTCTTGGTTGTCATAACTGGGAGGGGTGCTACTGGCATCTAGTGGATAGAGGCCAGGAATGCTGTGAAACTTCCAATAATGCAGAGGATAGACAACAAACTATTATCCAGCCCAAGATGTTAATATTGCTGAAAATATTGACTGTCAATATTAATGCAATTTCTCAATCTTGAGAAACTAAGATTGAGAAACCCTGATCTATAGTGAAACCCACTATTTAGCAAATTAGTGCTTCTCTTTTGATTATGAATAAACCACCAAGGGCATTGGACACTTAAGAAGTTTTCAACATTGAAGATATTTAAACCAACAAAAATAGCACAAGAACCAAAATAAAATTTCAACACAAATGCTGTTAATATGCTAAGGGAGAATAACGTTAAGACATTGCGTTTAATAAGAATATGTTCTATTGAAAAGAGGATATTAGAACATTTCAGAAAATGACAAACAATTTTTAAAATTGCACATAAAAGATTAGAAAGATGGAGGACTGAGGTAAGGAGTTAAGGCAGATTATTTATAAAGCTGTAAAGACATCTCAGTAGAAAACCTAAACAATAGAAGTCTGTAAAAATGATTTCAAATTCAGAAAAAAACATTCTGTTCAATTGAGAATTAAATCCAGGCAACCATCAACTGGTTTAAGATTAGGATAAAAGTATTTTCAGATCAGTAAAGTTCTATGTGTCCTTTCTCATAAAGCTACTGAAGGATATGCTTCATCAGCTCAGGAGACAGAGGAAAAAAAAAAACAAAAAAAACAAAAAAAACATGTAGGATCGATGTGCAGAGGCTAGCAGGCAAGCAGACCAGATTGATGTGGGAAGATGGGGTGCTCCAGAAGGAATGTTTTCAGAAAAAATTGAACTAACTGATTATTTACATGGCCATTTAGAAAATAATATTCTGTTGGAGAGACTGGGAAGAATTACTGATAAGGAAATAGAAGAAGATGAAATCAAGTATAAAAAGACAGTATTAAATCCAGGAAAAACAGAAAATTATTGAAGATACAAATATTAGGCCGGGCGCGGTGGCTCACGCCTGTAATCCCAGGACTTTGGGAGGCCGAGGCGGGTGAATCGCAAGGTCAGGAGATACAGACCATCCTGACTAACATGGTGAAACCCCGTCTCTACTAAAAATACAAAAAATTAGCCGAGCGTGGTGGCCGGCGCTTGCAGTCCCAGCTACTCGGGAGGCTGAGGCAGGAGAATGGCATGAACCCTGGAGGCAGAGCTTGCAGTGAGCCGAGATCGCGCCACTGCACTCCAGCCTGGGCAACAGAGTGAGATTCCATCTCAAAAAAAAAAAAAAAAAAAAAAAAAAAACACAATAAAAAGATATAAATATTAGCATAGTACATTACTTGGCTCAGGACTGAATAAAACTGCTACTATCCTTCGTTATATATTAAATCACTAAAACCTAATATGAACAAATACTATAAGTAAAAATATTGAAAACAATGGAATAAATGAGTGTATTGTGGTGGGATAAAATAATAGAACCAAATGTTCCAAATTAGGAACTAAATAATAGATCTCTATCTTTTCTCTCTCTCTCCCTCTCTCTTTCCCTTTCACCTTCTGCCATGTGTTGATGCAGCAAGAATGCCCTCCTAAGATGCCAGAACCTTGATACTGAACTTTCCAGCCTCCAGAACTGGGTGACAATACATTCCTATTCATTATAAATTACCCAGTCTTGGATACTCTGCTATAGCAGCACGAAATAGACTAAAGGAGTATACAAAATAAAAGTCTCACAAAACTTCAAATAACACAGAGGCAAGACACCTGAGTCAACCCAAAACATGTAAGTACCCTGAATGTAAAAGAACAGAACCGTTAGAAGTCAATATCATATTCTCATTGCAGAGAGCAACTTTATTTTCACAAAATAAATCTAGCACATTATCTAGTATGTTTTTGTTTTTGTTTTTGTTTTGAGATGGAGTCTCGCTGTTTTGACAGGCTGGAGTGCAGTGGCGCGATCTCAGCTCACTGCAACCTCCGCCTCCAGGGTCCAGGTGATTCTCCTGCCTCAGCCTCCCAAGTAGCTGGGACTACAGATGTGCGCCACCATGCCCAGTTACTTTTTTTTGTATTTTTAGTAGACAGGGGGTTTCACCATGTTGGCCAGGATGGTCTCGATCTCCTGACCTCATGATGCGCCGCCTCCCGCAGTACTGGGATTACAGGCGTGAGCCACTGCGCCAGGCCTAGCTAGTGTTTCTAAACTAGATGTTATTGGTTTGTAATGCTGTTAATACTTAATTTATAAGTATTAATTAATTTGGTTTTAAGTGGCATAAAAACCATAAACATAAGAAACTTATACCTAGTTTTATCTTTGTGCTTTTATAATGTTATAAAAAATTTAAATTAACATTGGAATTTCATAAGTTTTTTCTTAAAATCTGTATATTATTTCAGTTAGAGAATTACTGTCCTATAATTATTGCCTTAACAAAGGGCAATTCCTTCCCACTGAATACAACATATTATTTCTACTCCTGTTATTTTACAATTGTAATCACTACTTTTTATATTTAAAGATAGGCAGGGTAAAAGAAGCATGGTTAAAGACAGATCTGGATGTGATTTTTGTAATTATGCCACTGTACACAGAGTGCTAGCCTGCACCTAGCACTTTGCTATAATTATGGACATAATTATGTCTACCTCAAATATTTGTGAAGACTAAAACATCAAGCTCAAAGCAGGAGCTGGACAAATAGGTTGTGGTTCACAAAAGATAGAGCCATTAACCTTATATATAGTTACACATGAGAAGTATACTATGAAATCTATTTTGAAGATGAAAAGTTGATAATCCTTTGGTTGACATGAAAATGCGGTGTTCACAAATACGTGTACATCTCTTTTCTTCATTTCAGTGTCAATCGATGGCAGTTTGAACTAGCTACTAGTAATTTTCCTCATCAATAGTTCTTGGATCTATTAAATTATACCTTTTCTCATTTGCTCTGTCATTTTAAAATCAATATAAACATATTCCAACTGTTTTATTAAATTGGAAAATTACTAAAATTGAGTCTCCAAAGTTGACCCAGAAACCAGCTGTTCTAAAATAGTATTTTATGTTTTAGGTAGATCCCACAAGAATGCCATGAATGACATAGCACAGAAAAGCCAAGGGGAGAAGAGCTAAGAGAAAGTCTGAAATATTCTTCCTAGGAAGCAGAAAGTATAAGTTTAACATGGACATTCTCTAGAAAATGTTGAACAAGAGGGGGCTTCCCCACTGTATCCGTAAATATCCTAGCCCTCAGAATCATCACTACCACCCTCAAAATAATTATGCAGTATTCCTGTACATTTTTACAATTTAATTGTTACAATTGTGCAAAGTATTTTCACATACATAAACTGTCCCTCAGTTTACAGAAAATAGCACTATTAGCCTAGTGTAGCTCCAGGATTCAAGCCCATTCTTTCACTTCACAGCAACCTAGTGTCTCCTCCACAGTGAGAGAGTAGGAAGTCTTGCATCTACAAGGCTAACGAAATCAAATTTGCACATGAACTCAAAGGCACGTGAAAATGAGTGCAGTAAAAAATAAAAAGGTATTGATATCTCCTATTAAATGAGTTCCTAAGGAATAAGCATTTCTTACACTTTTAAAAAGAAAAGACTAAAAATCACATTTTATACTGATTGGGATGACCTGTTTTAATGAGCAGTGGACATGTTCAAATTTATAAAACATCTTGATCAGATATATAAAGTAAAAAAATCAGAATAGATCTGAGAAGAAAGGACCTGATGTTCTCGCTAAAGCTTAGAAAGAAATAAGACCATGTGCCTCAAAGGAATAGAAATGTGAGGTCATGGGAAAGTCCTGAAATGTTTCAGCCTGCCGTGGGAGCATGCTTGCTTATTGACAAGGGAAGAACAATAGATTTGTTAGGAGAGATTAAGAAAGAGACAAAACATCAATAAACAAGAGTTTTAAAATTTTTACCGCCCACAAAAAGACTATCTAAATGATTCAAATGCATTTTTGATGTCAAATCCTACAAATACACTTTCTTGCTGCTCTGGAATAAACCAACACACAAAATGATGCTAAATACATTTAAAGTATGCTCCCATGAATAAGACTTGGATCTATATTCAAATGCTGACTCAGCGATTGTCACATGACTCAGTTATTACAAAGTGAAGCAAAAATTGCTTATTCCTGGTTAATCAGCTGGGAACCCCATTCCCTATAAAAGAAGGTTATCACTTCTTCAGACGAAATACAACAGGAGAAAATTTTATCTTAATCATACAAGCTAATTGGTATTATAGACTGTGTGCCACTTATCAATTTATTGCTTCTTATTTCTGAATTCACCCTTCACTATATGCTCTGTACCAAATCAAGGATTCCTTTAAAACTTTTCACTTTAATGAGCACAATGTTAAGATTTCTCAGTAGAGGGCGCTGGAGAGACATTGCAGGAGGAAGAGATTAGCTGTATGGGTGTGCAGACATCCAGTGGAACGTGCCCCAGCCATCAGCCTAGAACATGACTCCATTGAGACCTCGTTGCATCCTAGACCCATCAATAACCTTTCTTCAGTCCTCTAGACATGGAAACAAGAACCCTCCACACATATAGGTGTTGCTCTTACGGCCTCCTGCCACATCAGCACCTGGACTCTCTGAGTGGACTTCCAACATCTGCTTCTGACCTGGAGCATCAAACACCAAGCAGTGTTTCAAACCCCCACTCTCATGCCAGGCTGCATGTGCTACAGGCCTTCTACCATGGCTGGCACCAGACTCTCACTGCACAACCATGCCACCACGTGCTAACCTACCTAACCTACCCTGCTTGCCCAGGAACTCTAGACCTGCTCAGGCCTGGCCTAACCAGTAAACACCTCTGCTATCCATTGGGCTAAACTATACCTTCCCCAACAAGGTCTGAAACACGCCCCTTCTGAGTTTGTCCTCCCTTAGGCACTCTTCCTCAGCCCTAGGCTACTATATAGTTTCCTTATATAGTTTCTCTTTTATCATAGTTAATAATTCTTTACATTAACTTCCCTTATATAACCTGCTGTCTGGTTTCTGTCTCCCAATTGGACCCAGACTACTACAGCTTGGAAATAGAGAAAATAAATCAAATCTAAAATCAAGAAATATGCTTTAATTTATTAAGTACTATATGCCAGACCATAGACAACTTAAGTATTTTATATCATTTAATCTTCAAAATAATTCAGCAGGATTAAATATTTGAGGCTCAGAAAGATTAAATAATGTGTCCATGTTTGTTCAGCTTAGTTGGAGGCATAAACAGACTTCAAACCATTGCCCATCTGAATACAAATAATTTTAACTTATGCAATTAAATATGCATATTGATAAAGTTATATATTTTTATTTATATATTTATCTTTCTATGAATATATCTATCTAAATAATGTCTTTTCTGCATGGAGTAAATTGTGTTGAGAGAAGATATATTTGGGGAGTATAATTAGTGAAGCTTGGTGGTTGACTAGGTGGAGTCATGAGATATTGACAGGTATGGAAAGTAGAATTGATTATAAACATTCCTTGAAAGTTGAATGACGTTGAGCTCTCATTAGAATCACTGCAGGATTTATCACCAAAGGTGTGACAGAAAAAAAAAAGCAAGACTTAGAGGAAATTCATTGGAATAATGAGTGTGAAGCATGGATTTGTAGTGGGAAAATCAGAACTAGAGAATGTTCTGAGCATTTGCTGCAGAATCATGGTAGAATGTGCTGAGGGTCCTGCATATAAAGGCAGCAGTGGGGATGCAGGGAATCCATAGGATGGATTCATTTCCAAAGGTACATCATTTCTATGATGGATTTGGCATCAGAATTGGTAAGATGGTTGAACAAGAGACAAATCTGAAGACTGGAAACATGTTATAGGAGAATCTCTGGAAATCCTTCACAAAGGAATGAGCCCTCTGAAAGCATCATGAAACAATCTTTTTCTTCTCATGGGAAACAAGTAACCAACAGTAAGACAAAGTCTTATCAACTATTCATAAGCCAAATATACCAAGATAAGATAAAATTGCTATTTGGTACCAATACGTGTTCACTATTTTTTATATATATATAACAATAAAAAGGGCTGGAAAGGTTTTCTTCTCCTTAGCAGAGATGCAAATGAGTAGTCTCTACAAAGACCTGCCTGGAAGGCTGCAGCAACCCTATGGTTATAAACCGCATTGCCTAGACGTGGAAGTCAGCTCTAGAACCCAGAACTGTTCAGATAACTGAAGAATTCTGGGTCTGTAGCAGTTCTGTGTTACTTGGTATTGTACTTCATGAAGAACTGAGAGAGTGCAAAACTCTGTGATATGCTTCTTTCCTTAGTCTTATGCAGTATTTGTTTGATTGCCATCACAAATAATCAGAGTACTACCTTTCTCAGAGAGAAGAGACAATCTCAAATTTGGTCATTCCTAAAAAACGAAAACCTGGTGCCTTAGAAAATAACAGAAGAGAGGAAATGGCTTTCTTAACAGGCATGGTCAATTTGGGACATACTGAGCATACTGTAACTTTAGGGAAAATAAAAAATAAGCAGAGTGAAAAATAGAACCTAAGCTCAGGAGAGAAATTGAGAGACCATCTATAGGGAAATAACTGTATGACACAGAAGGCTACAGTTAAAAGGAAACATGTAGTTGTTCCAGTTTAATTCCCTTATTTTTTAGAGAGTAAGCTGAACCACTGAGAGGTAGGTGTTACCTCCGTTACTTTGGTATTTTCCAAAGTGTATTAGGGTTCTCCAGCAAAACAGAGCCAATAGAAGACGTGGCGTGTGTGTGTGTGTGTATGTGTGTGTGTGTATCCTATTGTTATATATATACATACCAACATATAGACCAATAGGATATATATATATTAGAAACAGATTTATTATAAGGAATTCGTTTGCTTCACTATGACAAATCCCAAGATATGCAATCAGAAAGCTGGAGACCAAAGAGAGCCAATAATGTAACATAATAAGGAAATAAAAGAAAGGAGTACATCTCTATAAATAAATATGTGCATATATATGCATATATATACTGATATATTCAGAGCAAAATAAAGAGTAAATACTCATGGGAATTACAATCCTCATTTCTGTAAATGATCATGTGGTTGTAACTGGTATTTATAACTCCCTTCTTCCATCACCCATTCTGTATTCCTTTTGTCTTCAGCAAGCACCTCAGTTGGTCATGCTTCTTTATATCGTGGAGTGATCCAAACCTTCATTTCTGAAGGATTTTGCTCATTCATAGTCATTACTGGATTGCATTGTTGTAGTTTCCCATTGACCTTAATCACAGGACATGGTAATACTAAGAGACATCTTAAGGTGTCTTCTGTATTCCAGACCTACTCTTTCTTACCAATGTTGTGGAGCAGTAGTCAAATTTCCCCTTGGTATTCAGATCAATCAACCTACCCAGCACAGTAACTCTTCTTTTCCTGTTGATTCAGAGGCATGAAGAGCCCAGATTGGCCAGATGGTAGTCTTAACTTCCAATTCGAACAGTAAACTATCTTACATGCCATTCTATCCTTTTTGGTTTTGTTTTCATTTTTAACTTTATGAAATATCCTGGAGATGTTTTCTGACTGGTACACATAAAGCTGCTTAGCTTTTCATTTTGTGCTGTTGGAACAATTTATTTAACTAATCTCTCGCTACAACAAGTATTCTTATACATAAATTACTTTATGCATATGCTGGCGTATCTATACTGTTTATTATATACATTAAGGTTCTAATGTAGAAGTGGACTTGAAGGATCCAAAAAGTGCATTTCTATTTATGAGAGACAACGTACAATTGCTCTCAGTACTGATTTTACCGATTTACTTTCCCAGAAACAATGAGAAGTGTTTGTTTTCCCAGACCATTGCCAACATAGTTTGTAATCAAGCATTCTGGTCTTTGCTACCCCAATAATTTTTAAATGTGATCACATGATAATTTTAATTATATTTATCTTATTAAGAGAAAACTGGCATCATTTTAAATATTTGACATTATTTATATTTTCTTTGCTATAAATTATCTGAACATACCATTTGCCCATTTTTTGTTAAATATTTATAGTAGTTCTCTATTAAGGAAATTAACACTTTGGTGTACAAATTTTTTTATATAATCAAATTCTACTATCTCTTTAACTCAGTATTTTTAGACATCCCAGTGATATTGTGAGAATTAGATTTTGATTGTATTCTTTTCTTCAGAGAATGAACCAAAATGGATTATTGGGCACAGGAGGAATTGATAGGAGTCAGGAATGAATCAAGTGACCATGTTTCCAGTAAACCAAGGTAGCACAAAGAGTAAGCCCATCCCTCTCCTGTCATCAGAACGATTTGTCTAGGAAGAAAATTCTATATTACTCAGTTTCTACTAAACGACTAAATGGAGAATTCCTAAGGTAAGAAATTAGAAGATTCATGTCTCAGATAAACAGCTAAGAAGATAGGCTTTGTTGTCAGGGTGCTTGAGAAACCTGGAAAACATTGCCTTAACCAAGTAATTATGGTTAAGATCACCAGCAATGAGTCTTGTTGCTATCATGTACCTCCTGATACAATAAGATGAGAATGGCACTAAACCTGTGTAGTGTTGTTCTGTGAAACGCATCACACCTGCCTAATGATGAGAAAAACATCAGACAAATCACAATTGAGACAATTGAGAGAAAATCGGAAAAACATCTCACCACTTCTCTTCAAAGGCGTCAAGGTCATGAAAAGCAGGAAAGACTGAGAAACCGTCACAACTCAGAGGCGTTTAAGAAGATATGTCAATTAAGCGTAGTATCCTGGCTTGTAGCCTGGAAAATAAAGAGGACATAAGTGAAAAAACTGGTGAAATCAGAACAAAATCTGCAGTTCACTTTTTACAACTTGTATATCCTTCTAGATATTTTCAACTGATTCATAATAGTTTATAGCATGCTTTTTGTTAATATTATATGAACATATTTCTATGTCAATATCATCTCCATAATTTTAATACTTGAGTAGATTTGCATTTTGTGTATTATATGCATTATATATATAAGAATTAATTTAGACAATCATTACTATGAGAAATGTTGTATTTTTCAGTAATATAAATAATACTGTAATGAAGTATTATCACACATTTTAGTCCAAGAATGAAATATGATAGCAAAATATTATTGCATATTGTAACCATTTCTTTGGGATACATTTCTTTAAGGAGGCTTTTTGAGCCTAACATTAGGCACATTTCTAAAGCTTTGGTCAAATTGCCATTCAGAACATTTTGAAGGTGTCCATTTTCCTCCACAAAAAATAGGTAGCATTTTGATTTATGTCTTTATGAAAGCAGTATTTCCAAAATGTTTTTCCTGGGATTATTGAGATAATAAATACTTTTTCGTGATGCCCATGACTTCTCTAAAACTTCGTTTTTATTGTCTATATTTAAGGTGTACCAAATGGTGTTCTGATATACATATACATGGTAAAACTACTACTACGGTCAAACAAATTAACGTCTCTATCATCTCACATTGTGTGTGTGTGTGTGTGTGTGTGTGTGTGTGTGTGTGTGTGTGTGTGTGTGTTGTGTGTCTGTGTGTTGTTACAGCACCAAAAATCTACTCTCTTAGCAATGTTCTAGCATACAATACAATATTATTAATTATAGTCCTCGTGATGTAAATTAGATGTGTAGACTTTTTCTTATTCAGCATTTATTCTGTCTTCTGAATATTTTCCATCCACATACTTTCAAAGTTATTGTAACTTTAGTGTCAATATACATAAAAGGTACCTCAAGGAAATCCCTGCTGTCTCTAAAAATAACAGGAGGCACCTTCTTAAGTTTCCTTAAATAGTGATGTAAGATATTCCACAGAAAACCAACAAAATGCATCTAACTTAGCAAAGAATACAGATCTGCAATCCAACCTCATTTATGATTGAGCACTTGGAAGCACAGGGCAATTATTTTTGAAGCTATATCAAAACTCTTTGTGAGAAAAACAACCATTGTTTTAGAGGTGAAATTGTAAACGTTTTGTGCAAAAGATATATTTAGGCAGAGAGGTGACCTCTGGCCGGCATATTTCCTTTATCAAATAGCTTCTCGTGGTGAAGTAGGTATGAGTTGCTTATTAAGCAAATATAGCAATACTTCAAGCCATGAATTTTAGCTAAAACCTTTTTGTTGAAGTCTAGCAGACTGGCTCTGAACTTAATACCATGTATCTTGCCAAGTCCAAGAATACTGCAGAGCAAACCAAGCTCCCTTTAGTCTCTGCCTTGGAGTCACTTCTGCTCTTATTAGTTGTAAAAGGTCAAGTGTTACATGATTAGACATGTAGATAACCTGGCCCACATTATGTGCAAATACTTTACTTGAGGCTTTAATTCTGTACTTTTTAAATGCTGATCAACTGTAAACCATATCTCAGTTTTTCTTACTGTTCTGCTTTAAACTTTCTGTTAGTAATAATTTTTATTGAGCAATATTTGACAAAGATTGTATAAATTTAAGGGGTACACTTTGATGAGTTGTCAGAGACATACCCTGCAAAATAATCATTTCATACTAATTAACATATCTGTAACCTCAGACAGTACTTTCCTTCTTTTTCTGTGTGTGTGGCGTAGACACTTAAGATCTACTGTATTAGTAAATTTCAAGTATACAATAAAGGCTTGTTAATTATAGTCACATGGTTGTACATTACATCTCCAGAACTTATTCATCATGCATAACTGAAACTCTGAGCCCCTTGACCAACGTCTCCCTATTTTCCCTTCCCCATTCCCTGGCAAGCACCATTCTATTCTCTGCTTCCATGACTTTGACATTTTTAGATTCCACATATAAATGATAACAGCAGTATTTGTCTTTCTGCATCTGGCTTATTTCACTTAGCATATTGTCCCGGAAGCATAATGTCTTCCAGGTTTAATTATACAGTCACAAATGGAAGGTTTCAGATTTGGTTTGGCTGTGCCCCACCCAAATCTCATCTTGAATTGTGGTTTCCGAAATCCCCAAGTGTCGTGGGAGGGACCAAGTGAAAGGTAATTTAATCATGGGGATGGTTACCCCCATGCTGTTTTCATGGTAGCGAGTTTTCACAGAATCTGATAGTTTTGTAATGGATGCTCCCCCTTTTGCTGGGTACTTCTCCTTCCTGCTGCCATGTGAAGAAGATATTTGCTTCCCCTTCCACCTGATTGTAAGTTTCCGAAGGCCTCCCCAGTCATGCTGAACTGTGAGTCAATTAAACCTCTTTCTTTTATAATTTACCCAGTCTCAGGTATGTCTTTATTAGCAGCATGAGAACAGACTAGTACAATTTTCTTCCTTTTTAATGACTGTATTGTGTGTGTGTGTGTATATATATATATATATAAAATATATATCATATATATGATATTCTGTTGTATATATTATATATGATATTCCATTGTATATACATCATATATATGATATATTATTCTATTATATATATAAAATATATATATATAAAACATTTCCTTTATCTATTCATCATCAATAAATGTTTAAGTTGTTTGTATATCTTGGCTGTTAGGAATAATTTTGTATGAACATGGAAGTGCAGATATCTCTTCAACATACTGATTTCATTTCCTTTGGATATATGATCATAAGTGGAATTCCTAGATCACAGGATAGTTACATTCATAATCATTTGAGGAAGCTTCATACTATTTTCCAAAATGGCAATACCAAGTTACATTCCCACCAAGATTGCACAAGAGTTTCCTCTTCTCCACATCCTCAACATTTGTATCTTCAGTCTTTCTAATAATAGCTATTTTAATAGGTATTAGGTGATAGCCCATTGTGGTTTTGATTTACATTTCTCTGATGATTAGGGATTATGAGCACCTTTTCATATACTTGTTGACTATCTGTATATCAACTTTTGAGAAATGTTTAATCAGGTCCTTTGCCAATTTTTTAAACAGGTTTTTTGCTATTGACTTGTATGAGCTTCTTATGTATTTTGCAGATTAACCCCCTATCAGGTATGGTCTGCAAATATTTCAGTTGCCTTTTCACTCTGTGGATTGTCCCTGTTGCAATGTATAAGCTTTTCAGCTTGATGTAATCCCATTTCTCTATTTTTGCTTCTGTTTTCTGTGCTTTTGGTGTTATATCCAAAAATCCACTGCCCAGACAAATGTCAAGAAGCTCTTTCCATGTGTTTTCTTCTAGTATTTTTATAGTTTCAGGTATTACTTTTAAGTTTTTAAATCCATTTTTAGTTGATTTTTATATATGATATAATCCGAGGGTCAAATTTCATTCTTCTGCATGTGGACATCCAGTTTTCCCAACACCATTAAAAAGATTATCGTTCTCCCATTTTGTGTTCATGGTGCCTTTACAGATCAGTTGACTATAGATGAGTGGGTTTATTTCTGGGTTCTCTATTCTGTTCCATTGGTCTATGTGTCTTTTTTTATGCCAGTACCATACTGCTTTGATTGCTATCATTTTGTAGTACATTTTGAAGACAGATAATTTGATTCTTGCACTTCATTGTTCTTTCTGAAGATTGCTTTGGCTACTGGGGTTCTTCTGTGGTTCTACATGAATTTCCAGATTTTTTTTTCTACTGCCATAGCAAATGCCACTGGGGTTTTCATAAGGATTGCAATCAATATGTAGATCACTTTGGCCATTCTTGCAGGAGTAAGGTGTTATCACATTGTGGTTTTGATTTGCATTTCTCTGATCATTGGTGATGTTGAGCATTTTTTTCATGTTTGTTGGCCATTTGTATATCTTCCTTTGAGAATTTTCTCTTCATGTCTTTAGACCACTTTTTGATGGGATTTTTTTTTCTTGCTAATTAGAGTTCTTTGTAGATTCTGGATATCAGTCCTTTGTCAGATGTATAGACTGTGAAGATTTTTCTCCCACTCTGTGGGTTGTTTACTCTGCAGACTGTTCCTTTTGCTGTGCAGAAGCTCTTTAGTTTAATTAAGTCCCACCTATTTATCTTTGTTTTTGTTGCATTTGCCTTTGAGTTCTTGGTCATGAAATCTTTGTGTAAGCCAATTTCTAGAAGGGTTTTTCTGATATTATCTTCTAGAATTTTTATACTTTCAGGTTTTAGATTTAAGTCCTTTATCCATCATGAGTTGATTTTTGTATAAGATAAGAGATGAGGATCCAGTTTCATTCTCCTACATGTGGCTTGCCAGTTATCCCAGCACCATTTGTTGTATAGGGTGTCCTTTCCCCACTTTATGTTTTTGTTTGCTTTGTCTAAGATCAGTTGGAATTTCATATTTGGGTTTATATCTGGGTTCTCTATTCTGTTCCATTGGTCTATGTACCTGTTTTTATACCAGTACCATGCTGTTTTGGCCACAATCAAAAAATAATAAATGTTGGTGTAGATGTGGTGAAAAGGGAACATTTCTAGACTGCTAGTGGGAATGTAAACTAGTACAACAACTATGGAAAACAGTGTGGAGATTCCTTAAAGATTAAAAGCAGATCTACTATTTGATCCAGCAATCCCATTACCGGGTATCTACTCAGAGGAAAAGAAGTAACTATATGAAAAAGATACTTTCACACACATGATTACAGCAGCACAATTTGCAAATTCAAAAGTATGGAACAAGCCCAAATGCCCATCAATCAATGAGTGGATAAAAAAAATGTGGTACATATATATGGTGGAATACTACTCAGCCATAAAAAGGAATGAATTAATGGCATTTGCAGCAACCTGGGTGGAATTGGAGACTATTATTCTAAGTGAACTAACTCAGGAATGGAAAACCAAACATTGCATGTTCTCACTTATAAGTGGGAGCTAAGCTAGGAGAATGCAAAGGCATAAGAATGATACAATGCACTTTGGGAACTTGCGGAAAGGGTGGGAGGGGGCTGAAGGATAAAAAGCTACAAATTGGGTTTAGTGTATACTGCTCAGATGATGGATGCACCAAAATCTCACAAATCACTAATAAAGAACTTACTCATGTAACCAAATACCACCTGTTCCCTCAAAACCTATGGGAATCTAAAAATAAAAACTTATTTCCTGGACACAATCAGGACCATAATACCCAACTTGCAGAATCATGATAAGGATTAACAATTTTATTAACAATAAAAATATGCAAAGAAAGATATAAAATCCTAAGTCCATATGAGGGATAGGCTGTGGTTACGTGTTCTGAGAGGCAAACAAGGCCCATAAGCGCTGCTTTTTTTTTTTTAAGACATAATCTCATTCTGTTGCCCAGGCTGGAGCTGGAATCAGTGGCCTGATGTCGGCTCACTGCAACCTCCGTCTCCCGTATTCAAGAGATCCTCCTCCCTTAGCCTCCTGAATAGCTGGGACTACAGGCACGTACCAGCATGCCCAGCTATTTTTTTGTCTTTTCAGTAGAGACAGGGTTTCGCTATGTTGGCCAGGCTGGTCTCAAACTCCTGAATTCAAGTGATCCACCCACCTTGGCCTCCCAAAGTGCTAGAATTATAGGCATGAGTCACCGCATCCAGACTGGCTTCCTTATTTTCATCCTGGGCCAACAGTGGATTTTTTTTCCAGTCCAGCCTTTCACTAAGGATGTAGGCCTTCAGTGATCTCAGGAATGTAGGGCAGTCTCATTCCAGAATCCCACCCTGTAAGGGCCAGGTTTTTGTCCACAAGTGACTGTCAAAACCAAAGCTCCTTGCTAAAGGGTCTAGCAACCTCTCTCCATTCCTCAAGGGAAGCCCAAACTATACACTTTAGAGGATGGCTGTAATAGCTCTTCATCATTTCTAAATGTTTTGCAGTAAAAAGATCAGTTTTTCTAGTCCACTGTATGGCTAGAAACAGAAACCATAGAGACACCCATTGCTTTTGTCAATAAGTTGGATTCTCCTCTCTCCACTTTTTTGGTACAACTTTATTGATGTAAATTTGAAAGTACAAAAAATTCACATATTTGAAGTTTGAATTTGAATTTGATCAGTTCTGGCACATATACACACCTATGTAATTATCACAATCAATACAGCAAACATTTCCATGATTCTTAATAGTTTCCTTCAGACCCTCTGTAATCTATGTCTTCTTTTACTCCACCCTCTAGGTAAACACTGGTCTGCTTTCTGTCACTATAGATTATTTTTGTCTTTTCTAGAATTCTATATAAATTGGAATAAACAGTGTGTACTCTTTTTTGCCTGAATTCTCATTCAGCATAATATTTAGATCCATTCATGTTGTTTCCTGTATCAGTGGTTCATTCCTTTTAATTGCCGAGTTATGTTCTTTTCCATGGATATACAACAATTTATCTATACTTTACTTGTTGTTGGATGTCTGGGTTATTTCCAGTTTGGGACTATTACAAATAAAGGTGTGATAAACATTCATGCCAAAAAAAAAAACATGTAGACCACTTTGGGTAGTATGAACATTTTAATGCTATTAATTCTTCAACTATATAAACATACAATGTTTCCATTTACCTGTGTCTTCTTTAATTTCATCAATATTTTATAATTTTCATCATCAAATATTATAATATTTTGATAAATTTCATCATCAAAATTTTATAATTTTTGTAAGTGTACAAGTGTTTCACTTCTTTGGTTAAGTTTATTCCTGAAAATTTTATTCTTTTTGTTGCTATTGTGAATGGCATTGTTTTCTTAACTTCCATTTTGGATAGTTTGTTTTTTATGAATGGAAACATGATTGATTTTTATAAGTTGGCTTTAAAAAAGATAAATAAAATCAACAAACCCTCACTTAGACTAACTAAGAAAAGATAGAGAAGACTCAAAAATCAGAAATAAAACAGGAGGCTTTAAAATAAATGCTTCAGAAATAAAAAGGATAACAAAGGAAAATTATGAACAATTATATGGCCACAAGCTGAATAATCTACAAGGAATGAATAAGTTATTAGAAACATATACGCTACAAATACCAAATCAAGAAGAAATAGAAAGCCTGAACAGACTAATAACAAATATGAAGACTGGATCAGTAATCAAAAATCTCCCAGCAAAGAAAAGCCCAGGACCTGACAGCTGTATGAGTGAATTCTAACAATTATTCAAAGAAGAGTTTATACCAATCCTTCTTAACTTCTTCCAAAAACTGAAGAGAGAACACTTCCAAACTCATTTTATGAGGCCAGCATCAACCTGACACCAAAACCAGGCAGACACTTCAAAAAAGAAAGCTACAGGCCAATTTCCCTAATATATACACAGGCAAACATTTTTAATAAAATACTAGCAAACTGAGTTCAACAGGACTTTAAAAGGATCAAACACCATGACCAAGTGGGATTTATCCCAGGGATGGAAGCAGGTCTCGACATACACAAATTAATCAATACGATACACCATGTTAACAAAATGAAAGAAAAAACTACCTGATCATCTTAACAGATGCAGAAAACGTTATTAGGAATAATTTTCATCCACAACTATCCTGTAAAAAGCAATCTTATACTGATATAATGCCATTTAAAAATCTGGCTTATTATTTTCCTGGATTTGAATGACAGTGAAACACTTTATAAAAAACACAATAAAAATGATATTGAAATAGGCATGTTCTGCTCTTCCCACAGAAGGTCAATCACTAAGACAGTGAGTTTTCCAGTAGATAAAATATTTGTTCACAGGGCAACCCAATAATGAGACAGGAGAACAGTTATCATATCTGTCTTTCCGAAGATAAGTCTTAGGGAATTTATGGGGTAAAGAAGTGGTCTAGGGCATGGGGAAAGGTGACTGGCAGTGAGGAAGAATTAAGTAGTCAGTGATCTGAGCAAGCATAGTCAGGGTTCATGGCTCCACATAGCGCTCATGTACAGAAAACAGCAGCATTAGCACAACCTGAGGGAGGAGTTTTTGATTCTCTGACATCAAAAAAATCACCTCTTGGGCATTTTCCCAAGCCCAGTTGAAGGGTCATTGGTCTCAAATGGTTCAAGCTGGACAAGAGCTGCCCCAAAGTTCCCGAAAAACAACTTGAGCAGTTGTAACCAAGTTGATATATACACCAGAGGTGACATCTATAAGGAAGCTAAAGAAGGCTAAGTCAACAAGAAACAAGCAACTAAAAACATTAGCCCTCAGTTTCAAAAACAGACCTTTTTATACATGTAATAATAAAGACTGATTTAATCATAGTTTATTTTGTGATGATGTATGGCCATCTTATTGCATATAGGTGGAATGCTAATGAACTTAATTCCTAAGAAAATTCTGCAGCTGCCGCTTAGAATAGAATCTAGGAGGACTGTTGGGTTCAGTATCCAGTGACACTTAGATTAAAGCCAGCATGTGTTGCTACCAAAGCCAGTAAGAAGTGGTACCTAGGGGACAGAATGAGGTCTTCCATAATTTCTATCAGTTCTTTCAATGCCAAGCAATCCTAAACCTGTATAAAATCTAAGTTATTGATACACCTTAAGGGTAGCTCTCTAAACACTCTTAACCAAATTGTCACTCTGAAGCTCCTCCTGTTTAAAAATTGCAAGGTTTCCCCTACTCTCAACCAGAGGCAATCCAGTGGGTGTCCCTAAAGGACTCTCCAAGAAGCCAAGGAATCTGACAGCTGCTCTATATACAGTATCTTTAAACACAGAGTAAATTCACATGTTCTCACCACTCACCAGATCAGGATTCTGATAAACAGAACCACAGTTCTCCAGGAAGTCCCTAAAATTAGTGAAGATGCATCAGTTTATCAAGCTCCAAGGAACCAAGCCTAGTGACAACTAGAATTATTAAAAGGCATCAACTGATAAACATGTCCCTAACTGAACTAGAGATTTCTCAGAAGATCTTCAAAATTTTCTCGGCTTCCTTAGTATACAAAGTAAGGTCAGAAGACTTTATCTGGTGTCATGACTCCAACACTAGCTGAGTCATCTGAAGACAATCACCATCTTTTCTACACTTCAATTTCTCATCTGGAAAAAAAAAAATAAGAGCTGGGCTTGATCATTTCTAAGTTCTTTTTTGCTCTAAAATTCTATGAATCTACAAATATATAAATCACTTTCATTTTATGTCAGTTTTTCCTTCTGAAGAGAAAAACAGAAGGAACCAAGCCTTGCTAAACTTCAGGGGTTTGAGCTGTTATTAGTTTAGAATGTAGCTGTTCTTTGCTAGGACAATTGCAGTCTAAACAGTGGTTTCTTCATCAAAGAGAATAGAGCTTATGCACAGGAGGACTAATAAATGAAGGAGGTTAGCTCTCCATGAAGAATGGGAAAGTTTGTTTCTGAAGGTTACCCACTTTCTAGTGAACCTGTGAGTTAAAATGCAATTTTTTGCTGCTTCATGTAGAATGTCAGGGTGATCGCTGAGTAGAATGTTCAGAATGTGACAAAGCAGGAAGTCTGGGTCAAAATTTCGGGCTACCATAGGTCAAGACTTTTGGGCAGTGGTAGATTGAAGTAATTCAATAGGCATTCTCATTTGTTATTGCAAAGATATATTTGTAAAATGACTTTTTTGATGAAGTCATGTAAGGTTATTTTACCACTGATATTTCACAACTGAGTCTTAAAAGATTCATTGTCTCCACAGTGGATTTTCTTCATTCAACTCTCAAAGTTTCCTTTTTAATTGAAGTTATTTTATCAAATAATAAAAATGTACATATCTTCGCAATGCAGTTGTTCATTGGAAGTGTTAAACCTTGAGAACAATGACAAGTAAATAAGCCAATTTGGTGAGCCTCTCAATCACTAAGTTAAACAGAGAACATTAATGCTTACACATGGTCGTGGCTGTTCCTTCGGTATTTAGTTCAACTATATGAAATTGCTGACATTCATTTACCTTTGAACTATAAATTTTTATGTTTTATCATGATCCTTCTTTCCCATCATGAAAAAATATTATAAAAGTCAACTTTGAAAATTCTGAACAGCAAATATACCCAGCTATGCTGGGATATGACTGAATAGACAAATTTGCAGAATCATTACATGTTTCATTATAATTTTTAATCACCTTTATTTGACCATCAGAATCACACTGAGGAGCTCAAATGGCAAGCAGCTTAAGACAAGAAGTTCCCACAGAAGCATGCAGTGGCTGCTGATGTGTTCAGCATTGTAATACCCTTTATAAAAGGTTGTCTTTCCTGTAGTTTTACATACCATAGGTGCAGCTAAAACTGTTCATTTCCAAATACCTTTTTAACTGATGACCTTCTTGCTGAAAATGCAGGTCTTATTGGACAATTCTTTGCAAACTATTTTTATCATCAAGCAGGTTGAAAATTAATATGCTTTGCATTGGTAAGTAAAATAGCAATCAATAAACATGACCACATTCTTATTAAAAGCTTTAAAACTGGTTTAACCCAAATCTTTCAACCAGTTAGCTTTTCAAGTATGACAAACACATTTTACTATGGTGATTTATTATTTTAATCTATGAGTTCCTTCTGTCTCTTAGCTGCCTATTTTCTAACAAAACTGATTTTCCCAGATATATCATTTAGTACTTCACTAAATTATTTTCTATTATGAGAGCTTTACTTCTTCATTAATTCTGATAATAACCTTAAACAACAAATGTTTTCTATTTGCTTTTTTTACTATGCTTTATTTTGTTTTATAGTTTTATTGTCTTTAGCCAATCACTTTGGTTTTTTGTTGCTCTTTCTACAAAATATACTTCAAAGTGTGCATACTTATAATTTAAATATCACTAAGAGAATCATAACACCTAGACTTTATGAATAGTTTTCTATACACCAGAACTATGTTAATGTCACAAATATGCTATTGCACTTAAGTGCTGAATTTGTGCTTAATATTTTATCATACAAATAATAGCAAAGTTTAAACTCAGTTGACTAGAAAATCAAATAAAATGCACATTATCATAAAATTCTAACTAGAAATATACCCTATACTGATTAAAGTCATTTAAGTTATTGATAGATAGAGAGATAGATAGAGTTTTCATTGGAATTGCACTAAATCTGTGTATTGGTTTGGAAGAAACAACACCTTTATAATATGAAGCCACTTCAAGAAAGCCCACTGAATGTATTTTTAAAATCATATAAAATTTTATAGCTTTTTTCATAAATATTTCTTTTAAAGTTTTGTCTGTATATTGTTATATTTATTGCTATTTGTAAATTGAATGCTTCTACCATAATTTTTATTATAATTAATAAAATTTTATAGTTTTTTTACCCCCTGAGTACTGTATTAAGGGCCTTAGAGTAATTACCTATTTTGCTTTTAAAAACCAGGTATTCGCCAGGTGCAGTGGCCCACACTTGTAATCCCAGCACTTTGGGAGGCCAAGGCAGGCGGATTACCTGAGGTCAGGATTTGCAGACCAGCCTGGACAACATGGTGAAACCCTGTCTCTACAAACAAAATACAAAAACTAGCCAGGCATGATGGCACACGCCTGTTATCCCAGCTACTCGGGACACTGAGGCACAAGAATTGCTTGAGCCTGGGAGACAGAGGTTGTAGTGAGCCAAAATCATGCCACTGCACTCCAGCCTGGCTGACAGAGTTAGACTCTGTCTGAAAACAAACAAACAAAAAAACCCAAGTGTTGTATATGTTATTAACCTCACTTTACAAGTAAGAAAAAAGTCTTGAAGAATTTGAACAGCTTTTGAAGATCATAGAACTATTATGACACTCCGTTTCTAGTCATATTTTATTTTAGCTTAGCAATTTCACAAAAGACATATCCAAACAATACCCAGAACTGGATACATAGCCAATAATTTGATGAAACTTATCTTTGGGTAAAAATTATTTGGGGAGGTATCATTTTCTTTCAGATTGGTCAGTGTCCTTTAGCCACATGGACAAACCATTTAGACAAGGCAGGTATCTGATAACATACACACAGAATAAAGTTTATGGCCTTAAGAAGCTGGACATCTTAAAACCTTATTTATATAATCAAAACTAGGATTTTTATTTTGAAATCGTGGCATTATTTTCAAACAAAAACTCTGTAGTTCTTCAAACTTGGGGTAGTGGGGGAAGTATTCATTGTTATCAGCTTGAATCCTGTTTTGATTCTTAATTTCTGCACATTCTGGAGATCAACAATGTTCTAAATTTTTGCTGTTTAGTAAGTACGTATGTTTTGGCAGAGTAGTATGAATCCATTATCCTGCAAATCACAGGAGATCTAATGATTTTAGTCTCCCAGAGCTTTATCTTTTCAAAGCCTTAAGTTAGAGAAAGCAGCTCTGTAAGTCATCCCCCTGTTTTATGGACTATATGAAATTAAAGTGGTTTCCCACTTTGGTTAAGTTTCTTCCAAATAACCCAGAAGCTGACCGTGGCTGAAAAATAAATAAAATATAAAGGAAGAAGAAGGAAATTCACATTTGCAATCACTGTTGCTATCACATTTTTTAAAAAGCCTCATCGCAGATTTTACAACCTTTTTTAGATAAATAATGCAGCAGGATAGGATAGAAAGCCACAACAGTCTTTCTATCCTAGCTTAAATAAAGTCTTGACATATTTTTATCCTTCTTTATTTCTTGGTTTCATTTTGTATTGGTACCATACTATCCATTATAGTTAAATAATAGATTTTAAGTACCAGGAGTTTTCTGTGTATAAATTGCTCAAGATGACCACGTTAGGTCCATGTAATTTCCATTTCTGCCTTGTTGGTCTCTCTCAGTAATGCATTACACACATAAAATGGGCTGAGGAACAATCATTAGGTAAATAATCAGCCCACATCATTGGCAGGTTGCCCATGCCTTGAGCTGCAATATATATTCTGCAGGCCTGAAACCTAGAAGCCTATTCTTTCTTTCTATTACATATAATACAAAGGAGTTCATTTTCATTACTCACAAGAATAATGCTTTTACTTGGAAGCTTTGTTCTGATTTATAGCATAAGCTATCCTTCTTCAGGATAAAATGACGGTTTTAAATGGCACGTCTGAAAATTCTTCTCTATGCAGGTCACTGAAGGTGGAAAAATATCATTCTGTTCACACCCAGACCATGAAAAAGACCAAAATTGTTTGGGATATAGTTTCTCTTAAACCTCTTTCTCACATGTAAAAAGCATACGGAGAAATTGCACTTCATGTAATTCCCATTGCTTATGCACTTAATAGGCCACGCACTTATATCAGTGTGGGGCAAAATATGTGAAATGTTAGACAAGGTAATCACGCGGTAATATGTATGTATGTGCGGTAAAGTAAAATATAGACACAAAACTACTCTGTATTGGCAGAGAAATGGGTAGCACAATGTAGAGATGAGTTAAAGAGCAAAAGGGATTATGATATCTCATGTCTACAGTAGGTTTGAGAGAAATTTAAAAAGTAATTTTGCTACAAAGAAATTAGAATGAGAAGCAATAAGACAATAAAATGAGACAATAAAATAAAATAAATGAGACAATAAAATAAAAATAAATGAGACAATAAAAAAAAGAGCAATAAAAAGACACTCTTTTTTTTCTCTCTCTTATTTGAGGCTTCCATTGTCTTAAAACCTTGTTTTCCTGCTCTTACCAAAATGTGACTTAGTTGAGTCTTGTGGATATATGCTACATTTGTGGATGTATGCTACCCTTTTGTGCTATGTGTATGCTACATATTTGTGGATGTATGCTACACTTGTGGATATATGCTACATTTGTGGATATATGCTACATTATGGATATATGCTACATTTGTATCACTAAAAAGAAGAGAGTTTTTGTCTGGTTATCATTATTTTAAAAAGGAAAAAGAATATCAAAACACAATTTTTTTTATTTTATTATTATTATACTTTAAGTTTTAGGGTACATGTGCACAATGTGCAGGTTAGTTACATATGTATACATGTGCCATGCTTGTGTGCTGCACCCATTAACTCGTCATTTAGCATTAGGTATATCTCCTAAAGCTATCCCTCCCCCCTCCCCCCACCCCACAACAGTCCCCAGAGTGTGATGTTCCCCTTCTTGTGTCCATGTGTTCTCATTGTTCAATTCCCACCTATGAGTGAGAATATGTGGTGTTGGTTTTTTGTTCTTGCGATAGTTTACTGAGAATGATGATTTCCAATTTCATCCATGTCCCTACAAAGGACATGAACTCATCATTTTTTAGGGCTGCACAGTATTCCATGGTGTATATGTGCCACATTTTCTTAATCCAGTCTATCATTGTTGGGCATTTGGGTTGGTTCCAAGTCTTTGCTATTGTGAATAGTACCGCAATAAACATACGTGTGCATGTGTCTTTATAGCAGCATGATTTATAGTCCTTTGGGTATATACCCAGTAATGGGATGGCTGGGTCAAATGGTATTTGGGAAAAAGGTAAAATTGAGACAGGGAAACGTTAAGGAATAAGCAGAGTCCTTTTACAAGTGATCAGAAAAGGACTCTCCTTATTCCTTAACGTTTCCCTGTCTCAATTTTACCTTTTTCCTCTTTCTTTGGGGTTAATACACTTTTTTAAAAAATTGTGTTTTGGGCCGGGCGCGGTGGCTCACGCCTGTAATCCCAGCACTTTGGGAGGCCGAGGTGGGCGGATCACGAGGTCAGGAGATCGAGACCATCCTGGCTAACATGGTGAAACCCCGTCTCTACTAAAAATACAAAAAATTAGCCGGGTGTGGTGGCGGGCGCCTGTAGTCCCAGCTACTCGGGAGGCTGAGGCAGGAGAATGGCGTGAATCCGGGAGGCGGAGCTTGCAGTGAGCTGAGATTGAGCCACTGCACTCCAGCCCGGGCGACAGAGCCAGACTCCGTCTCAAAAAAAAAAAAAAAAAAAAAAAAAAAAAATTGTGTTTTGAGCCACCCATTTGACCCAAAACACAATTTTTTAAAAAAATGTATTAACCCCAAAGAAAGAGGAAAAAGGTAAAATTGAGACAGGGAAACGTTAAGGAATAAGCAGAGTCCTTTTCTGATCACTTGTAAGCTGCCCATTGACCTCTGTTACAGAGCTTTAAAGGGCTTCACTCTGCCCTGAAATTCTCAAAAACAAGAGCTAGGCTCTCATAGCCCACCTAAAGGCTTTTGACTGATTCATGAAAGATTTCTTCTGCTTAAGACTAAGAGGAAACTAAGTTAGTTTAATCATCAAGGTGCTTAACTATGTCATAGATTTATTTCATTATATCCTTGCTCTAAACTGTGTCCCTCATTTAAATAGAGTGATCTTTAATATTTTCCACCCGGCTGCTTTAGTAAAGACCTACACTTAGGTTGAAAAGATTTTAATTGGAGAAATGCAAAGGAGCAGTGTGAATAGTAAAAGAGGGCAAAATTTTATATTTAATTAGCATAGAAAGAAGATGTAGGCAGGTACAATATCTGTGGGAGGTGAATCTGAAGCCAGGGGTCAATAATTTGCATCAAACATTGGAGACAAGCACAAGGTGCAATCTTTAGCAAAGATAGAAGGGATTAAAATGACTAAAAGCAGAATTAGACTGGCTATACGGATACAAGCTCCAAGTGAGAGGCACAGGTCTCAGAAACAGAAGACATCAATGAATCCACCAAGGGATTATTCGTTAAAGCTTCTAAGCAAAACCAGCTGTGACATTGGTCCTGAACCCAGGAACTTTCTAAGTTTTCTAGGTGGGTTGATAATTCTGAAGGTAATTATAAAATTACCTGCCTTTCTAAGCCTGAACCAGATCAGAAATCAAAATCAAGGTAGTATGCCATATTCATGCCTTTGCTTCGTGTTTCATCAGTTTTGAGTTCTAGCTTGCATAGATCCAGAAATGTTTTCTGAATGAAGCTCATGGATCAGGCTATCCAAGGAAAAGTTTCAGAATTTGCACCTGCACTGAAGTGAGGTTCTTTAAGGCAGAACTCAGAACATCAGACATACGGCTCCTGGCCCAGAAAACAGTTTCAATCACTGAAAGATATCTATATACATATCATTTCTCCTTCAATTCCAGGCTTCATCAGATGTGCCTATTCCCTCTCTTACTTAAATAGTAGTCTAGTCCCACAGTGTGGCATGAATAAAGCCTGGGCCTTAACCCACCTTGCAGATTGCGAGCACTGCTCAGCCTGAGTAGTGAGCTTCCTACTTTCTTCATTTTCCAGTGGTCTCCATGCCAAAGGCTCCACTTGTGTCCAGATCAAAGTAGATGTGGAGCCATGCTCAAGGAATCTCTACTCTCAGCCTCCCTCCCGTTTTTACCCCTAAGCCCAGCGTCAGTGTCTGAATGATACAGTTAAAACCACAGAAGAGTTCAGAAATAGATGAATTGAAGTTCAGATACAAAACTAGACAAGCATCCAGAGAAAAATGAAAGAGGCATTGTGTATGCTCACATACACAAGAGTAGGTCTGTGTCCAGAGCATGAGAAAATCAGCATGACATGTAAGCTTGAGAAGAAAATGAGGACCTATGTTTTTGCATCTCTTAAAATGGGTTAGATCCGCATAATGTTTCCAGTAGTGTTCAACCGTTGTTCCTACAATCAGGGTTGCTATTTTTTAGGCATTCCTCTTGATATAGATGAATAAGAGCTAGTAGACATGTTTTTTAATGTGGAAGTAAACAACTGTTCCGACTTATCTTTAAATCTGTCTGTGGATACCTAAGCATTGGAAACACGTAGTCATATTGAGGTCTTGTTTCTCTAAATTAAGCACCATTTTTTTAACTACTTGATATGTGTTAAATCCCTAGACCATCTTGATTAGCTTCTTCTTTTTAATCATAATTTGGAATCCTTTTTCACAGCTGTAACGACTTCAAGGTCTTCTAGTTGTCTGATCCCAGAAGTTGAAGATGGAAATGCAGGGAGAAGAGGCAGGTGGCAAAGGCTCAGGCTTAACTTGCTCTACCCTAGTGTAAATCTGTCCTGCAGGTCTTGGAGACTGTTTCAATGTAATTTGGTTCTGTTTGTTCTACTCCTCATCCTCCAAAATTCTCCTCTTCTAACATTTTGCTATTGTTTTTAAAAAGTTTCAATTATTTTTTAAAATTTTTTGTGGGTACATAGTGGGTGTATTTATAGGGTACATGAGATGTTTTAATACAGTCATGCAGTGTGAAATAAGTACGTGGTAGAGAATAGGGTATCTATCCCCTCAAGAATTTGTCCTTTGAGCTACAAACAATCCAATTAAATTCTTATTTTAAAATATACAATTAAGTTATTGTGACTATAGTCACCCTATTGGGCTATCAAATAGTAGGTCTTATTCATTCTATTTTTTTAACCCCCCATCTCTACCTCTCTCCCAACCCTCACTATCAGGCAACCATCCTCCTACTCTCTACATCCATAATTTCAAATGATTTGATTTTTAGATCCCATGAATAAGTGAGAACATGTGATGTCTGTCCTTTTGTGCCTGGCTTATTTCACTTAACATAATGATTTCCAGTTCCATCCATGTTGTTGCAAATTGCTAAATCTCATTCTATTTATGGCTGAATAGCACTCCATTGTGTATATATAACACATTTTCTTTATCCATTCATCTGTTGATGAACACTTAGGTTGCTTCCAAATCTTAGCCATTGTAGACAGTGCTGCAATAAACACAGGAGTGCAGATATTTCTTTGATATACTGATTTCCGTTCCTTTGACTATATACCCAGCAGTGAAATTGCTGGATCATATAGGAGTTGAATTTTTAGTTTCTTTAAGGAACCTCCAAACTGTTCTCCAGAGTGGTTGTACTAATTTACATTCTCACTAACAGTGTATGAGGCTTCCCTTTTCTCCACATCCTTGCCAGAATTTGTTATTGCCTATCTTTTGGATAAAAGCCATTTTAACTGGGATGAGATGATATCTCATTGTAGTTTTGATTTGTATTTCTCTGATGATCAATGATGTTGAGCACCTTTTCATAGGTCTGTTTGCCATTTGTATGTCTTTTTTTTTTTAAAAAAAAAAGTCTATTTAAGTCTTTTGCCCATCTTTTGATTGAACAATTAGATTTTTTTCTATAGAATTGTTTGAGCTCCTTATATATTCTGGTTATTAATCCCTTGTCAGATGGGTAGTTTACAAATATTTTCTCCCATTAGGTGAGTTTTCTCTTCACTTTGTTGGCTGTATCCTTTGCTATTCAAAAGTTTTTTTATTTAATGTGATCTTATTTGTTCATTGTTGCTTTGGTTGCCAGTGCCTGTGGCATGTTTCTCAAGAAATCTTTGCCCATACCAATGTCTTAGAGAGTTTCCTTAATGTTTTCCCATAGTATTTTCATGGTGTGAGGTCTTAGATTTAAGTCTTCAATCCATTTTGATTTTATTTTTGTATATGGCAAGAGATAGGGACCTAGTTTCATTCTTCTGTGTATGGATAGCCAGTTTTCCAAGCACCATTTATTATTGAAGAGACTGTCTTTTTCCCAGTGTATGTTCTTGGCACCTTTACTGTAAATGAGTTCAATGTAGGTGTGTGGATTTCCTTCTGAGTTGTCTATTCTGTTCCATTGGACTTTGTGTCTGTTTTTATGCCAGTACCATGCTGTTTTGGTTACTATAGCTCGGTCATATAATTTGAAGTCAAGTAATGTGATTTCCTGCTGTTTTGTTCTTTTTGCTTAGGATAGCTTTGGCTATTTGGGGTCTTTTGTGGTTCCATATAAATTTTAGGATTGTTTTTGCTACTTCTGTGGAGAATGTCATTGGTATTTTTATACAAATTGCATTGAATCTATAGACTGCTTTGGGTAGTATGGACATTTTAACAATATTGATTCTTCCAATCCGTAAACATGGAATATTTTTTCTTTTTTTTTTCTGGTGTCCTCTTCAATTTCCTTCATCAATGTTTGTACTTGTGATTACAGAGATCTTTCATTTCTTTGAATAAGCTAATTCATATGTATTTAATTTTATGTGTGGCTATTGTAAATGGGATTTTTTTTCATATTGTTCACTGTTGACATATAGAAATGCTACTGATTTTTGTATGTTGATTTTGTATACCTCAATTTTACTGACTCTGTTTAACAGTTCTAACAGTTTTCTTGTGGAATTTTTAGGTTTTTCAGAAAACAAGGATAATTTGACTTCATTTCCAGCTTGGATGCCGTTTATGTCTTTCTCCTGACTGATTGCTCTAGCTAGGACTTCCAGTGCTATGCCGAACAACCGTGGTGACAGTGAGCATCCTTGCCATATTCCAGCTCTTACAGGAAAGGCTTTCAGTTTCTCCCCATTCAATACACTCCCTGGCGGTCCGTCATATGTGGCTTTTATCATGTTGGAGTATGTTCCTTCTATAGATAGTATTTTGAGGGTTTTTATCATGAAGGGATGTTGAATTTTATCAAATGCTTTTTCAGCACCAATTGAAATGATCATATCATCTTTATACTTCATTCTTTTGATGTGATGTTTACATGTATACATTGATTGATTTGCACATGTTGAATCATTCTTGCCTCCTGGGATAAATCTCACTTGGTAATGATGAATAATCTTTCTAATGTATTGTTGAATTGGGTTTGCTAGTATTTTGTGGAGGATTTTTGTATATATATTCATCAGACATATTAGCCTGTAGTTTTCTTTCGCTGATGTGTCTTTGCCTGGTTTTTGGTATCAGGGTGATACTGGCCTCATAGAATGAGTTTGGAAATATTCCTTCCTCCTCTATTTTCCAGAATAGTTTGAATAAGATTGGCATTAGTTCTTCTTTAAGTGTTTGGTAGAAATTAGTAGTGAAACCATTAAGTCCTAGAATTTTCTTTAGTGGGAGACATTTTATTATGACTTCAATCTCATTATTTGGTATTAGTCTTTTCAGGTTTTGGATTTATTTCTGGTTCAATCTTGGTAGGTTGTATATATCTAGGAATTTGTTCATTTCTTCTAGATTTTCCAATTTATTGGCATAAGGTTGCTCATGGCAGCCACTAATGGTCATTTGATTTTCTGCAGTATCAGTTGTAATGTCTCCTTTTTCATTTCTGATTTTATTTATTTGGATCTTCTTTTTTCTTAGTTTGGCTAAAGTTTTGTCGATTTTGCTTCACTTTTCAGAAAACCAACTTTTTGTTTCATTGATCTTTTGTATTTTTTTATTTCAATTTTATTTGTTTCTGCTCTAATCTTTATTATTTCTTCTACTAATTTCGGGTTTGGTTTGTTCTTGCTCTTATAATTCTTTAATATGCATAACTAGATTATTTACTGAAGTTTTTCCTCTTTTTAATGTAGATACTTATAGCTATTAACTTCCCTTCTCGTATTGCTTTTGTTATATCCCATAGGTTTTAGTATGTTGTGTTTTCATTATCATTTATTTCAAGAAGTTTTTCAATTGTTTTCTAAATTTCGCCATTGACCCACTGGTCAGTCAGGAGCATATTGTCTAATTTCCATGTATTTGTATAGTTTCCAAAATTCTTCTTGTTACTAATTTCTAGTTTTAGTCCATTGTGGTCAGGGAGGATGGTTGATATTATTTCAATTTTTTGAATGTTTTAAGGCTTGTTTTGTGACCAAACATATGTTCTAGACTTGAGAATAATCCATGTGCTGAGGAGAAGAATGTACATTCTGTAGGCTTTGGATGAAATGTTTTGTAAATATTTATTATATCCATTTGGTCTATAGTGAAGATTAATTGTGATGTTTCTTTATTGTTTTCTGTCTGGAAGATCAGTCCAATGATAAAAGTGAGACGTTGAAGTCTTCGGGTATTATTGTATTGAGGCCTCTCTCTTTAGCTCTAATAGCATTTCCTTGATATGACTGGGTACTCTCGTGTTCAATGCATATGTATTTTAAATTGTTATATCCCCTTGCTGAATTGACACCTTTATTATTATATAGTGACCTTCTTTGTCTCGTTTTTGTCTTGAAATATATTTTATTAGTATGTGATACAGTATAGCAACCCTTGCTCTTTTTTGGCATCCATTGGCATGGAATATAGTCTTCCATCTTTTTATTTTTGGTCTATGTGTGTCTTTATAGGTGAAGTGTGTTTCTTGTAGGCAAGAGATCAATGGGTTTTGTTTTTACATCCATTCAGTCAATGTCTTTTGATTGGAGAGTTTAGTCCATTTACAGTCAATGTTATTATTGATAAGTAAGGACTTACTCCTGCCATTTTGTTATTTGTTTTCTGATTATTTTGTGGTTTTCTCTTCCTCCTTTCTTTCAATACCTATCTTCCAGTAGTGAAAATTATTTTCTCTGGTGATATGATTTAGCCTCTTGCTTTTTATTTTTTGTGTGTCCATTGTATGCTTTTTTGTTTGAGATTACCATAAGGCTTGCAAATACTATCTTATAATCCATTATTTTAACCTGATAACAACACTACTTGCATAAACAAACAAATGCAAGAGAAAAGAAAACTAATAAAAACTCACCTTGACTTTGTCCCACTGCTTTTTAACTTTTTATTGTTTTTACTTATATCTTATTGTGCTGACTATGTCTGGAAAAATTGTTGTAGTTATTATTTTTGATTGGTTCTTTCTTTAGTCTTTCTACTTAGAATAAGAGTTATTTACAAACCACAGTTACAGTGTTACAATATTCTGTATTTTTTCTGTGTTCTTACTATTACCAGTAAGTTTTCTACCTTCAGGTAATTATTTATTGCTCATTAATGTCTTTTTCTTTCTGAATGAAGTACTCCCTTTAGCATTTCTTGTAGGACAGGTCTGGTATTAATGAAATCCCTCAGCATTTTTTTTGTCTGGAGAAGTCTTTATTTCTCCTGCAAGTTTGAAGGATATTTTCACCACATACACTATTCTAGGGTAAAAGGTTTTTTTCCTTCAGCACTTTAAATATGTTATGCCACTCTCTCCTGGCCTGTAAGGTTCCCATTGAAAACTCTGCTGCCAGATATATTGGAGCTCCATTGTATGTTATTTGCTTCTTTTCTCTTGATGCTTTTTGGATCCTTTCTTTATCACTGACTTTGGGAGTCTGATTATTAAATGCATTGAAGTATTCTTCTTTGGGTTAAATCTGCCTGGTATTCTATGACCTTTTCGTACCTGAGTATTTATATCTTTCTCTAAGTTTAGGAAGTTCTCTATTATTATCCTTTTGAATAAACTTTCTCCCCTTATCTCTTTCTTCACCTCCCTTTTAAGACCAGTAAGTCTTAGATTTGCCCTGTTGAGGCTATTTTCTGGATCCTGTAGGCAGGTTTTATTGTTTTTTAAATTCTTTTTTCTTTTGTCTCCTCTGTGCATTTTCAAGTAGTCTGTCTTTAAGCTCATTAATTCTTTCTTCTTGATCAATTCTGCTATTAAAGGACTCTGACGCTGTCTTCAGTATGCCAATTGCATTTTTCGGCTCCAGAATTTCTGCTTATTTTTAATGATTTCAATCTCTTTGTTAAATTTATCTTCTCTGTGTTATATTGAATTTCTTTGAGTTTCCTCAACATAGCTATTTTGAATTCTCTGTCTGAAAGCTCATATATCTCTGTTTCTCCAGGATTGGTCCCTGGTGCCTTATTTAGTTCATTTGGTAAAGCCATGTTTTCCTGAATGGTGCTGATGCTAATAGATGTTCTTCAGTGTCTGGGCATTGAAGAGTTAGGTATTTATTGTAGTCTTCATTGTCTGGGCTTATTTGAAGCCACCTTCTTGGGAAGACTTTCCAGATATTTTAAAGGACTTGGAGTTTTATTAGTTTTCTTTTCTCTTGCATTTGTTTGTTTATGCAAGTAGTGTTGTTATCAGGTTAAAATAATGGATTATAAGATAGTATTTGCAAGCCTTATGGTAATCTCAAACAAAAAAGCATACAATGGACACACAAAAAATAAAAAGCAAGAGGCTAAATCATATCACCAGAGAAAATAATTTTCACTACTGGAAGATAGGTATCGAAAGAAAGGAGGAAGAGAAAACCACAAAATAATCAGAAAACAAAGCTGGGGATTGAGTGACACAAGCGTGTTGTGGCCACCACCACTATGACTGTGCTGGGTCAGACTTGAAGCCAGCACAGCACTGGGTCTCACCCAAGGCCTGCTATAATCACTCCCTGTCTACAGCCTATGTTCACTCAAGGCCCTGGGGCTCTCTAATCAGCAGGTGGCAAAGCCAGCCACGCCTGTGTTCTTTCCTTCATGGTAGCAAGGTCCCCAGGCCTCAGGTAGGTCCGGAGGTGCCTTCTGGGAGTCAAGGACTAGAGTCAAAAACCTTAGAAATCTTCATGATATTCTATTGTATTGCAGCTGGCATTCAAATCACAAGACTTTTCCCTCTCTTTCCCTCTCTTCCCACTCTTCCCTCCTCTTTCCAAAGGTAGAGGAGCCTCACCCCATAATGACTACCACCCCTGGCCACAAGGAGTACTGTCAGACTGCCACCAATGTTCCCTTAAGGCTCAAGGTCTCTTAAGCCAGTGTGTGGTAAATGCTGCCTAGCCTGGGACTCACCCTTCAGAGCAGTGGTTTCTCTCTGGCCCAGGGAAGGTCCAGAAATTCCATCCAAAACTCAAGTCCTGGAACCAGGGACTCTAAGAGCCTACTTGGTGCTCTACCCTACTGTGGTTGTGCTGGTATCTAAGGTGCAAAACAAAGTCCCCTTTACTTTTCCCTCCACTTTTCTCAAGCAGAAGGAGTTTTGTCCCATAGCCACCACAGCTGGTAATATGCTGAGTCTCCCTTGAAGCCAGCAAGTCTCACAGGCTCACCCAAGGTTCTTAATGTAGTATAAGGGTATTGCTGCTGGTTTTTCAAGACCCAAAGGCTCTTCAGTTAGCAGGTAATGAATGCTGGAAAGACTGGGTCCTTTTCTTCAAGGCAGCATGTTCCCTTCTGGCCTAGCATGTGTCTAGAAACATCATCTGGGAGCTAGGGCCTGGAATGGGGGCCTCATGACTCTGACCACTGCCCTATCCTGCTGTGGCTGAGCTGGTATCCAAGATGTAAGACAAAGTCTTCCCCACACTTTTTTCTCCTCTCCTCAAGCAGAAAGGTACCTCTCTTGAGCTCTCAGGAGCTCTGCAGCCTGAGATTAGGGGAGGAGCAACGCCAGCACTCCCTTAGCTGCCCCAGCTACTGTCTCAGTATATTACATCACTCCCCCAACCATCCCCCCACCTCCCGCCCCTGCCGTTCACTGTCTCTGGGCCTAGTTAAGCCCTAGGACTTGCCTATGAGTTGCAGTCCTTATGGCCTAGACTGCCTTTCAAGTTTACTTAGAAACTGAGAGCACTTTGGCGCTTGGTGGCAAGGTTTGTAGGCACTCAAGTTCAGACTGCTGGGATGGATGATTCCCCTCTGGCTAGGGCTGATTTAAATGCCCCCTCCATGTGTGGGCATCAGCTGAGTCTGGTCAGGTTATTCTTTCTGCTGCAACAGAACAGTCCTGAGTTCCATGCCACACAATTACTGTGTTCTCCTTCCCCCAAAGCCCAGATACTCTCTCTGCACCATCCCACGGCTGTTGAGGGTGGCGGGGGGTGACATCAGAGATTCAGGACTGTTTCTCCTATCTCCTCATTGCCTCTTTCGGCGATATGAAGCTGAAACCAGGTACCATGAGTGTTTATCTGATTTTTGGTTCTTACACAGGTGTTTTTTCGGTGTTGATACTTGTTAACTTGGTGTCCTTGTGGGGACAACTGGTGAAGCTTTCTATTCTGCCATCTTGCTCCACCTCTTCCCCTATAAGCACATTTTGCTTTACTTCCTAGCCTCATTGATACACAAGATCTATGATGACACTAACCATACTATAGGAGATGCTGATTTTCTTGTGCTGGTTTTTAATTTAATTTAATTATAGCTTTACTGCAATAATTGCTGCTTGCCTTCTCCCAGAATACTATTGTTGATTCTGTGGAATTTATAGAGGACCTTGAGCCTCTCAGAAGAAATTCATTTTTTATTACCTTAAAAATATTTAAGAAAATTCAACCAATATCTATAAAAGTTAAAAATATATAGAATCTTTTCCAGAAATTGTACTTCTAGGGAATTATCCTTGAACTATTTTAGCACATGTGTAAAGTGGATATAATATGGAGATACTCACTGAAGCTTTAGTTTCAATAGCAGAGGAAAAAATGCAGCAATATAAATGTTGATCAACAGTGGACTGGCTAAATAATTATGGTTCAACGACAAAGTAGCATCTTATATAGCTGTTAAAGCAATAAAGCAGCATTGTATGTACTGATACGGAAAAAACAGCTAAGATATTTTAAGTGAAACAACTACATGAAATACGTGCTTATATTTTCAGAGGATGTCTATGGAAAAATATAATCCAAATTAATAATAGTAGCTACTCCTGGAGAGGAAGAATAGGTGGCTGGGCATAAGAATGGGAAGATTTCTTTCACACACTCTCATATGTACTGGATTTTGTACTATATGCGTATATTAGCTTTTTAAAAATAGTTTATTTTAAAATCATTTTTTAAAAACTTAGCTCCCTATTAGTTTTACCTAAAAAAGTGACACAGTTGGAAAAGCTAAATGTTTAAAAAATATTTTAATAATTTTATTGCCAATAATATTTTAAGATACGGGAAGGAGATGGTATTTTGGTGCCAGACAAACCTGGATACTAATGTTGACCAAATTTCCTGCCAAATTAAATAACTTCTCTGCTCTTCAGTTTTCTCCTCCTATTGAAAAACAGCAGATGTAAAAGCATAAACTTATTCATATGAACTAATGAATGCCAAGTACCTGGTACAGCAGCTGGATCCATAGCAATGCTGAATAAACTCAATTATTATCATCTTTAAAATTTTAGTTCTTTCTCCAGATTCAGAATCACTTAGTGCATCAGCCTTGATAAAGTATGTTGCTTAAGTTATGTTATACGCATAAATAGGATGGCAAAAATTATACCAGCTAAAAAGCATCTACAGTCATGCACTGCATAATGACATTTTGGCCAAAGACAGACCACATATACAATGGTGATCCCATTAAATTATAAATGGAGCTGCCCTATATGGGTGTGTATCTTTTTTTATCTTTTACATACTATTTTCACTGTACCTTTTCTATGTTTAGATAGACAAATACTATTGCATTAAAATTGCCTACAGTATTCAGTACAGTAACACGTGTACAGGTTTGCAGCCTTGGAGCAATAGTCCACACAATATAGCCTAGGTGTGTAGTAGGCTCTACCATCTAGGTTTGGATATGTAACTTCTATAATGTTCATACAAGGACAAAATCACCCAACAAGGTATTTCTCAGAAGGGACCCCTATCATTAAGTGACATAAGACTGTGTTGATAGGCTAATTAATTTCATTTAATGCACTTACAAGGTTGCCCTACGAGACTGGCAAATAGGACCTGTCATCTACTAAATTTTTATATCACAGTAACAAAGAAAGCTGTTAACCAACTCACTGATTCAGGATGAAACTTAAATGTTCTATCTTTCCAATTTGTACCTATAACATATATATCATTGTCTACTATTTTTAGTAGTTTCACAATTCATTATACAATTGAATGAATGGTTGGTCTGAAGGAGTTCCGTTTTCCTCCTTATTCTGAGAATGCTTAAAGTAAATTGGAGACTCAGGAGAGAAGCAGAGGGGTTTATCTGTGATCATTACTGAAAGGATGTGATTTATTTTTTCTTCTTGTTGATGATGATAGTTATGTCCAAATCTGGATTATGTCCAAAATCTAGGGTTTATCTGAGATGCATTTACCAATTCAACTGATAGCATGTAACACCTATTATGTCTAAAAAGTGTTCAGTTGCTATGGGCTTATGAATACAAAACTGTCAAGGATTCTCAAGAAGCATATAATTTGCCACATAAGAAATATTATGATCATAAGTAAATATAATGCAGAAAGTGAAGTCTAAAATAGAAGCAAGAAAATAATCTACTCCAAGAGTTTTTAGCAGTATTATTCACAATAGCCAAAAGGTGGAAACAGCCCAAATCTCTATCAATAAATAAATGAATAAAATGTGGTATGTACATACAATGGAATATTATTCAGCCTTTAAAAGGAATGAAATTCTGATACATTCTATAACGTGAATGAAGCTTGAGAACATTATGTTAGGTGGAATGTCAGTCTCAAAGAATAAATATTGCATAATTCCACTTACATGAGGTATCTGGAGTAGTCAAATTCATAGAGACAAAGTAGAATGGTGGCTGCCAAGACTCTGGGTATGGGGAAATGGAGAAACATTGTTTAACGTGTACAGAGTTTCAATAAGGGATGATTAAAACGTTCTGGATATGGACAGTGATGATGATTGCACAACAATGTGAATGTACTGAATGCCACTGAACTATAGACTTTAAAATGGTTAAAATGGTAAATATTATGTTACGTATATTTTACCACAACAAATGACAGATAGAAATGATGAACCGTTTGATATAAATTTAAATGTTGCAATATTGAAGATGTTGCCTACGAAAATAAGGATTATCCAGAGACATCCTGAAAAATGCACAGAATATCTGTATGCTTCAGAACGGAATTTTAAATGTTAAATTTTAAATGATGAAAGTGGTATGGAAACAAAACTATGTATAATATTTTATTGCACATAAAGAAGAATATGGAAAGATAGTCATTTGTTAAAATAAATAAAATGTTTCAGACTTTCTTATATGATGTCATTCCATTGAGGCAATGCCATCTGGAATCCGCCATGTGTATTACTTTTCTTTGCTTATTGATGTCCTAATATCAGTAAGCCTTTGCCAAAATTATTTTTCACAAGGGTTTATATTAGAAAGCTATGCTCTTCATGTCAAATAATATAATGCATCTAGTCACTTCCTTCAACTATATGTATATATTTAATTACTGATGCCTGATGCCTTTAAAATATAAATATAAATAGCTTACGTAGGACATTTCCTCCCCATTTGACTTGCTTATGGAATTGAGATTCTGGAAGGGAGCACTGCCTTTCAATAAGTTAGTCACAGAATATATTTAGCAGTTTGAAAGCTCATACACTTTCCGGTGAACTGAGTAAAATTTGGTACACGGTGGACAATTGACTTCTCACTCCAGATGCCCTTTTTATTTGTATATGAGACAGTAAATCACACTGCTTTAAAAAGCTAGGACTATTTATGTGTAAGAATAGCATAGAAGATTCTGCTTATGTACTGACAGTCTTGTGTTGATTAAACTAAAGCCTACTATTATTTTGCCAGTATATCTTGTGCTAGAAAGTCCTTTTGGTAGAAAAAGAGCCTTTTAAAAACAATAACTGCTCTCAGCAGCATTTAGTATAATCTGTGAAAAACTATCAGTTTTTCTGATCCATTTATAACTGCCAGAGGTAGAATGATGTCAATTAAAATTGAATCCATTACAGTCAACATGCTGGTATAATTTATCAATGCAACAATTATTTAACTACACTTTTGTGATGTGGTATAGAGCTCTGACAACATAATCTTAGAGATAGTGGATCACTCCATGTCCAGCTAAGCATAAGCAAGAACTTGCTTCTTCCTTTAGAAGCCCCAAATTCATATGCTCAAGGACATTATTAAATAATCATTAGATATGTGCAAATGAAAACATGCTTTCTTATTCTTTCTGCTACCAGTTTTCTTTCCCACTATTTCCCCTAGACTATTCAGACCACAATTTGCTTTTGGAATGTTACTACCCTAAAATGTATATTTGTATTCAAGGCCTTCCACCTAAAAAGAGAAAAACCAGGTCACATGTTTGTACAGCCCTGAGGAAACAACATTGGTAGTCATCAACACTTCCTTGAATTTGTCTCTTAATTCATTACATTCCTCCTCCCTGATTTATGATCATGCACAATGAGTGAGGTTAAAATATTTAAGTACTCAAAAATTTACTTTCATACATTTCTGATAACTAAATTCAATTACAAAGTGTGTTCCCAAAAGAAGGATTAAAATAAGCTTTTCTTTCTATCAAGTAAGGTGATGTATGAGTCTATACATACTGTGCATTCATGATTAAAACAAATATCTTAATGTACTGAGGGTGGAAAAAGACACTGAAAGATTTTATATACATTTAAGTGTGTGAATCCTCTCTTAGAAATAGTCTTTAAAAACATTCACTGGCAGAAGGATAATTCATAGTTCAGGAAAATATTATATAATCAGTTATTAATTTCTGAACATTTCATATATATATATTACCTTGGTGACAAATTCCACTGCATTCCTCCGATATCAAAAGAACATCATACCCAAAGGGCCATTCCTGTTGTTTTTATTTATTCAATTATCCATATTTCTTTGTGATTTTTACATTTCACCCTTAAAAACTCCTTGAGATTCGCCTTATTCTTATTGTGTCATCAAATATCTTCAGATATTTCTGCAGAAAAACCTTCAGAGATTACCATATTATAGTTTATGGGTCTGACTAAAAGATATCCCAATTGTGTCAATAAAATTCTATCACAATTTTTTCTGCAGGAAATAGTCCCCTTAGTGACAGAATATCTGGACATCTAAGGAACATGATGAGGCTGGCAGAGATAGATAATGCAGGTAGGTTTGATTTATCTCAGGAAGTTATAAAACCTGTCTGCAATGAAGGAGGTTAAAGCTATAATGATTCTTCATAATGAACTCTGATAGTGAGGAGCAAGCAAGCAATGAGCCACTCTTTATGGCAGCTAATGGTTCAGGCAGCAATGAGGAAGAAGTACTGCTCACCTGGCCCTGTGATTCCAGCATAAAAACACAACACAATGAAGAAGCACACCGTTACCCTGAATTTCAGAGGAAGCACTGAAAGTGTCTTTCATTGTAAATAAATTAATCATTGTTCTACATTCAGTAACTCGTCCTATTCTTCTGTTTTTATTTCCTGGTCTAGCTTCCTTATGTAGAAGTTATGTTGCCCAAACTTTTTTTCTTTTTCGTATCCAACATATTTTTATACTAATCAAATAGCGTCTGCACAAAAGAAATTGAGTTTATATCTATATATGAAAAAACTAATAGGACTCAGTGATCCTGGATATTGACACGCTCACCCTCTGTCATCAATCTAGAACACCGCATAATAAATGTTATCGTCACATCTGTGCAATAAACATTCATAACCAAAAGAATTGGCTGGATTTCCTACAGTGTGCTATCTGCAAAAATTATCTATAAAAAAAGTTGTAACAAACTTTGGCACTAATACTGTATATAACACTATGAAATTTATTACTGTTTTTACAGACACATACAGCAACGAAACAGAATAGAGAACCCAGGAATAAGGCTACACCCCTACAACCATCTGATCTTCAACAAAGCTGACAAAAACAAGAAATGGGGAAAGAACTCTCTATTCAATAAATGGTGCTGGGATAACTGGCTAGCCATATGCACAAGATTGAAACTGCACCCCTTCCCTAAACCATAGACAAAAATCAGCTTCAGATGGAGTAAGACTAAAATTTAAACCCCAAATCTATAAAAATCCTAGAAAACTACCTAGGCAATACTATTCTGGACATAGGAATGGGCAAAGATTTCATAATGAATATGCCAAAAGCAATTGCAACAAAAGCAAAACTTGGCAAATAGGAACCAATTAAACTTAAGAGCCTTTGCACAGCAAAAGAAACTATAAGCAGAGTAAACAGACGACCTACAGAATGGGAGACAAATTTTGCAAACTATGCATCTCACAAAGCCCTAATATCCAGCATCTATAAGGACCTTAAACAAACTTACACAGGCCGGGGATGGTGGCTCATGCCTGTAATCCCAGCACTTTGGGAGGCTGAGGCGGGTGGATCACGAGGTCAGGAGTTCAAGACCAGCCAGGCCAAGATGGTGAAACCCCATCTCCACTAAAAATACAAAAAAATTAGCCAGGCATGACGGCAGACACCTGTCATCCCAGCTACTCAGGAGGCTGAGGCAGAGAATTGCTTGAACCCGGGAGCTGGAGGTTGCAGTGAGCCAACATCGCACCACTGCACTCCAGCCTGGGCGACAGAGTGAGACTCCATCTAAAAAAAAAGACAGAAAAAAAAATTTACAGGAGAAAACAAACTTTATTAAAAAGTGGACAAAGGACATGTAGAAACACTTTTCAAAAGAAGACATACCTGTGGCCAATACGCATATGTAAAAAAGTTCAACATTACTGATCGTTAAAGAAATGCAAATTAAAATCTCAAAGAGATAATATCTCACATCCGTCAGACAGGCTATTATTAAAGAGTAAAAAAATAAGAGGTGCTGGTGAGATTGTGGAGAAAAAGTAACATTGATATATTGTTGGTGGAAGTGTAAATTAGTTCAACCATTGTGGAAAGCAGGGTGGTGATTCCTCAAATACCTAAAAACAGAATTACCATTTAACCTAGCAATCCCATTACTAGATATATACCCAAAGGAATGTAAATTTTTCTGTCATAAAGACACATGCACGTGTAGTTCATTGAAGGAGCAATAGTGTTCTTTATTGTAGCACTATTCACAATAACAAAGACATAAAATCAGCCTAAATGTTTATCAATGGTAGGCTGGATAAAGAAAATGAGGTACATATATACCATGCGATACTATGCAGCCATAAAAAAAGAATGAAATCATGTCCTTTGCAGGAACATGGTTGAAGCTAGAGGCCATTATCCTTAACAAACTAACACAAGAACAGAAAACCAAATACCACATGTTCTCATTTGTAAGTGGGATCTAAATGATGAGAACACACGGACACGTAAGTAATAGACTTTTCTATGAAAATGAAGAAAATAATACACATATCCTTTTGTTTCTCAATTGTGTTTTCCTAGGAACGTCATGTCTAATGAAACAGCATGGGTCTTCATTTGTTGATAACAGGAGTGCAAATTCTGGCCTCCAAAGACTGAGACATCAGTAATATGGAGTCTCCAAAAAGTTCATGGAAAATGTGTATTATGAAAAAACTATTCATGTATGTCAAAAATTTATGCACCAAAATAAATTCATACTAACTTATTATAACATGTCTGAACAGGATCTAGTTTGAGGCTAGAGGGATAAGACATCAGTATTAAAATATCCTCTATCAGAGTAACATTAATTCTGCAAAAACTGAAGCAAGAACAAGCACAAAATTTATGGTGAAGTATAGGTAAAAGAAAGATGAAATGACTGATGTTTTATTAAAAGTTTATGCAGACAATGCTCCAAAGAAATCAGCATTTTACAAATGGACAACTCATTTCAAGACGGGATAAAATAATGTTGAAGATGAAGCCCCCAGCAACAGATCATCTACATCAATTTGCAAGAAAAATAATTAATCTTATTTATGCTATAATTGAAGAGGGCCAACGATTAACAACACAAACAGTAGCCTATACCATAGACATCTCAATTGGTTCAGTTTACACAATTCTGAAAAATTAAAGTTAAGAAGACCTTTCACTCAATGAGTGACAAAACCATGGCACCCAAATCAGTACAGATAGGAGCAGAGCTTTCAGGGAAATTTTAAATAACTGGGATCAAGATCCTGAAGAATTTCTTTGAAGAATTATAACAGAAGATGAAACATGGCTTTACCAGTATGATCCTGGAGACAAAGCACAATCAAAGCAATGGCTACCAAGAGGTGGAAGTGGTCCAGGAAAAGCAAAAGCAGGCTGGTCAAGAGCAAAGCTCATGGCAATAGTTTTCAAGGCATTTTGCTTGTTGACTTTCCACAGGGCCAAAGAACAATTACATCTGCTTGTTATGAGAGTTTTCTGAGAAAGTTAACCACAGCGTTAGCAGAAAAAATGCCCAGGAAAGATTCACCAGAGTCATTCTCCACCACAATAATGTTCCTGCTCATTCTTTTTGTCAAACAAGAGTAATTTTTTGAGAGTTTGATAGGGAAACATTAGGCATCCACCTTACAATTCGAATTTGGTTTCTTCTGACTTCCTTTTGTTTTATAATCCTAAAAAATCTTTAAAGGGCACTTGCTTTTCTTTAGCCAATAATGTAAAAAAGAATGCATTGATATGGCTAAACCCCAGGAACCGCCATTCTTTAGGAATGGATTAAATGGCTGGTAACATCACTTACAAAAGTGTCTTCAATTTGATGGAACTTATATTGAGAAATCAAGTTTATGTTTTTATTTTTATCTATTAATTTTATTTTCTGATGAACTTTTTGAAGTCCCTTGTATAACTAGTAGAATAAGCAAATAAAGCAGAAGCGATGATAACAGATTTATTTTTCCCTTTATATGAAATTTAGGTGTTTCAAAAAGAGGATAGGGACAGTATTTTCAAATAGGAAAAAATAATTGTAGATTCACCTGCTATCTTAAAGGGCTCTGCTCATTTTCATAGTGAAAGACATTTTTAATAAAGATTAAGATACAGCCCTAACTAAATTTCTGAATACTCTTTAACTCTGTAAGAGAGATTGCATGAGTCAGGATTTTTTATGCACCATTGTCTGCTTCAGTTATTCTTAACAGGCCACTCAAGAAAGATAAAGAGCCATGGGTTGTATATACTATTCATGCCTGAGACCATAAAGTAGTTCATCTCTTACAGGCTCATTGACTTTGCAAGTCATCTGGTAAATGAAAAAATTCTTAACTTTCCCAATCATAAAGTTGTGATTAGCTCAACTCTTCTGCTATAAATGTGCCAAAATGATTCCATTAATGGATTTCATGAATAAGAAGGTTGCGGCTTTATTTTTTCCCACATATTCTTCACCTTGAGTTCTCATATTGTAATTATATACAAAGAAGAACATTTTATACAGTGACAATACGTAAAATAAAATGCATGAACTTGTTTATGTTTAATTAGAGGAAAAGATCTGTCAAATAACTCATATTGTAAAGACTAGTGTAATTTTAATGACATTTTAAAATGAGGAAGAAGAAAGATCTGAATAAACAAACCAAAATGTTAAATCATCTAGAGTATTCAGCCTTTTTTTTTTTTTTTGAGACAGAGTCTTACTCTGTCATCGAGGCTGCAGTGCAATGGCATTATCTCGGCTCACTGCAACCTCTGTCTCCTGGGTTCAAACAATTCTCCTGCCTCAGCCTCCCAAGTAGCTGAGATTACAGGCGTGTGCCACCACGCCCAGCTAATTTTTGTATTTTTAGTAGAAGCAGGGTTTTGCCATGTTGGCCAGGCTGGTCTTGAACTCCTGACCTCTGGTGATCTGCCCACCTCAGCCTCCCAAATTGCGGGGATTACAGGCATAAGCCACCATGTCCGGCCCAGCCCAGACTCTTATTTTGTATCGTGAATCTGAGGGAGGTAGCTCAAGCTATTCTTCCAATTGGTGTTTGTGAGTCTAGATGACTCCTACTCCATCCCCACTAACCTCTGTGTTACAAAAGGAAAAGGATGTTCCTAGCAGAACTCCCCTGAACCCTAGATTAAGTCTAGTATCGTGCTAGTTCTGCTGCTATGGCTGTTAATGTTTTTACTCAATAATATCACAGAAAAGTCTCACAAAACAAATTAAGAAATCTCACTTTTTAAAGGATCATCAAAACCCCGTCATTTGCAACAACATGGATGGAACTGGAGGTTACTATGTTAAGTGAAATAAGCCAGGTGCAGAAAGACAAACACTGCTGATCTCACTGATATGTGAAATCTAAAAAAGCCAAACTTAATAGAAGCAGAGAGTAGAACTGTAGTTACCAGGGCCTGAAGGTTATAAGGGGTTAAAGAAACATTGGTGTAAAGGTACCAAATTTCAACTAAATAGGAGGAACAAGTTCAAGAGATCTAGTTCACATGGTGACTATAATAAATAACAATAAATTATATTATTGAAAATTCTAATAGAGTAAATTTAAGTGTTCTCATCACACGAAAAAAGATAAATATGTGAGGTAATGTATATGCTAATTAGTTCAGTTTAGCCATTCTACAATGTATGCATTTATCAAGACATTATGTTGTACATGACAAATATGTACAATTTTGATTTATCAGTTAGTTAATAAATTTAAAAGAAAAACGCTGTTCTAGCTATATTTTAAAAGGCATGCCCCAATCTTTCAGAACCTTAGCAAGCTCAACTATCTGCAAAATGGTCAACTAATTCCTCCCTCACTGACCTCACAGGGATATGGAGAGGGTCTAGTCACAGTGGGAACATACATAAAAACAATGTAAACTATAAACCATGGAAATAATGTGCAATAACTACATACTATTATGGAATTTGAATATGATGGCTTTAAACTGACCTTGTCCAACCCATGGCTCACGGGCCAGCTACTTGCAGCCCAGGATGGCTTTGAATGCTGCCTAACACAAATTCATAAACTTTCTTAAGACATCAGGAAATTTTTTGTGATTTTTTTTTTAGCTCATCAGCTATCATTAATGTTAGCGTATTTTATGTGTGGCCAAGACAATTCTTCTTCCAGTGTGGCCCAGGGAAGCCAAAAAGTTGGACACCCCTACTTCAAACCATTTGAAATAATGATTTAAAGGAAACAGAAAAGCATTAATCTCCTATATAAATGTTCTATATAAAGAATCATATAATTCTCTCTTTAAAGTTATAATTATACTTCCCTTATTGTAATTGTGTTTCTGAGAAGTTGTTTATAAATCAAATTTTATTTTAAGCACATTAAGGGAACAAGCTATTTGAAGAAACTCCCCGTTGAACCTTTTGTGAAGTGAAGAATGCTTCTAAAATGCAAATAGATAATTTTTAACTATTCATTTTTTCAAGTTTGGGATTTGTATATGATGTTTTCTGGAAGTGAGCCACAGCTATATTGCCATCAGCAACATCTGATAGTTTCTCTATGGAACTGCTCATGCCTTTCTTGGGTCACACTCACAACAGCACTACAACTGGCCTCATAGTAAGGATGAAACATTCAGGTCCTTCCAGTTGCCCATCAAGTGCTAAGAAACAAACACAAGTGTTACCACCTCTTAGACTCCATTCACGGCTGGACTCCCTCATTTCCCACAATAAACACTTAACTCAAACAGAGGATTCCTTATCAAAAAAAGAAAAAAAGTACCCTTAATGAAATTAATCACGTCCTTAATGCTCAGGACTGATTTCTTACACACCTAGAAATGTCACTGTCTCCCAAATAGTCTAAAAATCTTATATGACGATGTTTTTATAAGATCCCCTACATTTCTTGGCTTCACCTAGATTGATAATATATCTGGTGTTAAAAATAAAAAGTTTTCATAAAATTTAGTTTCTTGGAAACTCAGGAAAAGATTCGATTCTTCATAATGAGTTTCGTCAAAAGTTTTTGTGATTCAAGATCAAGATTCAAGTCACTTCCCATTTAACTTAAATCTGTTTCAGAATTCAGTTTTGCTAAGGCTCACTTTCCCATTTGCTGATTGGCAGCCAGTGTGCACGTTAGCCACAAGAGAGGCTGAAAGGGTAATGGAGAGATTTGATTGGAGTGCTTTGACTATAGAATTTCTACAAGTAAAGCTTTGCACTTATCAAATTGGAATTGCCCAAAAAGAATCTTCTGAAAATTGTTCAATATTGTCACTAGGAACACACAAGGCTAACCAAAGAATTCAATGATCTTTTTCATCATTAATCCAAATGTATTTTATAATTAATCTGGCAGAATAAATCTCAAAACACTGGTAAGTAAGAAAAAGGAAGACCTCCTAAACAACAAATTAAGAAATCGAAAGCTGTGAGGACTTAGGCGAGGGCAATGTCATGATGAAGACTACAGTGATCAAGAGCATGAATTTTGGAGCCAGATTGGGTTCCAGTGGCAACTCTGACACTCACTAGCTGTGTGACTTTGAACAATGTAATGTGTAGACTTCAGTTTCCTCATCTATAAATATGGTGACAACAGTACTTACCTATAGCAGGGTTGTTATACAAATAAACGTTAACATGTATAAAGTTCTTAGAACAGCACCTAAATAATACATAACGTAGAATGTGGAATAGAATAAAAAATCTGTTTCTTTAAGGAATCTTAGAAATGAGAAGGCAAGACACAGAGACGTTGCAAGAACTAAACTATATGGCCCATCAATGATACACACATAATGGTTCTAACAACCTCTCTCTGTTTGTTACTGGCTTATTGTATACTCTGGGATAGTCATTCAAATGATTACTGCCAAACTGAAATGATAATAACGCTGAGGATATTTAACACCAAAGGATGTTTCATCTTTCCTATGAGGCCAGTGGTAGTGCTCTTGTGTGACCCAGGAAAGGCATGAGCAGTTCCACAGAGAAACTACCAGATGTTGTTCATGGCAGTAAAGCCGTGTCTCACTTCCAGAAAACATCAGATACAAATCCCAATGTTATTAATACTAATAGCATTTGTATTAGAGGTGTGAGAAATGATGAACAGTAAAAACAACAAAAAAAAAAACCACTCTTAACTGTTTTGCTGGTGGAAAAGCACCAGCGTTTCAGAGCATATTATCAGTTCCCAAAAGCATATTTCCATTTTTAATCACACGTTCTGAGGCTGCTGTCTATAGAGAAATGTGGACTATAGCCACAGGGCTCTTTGAAATGGAGGGTTTTTTTAATAACACAGAAAATGAAATACTCTGAAAACCACATTTGGCTTCAGAAGTAAGTTCAGGCTAGCTTATTAAATAGTGCGCTAAATAGGAAGTAAAACTCAAGCACTTGATGGCTGCTCACATCCTGTGTGACCTTGAGAAATTACAGAATCTTTCTAGGTTTTGTTTTCCTTTTTCTTTTTGAGACAGAGTCTCACTCTGTCACCCAGGCTGGAGTGCAGTGGCGCGACCTTGGCTTACTGCAACCCCCACCTCCCGGGTTCAAGCAGTTCTCCTGCCTCAGCCTCCTGAGTAGCTGGGATTACAGGCCTGTGCCACCACGCCTAATTTTTGTATTTTTAGTAGAGACTGGGTTTCACCATGTTGGCCAGGCTGGTCTCGAACTCCCAACCTCAGGTGATCCCCCTGCCTTGGCCTCCCAAATTGCTGAGATTACAGGCATGACCCACCACACCCAGGCTGAATCTTCCTAGACTTCATGTTCCCTATAGATGAGGAAAACGGAAATCTTGTTGCTTCTCTAGTGATAATTATGTTAATGATGACTGATTCAAGGGTAAAGCCCTTCCCAATTATTAAAAAGTTTGCGAATGAAAGGCAGGCCACTAATAATGGACCCCTTAACAGTTGGTAATACTAGATTCATATCCTTCAGCACATGAATTGTTCCACATGGATATAAACCAGGATGCAAACTTTGGTTTCATAACTCATTATTCGGGTATGAGTGATTTAGGAATCTGATAAGCCCCAGCTTAGCCAAGGACCAGAATGAAGGTTGACCTGTTTTTCCATGGTGCCACATCAAGGGTAGGCTCAGATCCTTTTTTGAGACTCTATGAGATTCTGAAAGCATGGGAGATTTTATCCATCCCAACGAGGAAACCAGGCCTCAGGGAAAAGATGACATCACAGATCAAAGGTAAAGCTTGACCTAGGCTTGAGTGGTTACTTATATTTCTAACACTTTTTTTGACCACTAGAGATTGACTTAGGCATTTAATGATTTCAACAGACCCCAGGCAGAGAGACAGAAAGAAAATAAACGATTACTGTAATAGGTACCCAGTGACTCAAGGTATAGCACACCATATGCCATTAATTGAAGAAACATTCCTTTCTCAAATGGGTTTAAACAGCATTATTTTTTTAAAATTAAGTGTGTTTGGTGGTAATATGCTTTCCCATAGGCCAATCTATTAAAGAACATTCAGGCCCGCAGCTCCCATTGATGGAAATATTGCAGAGCAAAGTCAAGCTGAAGGACTTATAAGACCAGACAATGAAAGGAATCGCTACCCATCTAGCTGAAGTCCATGACACACTCCAAGGCTTCAGGACATTGTAAGAGACAGAGAAAGGAAAAGGATACAAGGAATGAGAGTCTTTTTGTTTGGGATAGGAGATAGAGGAGAGATGTTTAGGAAGCACAGGTAAAAAACTCAGATTGAGAGAGCAAAGTTACCACTAGGCAGAAAGGTCTACTTTACTTGTGAAAGTGCAGCCATTAGGCACTTTTCTATGGCTACTCAAGGAACAATGATAATATGATAATTTAGATTGCACTTTAGCCTTTTTCCTCCTTTCTAAAAGTATCCTAACCCTCTAATAAACTCTAACTCCAACCATCTTTCATCAGTTTTTCATGTTAGTTTAGAGGAAATCGCATGGAAGAAAGGAAAGAGAACAACACACCACCCCATATTTTATCAGATCCAGTGGAGTGAAAGTGTCAGCATTTTTTAAAGAACTTAGATTCATGTTTCTAGGTGACTGTCAGCAAACCCAGGAAGCACATTCTGACAGTGGCATAGAAACTCACAAAACCAGAAGAATGTTACAGAAAGGACAAATGCTACTGAGCCTGAACTATCTTCACAGGTTTGAGAGGTGAAATCCTGCAGGAAGAGAGAAAGAGAGAACTTCATTGGTCCTCTCTATAACATTCTTCTGGTTTGTGAGTTTCTATACCACTGTCAGAATGTGCTTCCTGGGTTTACAGTGAAAATCTGCTCAGCTGACTTCTCAACTCACTTTGGGTCAGCAGATGGCCTGGCACTTTTTATTTAGACAGTGTTCATGATAATGCAAGCAAAAATATGTAGGGACTTTAATAAAAGGGATCAGAAAGGAGAAACTCTGGGTCCAGTGGGAAGGAGTCTGAGGAGGGAATACTCTGGGTGAAATGCCTTGCCCCTCAAAGTGTGGTTCCTGGACCAGCAGCATCATCAGATCAAAAGCCCCACCCTAGACCTACTAATCAGAATCTATGCAGTAACACGATCTCCACATGTTGCATATACAATTTAAGTTTGAGAAGAGTCAGTGTGGAGGACACCCCTGGGCAAGCAAAGAAGACTCAGATGGGAATCAGGATCCCTGGGGATTTTCTGGGTGATTTGGAATCACCCAGAGGATGAGATACAGCAGGAGGCAGTCCATATCGGATCCGGCTGGCGATGGCATCATGACCCCAAGGAATGATGAATCAATGCCACAGGGGGAAGACAGGGGAAGTAATCTCTCCTCAGGGTCCAGTCCTCTGTAAGAACTGGCCAATGCCATTAATATTATCAGAATCCCAGGCATGAAGAGTAAAATTTTAAAAATGGCTCTAGTTCCTTCAAGGAACAGAAGTCCTTAGAAGGTAAACCAAGGCTGGGTGCGGTGGCTCACGCCTATAATCCCAGCACTTTGGGAGGCCGAGGGGGGAGGATCACGAGGTCAGGAGATCTAGACCATCCTGGCTAACACAGAGAAATCCCGTCTCTACTAAAAATACAAAAAATTAGCTGGGCGTGGTGGTGGGCATCTGTAGTCCCAGCTACTTGGGAGGTTGAGGCAGGAGAATGGCGTGAACCTGGGAAGCGGAGCTTGCAGCAAGCTGAGATCATGCCATTGCACTCTAGCCTGGGCAACAGAGCAAGACTCCATCTCAAAAAAAAAAAAAAAAAATGGTAAACCAAGACAAAAGTGTGATTCTAGAGACTGATTCAGCATTGGAAAGGTAGGCAAATGGCGTGACTTGGAGATTACATGGGCAACCTTCCTGGCACACTGATGTCTCAATCTCCCACCAGAAAATCCCACTAGCCATAGGGGCTGGGGCTCTCAGTGTCTTCTGTCCTGTTTGGGTGGCTTCATGAACTAGACTGAGCAGTAGTTTTAGTTGTTTGGGACTGAGAAATGAAAGGAGCTAACATGACTTGTGCAAATTTGGTGAAAACCAGTTAAACTGAGTTGAGATATATATATATTTACATAAAATGTGTTTTATGAAAATACCGTGGGTTTAAATTTACAGATTTAGCTGAAGTGTTTATATCCTTAATCTTGAAAAACTTTGTTATGAAATACTGTACTTAAAATTGGGTTCCAGGCAAAATCAGCTCGCCTTCAATGCACTTGGAAGTTTCCATCACCAAAATATCTCAAAGCCCCACCAGATTTTGGAACAAATGAAAATGCATTAGCATTAGCATGAAAACTTAAATTCCACTGCCTAAATACCTCTATATACTGATGTGAACCTCAACCTCTTCGAGAACATTTCTATGTATTCCAGGCATCTCACACAGCGCTCAGAAAATCAGTGCTCACCAGGTGCTGCCATTTGCCCACCAGGCCTCAGCCTGGCATTGAACATGCACCTTGGGCATCTGCCATGCCCCACTGGGCATCAAGGTCTCCTCAATGTCTTGCACTGCTCCTTTAGGAGATAACCACCTTTTCCAGGATGCTGTTTCCTGGTGTGCATGAATTACAAAATCTATAGGATACCCAAGACAGGATGATCTTCCTTTAGTCCTGGTTTGACCAAAACTAGGATATGTGTGAAGCAGAGCTAGAAAGAGGTACAGACTTAGACCCATGCGATCCTCATGGACTCAGGAAAGACTCTCCTATAATTTTATTGTTCTTACTTTAGACACACATGCATAACATTTCTCTCCTCATAGACTGTCTTTCCCAGTCCAATTATGTGTGTAAATATATATTTGGGGGATGGTGTGTTTATGTGCATGGATAGGGTTGGTATGGTCCTTTGGCCCTATCAGATAAATTTCCACTGAGAACTAGGCAAGATCAGTCTGTTATGTTTGTACGAAAGGGAAAAATAGGACATTCATCACCTAGAAACAAAAATAGTGGTTCCCTCTTTCACACAGAGTATTTAATGGATATCGTACTCTAAAGAGACCAAACATGTGTTAGAGCTCTGATCATGATGTCTCTACTTCTAGTTTGTATGAATGTGAAAAAAGACTTTTAAAAAGAATTTTAATACCATTAGTCTTTAAATGAGGACTCTCTTACTAATATTACAAACTAAGAGCTTTACTTTTTAAAATTTTACTTACATTGGCACCTAAAATGGCAGGTGACTAACCACACATGATCGTCCATCAAAGTGCCCAAGGGAAATAGTGCAAGGGAAATAGGGCAAGGGAAATATTTTTCTCACACAGAGGTTACTGCTACATTGTCAGCCAGCCAAGAAATTCTTATACTACTTGATTTAAGTGACTTAACACATTACAGCAGCCTTTTATGATGCATACATGTTAAACCCATTTATCTTTAGCCTATTTTTGATCTAAGATCTGTGTTGTTAACAATGGAAAGTAATAAATGTCAGGTAAAAAGAAAGATAAATAAATGAGGTACTTTGGAAATTCAATGGTAAAAAGAAACCCAGGACATCCCCCAATGAGAAGTCAGTATTTTCCGACAAGGACAAATTAGAAGCACCATTTACTGAGAGGTTTTTTGTGGTTTTTGTTTTTTTCTTTTAACCTCCCTTGGGCTGGGGGCTAAGGAATGATTAAAGGATTTTAAAATTATGAGTTTGTTGTCATTTTTTTCTTCAGGCAACACTCTAGTGCTTTCCTTGGCTTTTTTTTTTTTTTTTAAAAAAAGTCCCAAATTCTGCAACAGAGAATAATTCCCTTTGCAGAAAAAAACAGATTTGGGCTGGGCGTGATGGCTTATGCCTGTAATCCCAGCACTTTGGGAGGCCAAGACGGGCAGATCATGAGGGTCAGGAGTTCGAGACCAGCCTGGCCAACAGGATGAAACCCCGTCTCTACTAAAAATACAAAAATTAGCCAGGTGTGGTGGTGGGCACCTGTAATCCCAGCTACTCGGGAGGCTGAGGCAGGAGAATCACTTGAACCCTGAAGGTGGAGATAGTAGTGAGCCAACATCGCACCATTGCACTCCAGCCTGGGTGACAGAGTGAGACTCCATCTCAAGAAAAAAAAAAAAAAAAACAGGTTCGATATATAACACATATTATAGAATACTTGGGGGTGTTGAAAGGTTCAAGGGGAGTAGTGGAAGTGGGATAGGGAAAGCGCAGTAGAATCCAGAGGGAAGGTTGAAAATAAATTCTCCAAGCATATGAAATAAAACAAGCTAGTCCTCAATATTTAAAAGGCACAAGTATTTAAGTATTAAGACTATATGCTAGCAGTCCCCAACCTTTTTGGCACCAGGGATCAATTTCGTGGAAGACAATTTTTCCACAGATGGGGGGTTGAGGCGGATGGTCTCAGGATGATTCAAGCTTATTACATCTATTGTGCACTTTATTTCTATTATTATTACATTGTAATATATCATGAAATAATTATAACTCACCATAGTATCAAATCATTGGGAGCCCTGAGCTTGTTTTCCTGCAACTAGGCAGTCCCATCTGGGAGTGATGGAAGACAGTGACAAATCAGGCATTAGATTCTCATAAGGAGTGAGCAACCAAGATCACTCACATGTTCAGTTCACAATAGGGTTCGCGCTCCTAAGAGAATCTAATGCCTCTGTTGATCTGACAGAAGGTGGAGCTTTGGTGGTAATGTGAGCAATGGGGAGTGGCTGTAAATACAGATGAAGCTATGCTTTCTCACCTGCCGCTCACCTCCTGCTGTGTGGCCCGGTTCCTAACAGGCCATGAATAAATACTGGTATGGGTCCATGGCTCAGGGGTTGGGGACCTCTGCTGTATGCTATAGAGTGCTGATATTAACATATCTACAGATACTGGATAGAGACTCTGAGAGTCATGGAAATATTGACTTGGCACAATAGTGCTACAAAAATAATAATTGTCCCAAGGATGAACAAAGGTGAAAATTCACTGGAGGGGTAGATCCTTTGCCCTCCAAGAGCCACAAGCCACTATCATGGAGAAGGAGGCCCACACCACAGAAAGCAAGGGGAAATCTCAGTGCTGGGGAGGAAATTTGGGGAATTTCCTACAGTCTCCATGATACACCTTTCAAGGCCAAGTTACTAGCTGCTCTTTTCTTTCTGTTATTTTGATATGGAATAGAAGTGAAAATTTTGCCTTCAACTGTATTAAACTAATTAACTTATTTGTCAATATTTACATTATACAAATATTATGGGGCTCTTAATGGCAAAAGCATTAAATGTCTCAAAGTGCATTGCTTCTCCTTTTTCCTAGAGGTCTCTTAGATTCAGAATCACATTTTTAAATGTCAGACATAAGTATCAACATAATTACCATTGCATATAAAGGAGTCAGGAAATGGGTCCAATATGAAATATACCTGATTTTTAAAAAGTAGAATGAACCACATTCTCAGCCAATGCCATATGGTTTAACATTTTTTCTAGGACTCTCAGCTGAAAAGAGACTTGATATTTTTGAGTATCACATATAGTTTTCCTTACTTCATTGAGCTAAGATAGCTAGACCAGGGGGCAGAAATGAGTGCATCCATTCAAAAGCCCCTACACCCAGCTATCTAATGCATAAACTTCCCATATTCCAAGTATTTAAAACACTGGAAAATTGGTTAGGCATTTAAAGAGAAAACACAATCTTTGTTCTTCCTCCTCCTTCTTTGCCAGGAAAAGACATTCCATAATCAACATTGTGAATCCATTACCATAAATAATAGAATTATCACCAGTCTGTGAACAGATTCAGCAAATAAAAATGTGCAAGCTTGCTATTTACCCTTGTTGCAAATATGTTCCTCTAAATAAAGTAGACATTTCATAATCAAGTGCATCTTTCACTTCCCGTGGTGTACTGAATTTTGTTGATGCAGATGATAGCTCATTCAGAAAATCTTTGATTCTTATATAGCTTTTCAATTACAGAAACAAAGACTCCCATAGGCTATCTGGCCTGAACCAGTGATATTAGTTTGCAATGTGACTTACTGGGCTTTATATTATAGCAGAAAGTTAAATTAAATATAAACAGCAATCCTGTTCCTCTGACCGTCCTCCTCTTTGTTACCGAAGATGACCTACTCTGTTCTGCCTGATAAAATGCATTTTACATCTTTCCTTTAACTTCAGGAGTTATCTGTTCCCATCTTTCCACAAATTTACTTCACAGCACTGAGCTTTCTCCTTGCTTTCTGTGATGTAGACTTCCTTCTCCATGATACTAAAAAGCCTACTGTCCTCCATAAAATTTTCCTCAGCCATTTAACAATAATAGCCATCTTATAGCTATAGATGAAAATGTTTTGACTTCAGATCTCTTGTGTTTTCTGTTTTATTTATCTATTGTCTATCAGTCTTCATAAGTGGAAAGCCCTCTCTAAGATTCTGTATGTCTCTGAGGCCAGCATTCTCTACATAGTGACTTCTCAACAAATGATGTGTGCCATGTGGAAGCAGTGGAACTGCATAGAGGGAAAGCAGAAAACAATGTCATTCTTTCCTCCTGCTTCCCAGGTCTTGGGACTAATTCTTCCTTACAGTGCAAACTGCAATAAGAAAAGAGGTCTGACTCTCCACATCCCCACCTATACTTGACTCCTCTCCCACCCCACCCCACCCCTACCTAGGCCGCACTCTTACTCCTCCAGAGAAGGGGAGGTGTTGGGGAGGGAAGGGAGGTAAAGGGCAGGAAATGGTGTCTTCCTCTGGTACCATGGTAATGTAGACATGGTCACCTACTAACTAGCTACATGAATTGGGCAATTTACTTAACTTTTCTGAGATTTAATTTCTGCATGCTGTGAGAAGTGAGTTATTAATAAATGTAAGGTTATTTGCAATTTTGACACTCTAAGCTTCTGTATTTAACAATTCTCCTCCAACCTCTACCTGAAGTTCCCTTGGATGTCCCCCAGCATCTGACCCTCTTGAGGCACTCAAAAAGTAAGGAAAGCTATATGCGATACTGACCCTGCAGTCCTCATCTGACCCTCTTGAGGCACTCACCTCTGCCCTGTCTGCCACTGGCACCTAACATATTATCTATTTTTTTCTGTAGTACAACTAGGCAGCTACCTTGATACAGGTTCACCTTACATTTTCAGTCCCTCACAGGACCATACGAAGCTGTGCATGTCATCTCTTTTTGCTGGGCTTTGCTTAAGGGGAGGCAATTTCTCCATTTCATAACTCTCTAACAGCTTTTTCCAAAGACTTCTGATTTCTCTCTCCTAACATCTTTAGCCTCATTCTTTGTATGCCCATGAGTGAGTATTGGGCTAAGGATCATATGAACTGTTTATGGTCTTCTTGTTTGCAAGTGACTAAGGGGATCTAGCTACTGAGCCTGGTGTACAGAATGTGCACCTGCTATTGTTCGGTCTGGGCCTTTTAGTATTCTCACATCTTTGGTGTAGCAGCAGGTTTTGAGACTCTTCCCCCTATGGCTATTTCCCTCTTATTTCAGATTCACATCTTTTTTTTTCTTTTTTTTTTTTGAGACTAAGTCTCACTCTTGTCCCCCAGGCTGGAGTGCAATGGTGCAATCTCAGCTCACTGCAACTTCTGCTTCCCAGGTTCAAGCGATTCTCCTGCCTCAGCCTCCTGAGTAGCTGGGACTACAGGCATGTGCCACCACACCCAACTAATTTTTGTATGTTTAGTAGAGAAGGGTTTTCACCATGTTAGCCAGGCTGGTCTCAAACTCCTGACCTCAGGTGATCCGCCTGCCTCGGCCTCCCAAAGTGCTGGGATTACAGGCGTAAGCCACCACACGCAGCCCAGATTCACATCTTCTAAACTTTACCTTACTCATGAAAACATACCTGGGCAATAGAAAACTTTTAGATCCTAAGAATGAATACAAAGTTCAGCCTTGCTAGGCATATTCAGTTCTCTTTGCCTCCTGACTAAATTCATGCTATTCCCAGTTACTCCTCACTTCCCTTTCTGTACCAGATGTTTGCATTCTCTTTCTAATTTCACGTTAAATGTATGTCTTATCTAGGATGAGTTTCTGCCAGGTTTCCCAGTCCACATAAGAAGTAGTGGATCTTTTCCAGGCTGCAGTTCTTTTTTTTCCCTGGCCCAGGCCTAGGACCTAACCATAGTACTTGGAACATAGCAGTGTCCAATAAATATCTCCTATTACGGTTTGTGTAATCCCTGGCTTCCAAAGACCAGCTTCCTTCTACCCCTTTTTAACTGCAATTTGCTTCATATTTATGGGAGACAATGCTGCCTGTATATGCAGGAATGAATCATACCTTCCATTAGAACGTTTATTCCTATATGTATATGAGGAAATAAATATATTAATAAATGTTTAAAACAGTATTAGGAAGCCAATAACTTAGGATACTCATAGATAGTGACAGCAGGGAAACATTTCTTAGCAATGATTACCATCAAGGGCCTCTGAGGAGGGACCAAAATCTGAATGATGATAATAGCTAACATTTGTATGAGTATTCAATACACCGTTCTGACTGTTTGACATGTAATTACCTACATAAGCCTCATAACAACACTGCAAAAGAACTGCTATCATTATACCCATTTTGCAGTTCTAGAAACGGAGACACAGGCAACGTCAGTGTCTTAGTCCATAGATTGGGTGGCTTACAAACAACAGAAATTTACCTCTCAAAGTTCTGGAGCCTGGGAAGTCCAAGATCAAGGTACTGGAAGATTTGGTGTCTGGTGATGGCCCATTTCCTGGTTCATATATGGCACCTTCTTATCGTGCCCTCACATGGTGGTAGGGATGACCTAGCTCTCTGGGGTCTCTTTCATAAGGGCACTAATCCCATTTATGAGGGCTCTACACTCACGACCTAATCACCTCCAAAAAGCCCATCTCTCAATATCATTGCCATGGGAGTTATGTTTCAATATATGAACTTCGAGAGAACACAAATATTCAAACCATAGCACTGAAGATATGAATCTTGAGCCTGAGGTCACAGATATGCTGATGGATAAAAGTGGGATTTGGAGGCAGACTGTCTCCAGATTTCATGTTCTCAACTATTATTTAATACTGCCTCTGACAGGAGGGGAGCCAGCAGCATAAAGCTTTTGGGAAGAGCTTTTCTTGAATTAAGCTCAAAGGCCTAAGACAAAAATAAACATGCCCTCACCATGCCAGCAGACACAGCTCCTTTTAAACTTTTTTTTTACCTTTCCTTTTTTAAATAACCTTCCAGTTGTGCTTCAGATGTGACAAGCAACCCAACACTTTTTCTGCCATTATCCTATAATTTCCTTTGCCTTGGAGCCAACCTAAATTTATTCCTTTCATTTTCTGGGTTTGACCCAAGCAAAGTTCTTCTATAATGAAACTCCAGGTCTCTGTCCGGTTTTAACCCAGATAAACCATCGACTCTTGTAACAGAATACAATCCTCCTTTTCTTTAAGACCTTTCCAAGAACTCATCTACCCAGGAAACAGTAACAACAAAGCTTCTGGATCCTATGCCAGGCCCCAAAGCCCCATGACAAAGAACCGTAGGTGTAAGGATGGCCCTATATATCTTTAGCCTCAGCCATATATGCCAAGATGACAGGACTGAGTCTGTCAATTTCTAACATATTCTAAAAGATCTTAAATCATCCCTCTGTAATGAAGGCTACAGAATCCATAGAGGTGGGTTGCTTTGACTGATGTGGCAGTAGCTGCTACAATCATTGAAGAATGAACAAATAAGAGGTGGGAGCAAGAAAGGAAGGCAATGATGGATTTAGGATTCTCTAATGACCATGTCAAAGGGGACTGGAGGATGAATAGCCAGCTTACTCAGTATATTGAAGGCTGCTAGCCAGGGGTAGGTTTAATAGTTCAGGGTGTTCTATGATGAATTCTATGGCTTAGGAACGTGAAGAGATCACACACCAAATTTTCGAGGTATTTTCCCTAGTATATTTTATCAGTTAGGGTTCCATTTCTGAAAAGAGAACTAACTCTAGCCATTCTAAGAATAAAGAGATTTAATAGAGAAAACTAATTGTTCATCCGCTCCAAGGTTGACTCCCAGAACACCCCAGAACTGGCCCACCAGGGGAACAGCTACATCTACTATAGCCGGGAAATTTCAGAGTTACGAAGCCACTGTGCCAACTACTGGTTCTAGTATCACATCACCTGGGTCACAGTCTGGATGTCCAGAAGTTTCTGCCAGAACTGCTGACCCTAGTGCCATGCCACTCATGCTAGGATAATATTTGCAAAATGGATGTCTTCACATCGTTGCCTCTTTCTCCATTTAATTCAGTTTTGAATTTATAACTTCATCTGTGTGTCTGATTGGTAGAGCCCAAATTATATCGAGAACCTGAGCCACAGTGATATCTGAGAAATGTTTTTAGCTTTCCAACATGTGCACTATGGAAGAGAATACCAAAAAGAGTTGGAATAGATGCTCTATGATCCAGGTTATTATATCTGCCACTGATATGTTCATTTGCTGTTCAAGAAGGATGATGTTTTAAAACTGGTTCTCTTTTTTAGAAGCTTGATCATTAGATACAATAACCATTTGCCTCATGAACAAATTTGTCTAAGAAATAATGTCTACCCACATTAGATACAGGCATCTCTTATGTAGGGACATGTGTTCCTCAAAACAATTGTGTCTAGGTACATTTTTGTAGATTAAATACTATATTCTTCTTGATTTATAGCCTTTAAGAAGATGAGTTTTAAACTGATATTCAAGTTTTAGAGCCCCTTAATGATTTAAATTTAAATTTCTCCGGTCACCATCTTCAAGCCATTAGTAATCTGTTAGTAAACAGTTTAAAGGACTAGGTTAGGGGATGGGAGAAAAATACACAGAAAATAGTAAATAGCATATTATATTCACTCCTTTTGCTTTTTTGTACTTTAACCTAAGATATCCTGGAATTAACTCCACATCAGTGCATAAAATTCTTCTACATTTTTTCAAAGCTGTCCAACATGCGACTTTGTAGATAGAGTGTGTCTGTTACATAAAAATTTAATATTTTTATGAGCTAATCAGAAAAGATTTCCTTTTAATTGATGAGTTTAGCCCAGTTACAGTTCATCATATAACTTTAATGTATAGTTTCCACCCCATATTTGTTTGTATTATATTTAATTTGTTTCTGCTAATATGTTTATAGGTTTATTTTCTTTGCTTTCATGTATTTATTTTTATATTTAGAAAACTTTATATTTTTATTATAAAGGCGACCTTTATACCAGTATTTTTTGTAATGCTCGTAGGCCCTCTTCCTTATCCTTAACCTTCTGCTATGGCTTTAATTCCTCCTATTTCGTATGTGGCAATTAATAAGCTTATTCTATTTTCTACTTTCTCTCTTGCTTGTCCTCATCTGTTTTTTCAGTTGTGTTACTTCTATTTTATCGTAACGGGTAATATTCAAACACTATTCCTCCCATTTTGCTGCAACCTTCGTTTTGGTCTTAAATCTACAATTAAATATATTCAACGCTCAACATCATTCCTTTTACTGAGTTAGCTCCAGTCACGTCTTGGTTTAATGAGGCAGATCCTCTAATGGGTTACACAGGAAGGTCTGTAAATTCAGCATTCCTTGAGCTCTTCCTGCTTAAAATTATTTTTCTATAGTTTTGACACTTAAAGAATAACATCAATGTTTATAAAACCTTTAAATTATGTTTCCTTGAGTTTTATGACAATGCTCCTCCACTGTTGCCTTGCTTCATGCTGTGTTGCTGTCAAAAGTCTAAAGTTAGTCTAATTTCCTTTGTTCTATAAATAACTTGATCTTTTTGCTTATCTCAAGTCTTTTCATTAAGTTTAATAATTTTACTAAAATATGCCTCAGAGGTGACAATTTATAATCAATTTTCCAGGTACACAATAGATGCTTTCCACATGTGAGTGTAAATATATTTTTGAATTGCCATTTTTATTGAATATTATTTACATATTATATTACTTTCTTTTTACTTGTGGACTACAAGACATGTATGTTAGATTTTTTTTGCCTAGGTTCTACATCTAAAACCTACTGATACATTCAGTTTTTTAACTTGTTTTTTCTATTCTTGGCTATTTCTATTCCTTTCCTTTATGTTTTTAGTCCATTTACCTATTCTTTCTTGAGTATGTCATAATTTCATCTACATTTCTGAAATGAGCTTTAAAATTTTTCTTCTTCTTTCTTCCCTGAGTTTGTTTGATCATTTTTCTCACCTCTTCCTCTTCTTTGTTGTTGTTGTTGTTGTTCATTTCCATTCTGTTGTTGAATTTCTGATTCAAAGTACTCTGTCATATGTGAAAATGCTTGTTTTGTGATACTTAATGAATGCTGAGATGTATTTCAGTCGTCTTCTGCTTCTTGGTTGTCTTCCAGGTGATGAGAAAGGTGAAAAGTGTTTTTACCATGTGAAAAATTTTGATTTCCACTTTTTATTTCACTCTTGAATAAATTTGGTGTGGGTGTTGCCTGACATACTGTGTTCATTTTTAAATGTTTTGGATTTTTCCAAACCTTAAATAACAGGTGTTTTTCCATGGGAAGAAATTAAGGTGAAGGTTTTGGTGGATTAATGGTTTCTTAGCTCAAGATCACCCTCTTAGTTGGTAGAGCAAATTGCAGTGTCTTTAATAGATGTACCTTTTTGGGATATTTGGTATTTCTTATTATTCAGTACTAATTTTATTTAAGGCATTTATGATATGATTTTGCTCTGTGTCCCCACCCAAATCTCATCTTGAATTGTAATTCCCACGTGTTGAGAAAGGGATCTAGTGGGAGGTAAATAGATCATGGGGGCAGTTTCCCCCATGTTGTTCTCATGATAGTGAGGGATTTCTCACAAGATCTGATGCTTCAAAAGTGGCAGTTTCCCCTGTGCTTGCTCTCTCTTGCCACCTTGTGAAGATGGTTCCTGCTTTTCCTTCACCTTCCACCATGATTGTAAGTTTCCTGAGGACTCCCCAGCCATGTGGAACTGTAAGTCAACCAAGTCTCTTTGTTTATAAATTACCCAGTCTCAGGGAGTATTTTCATAGCAGTATGAAAACAGACTAATTCAGAAAATTGGTAGTGGGAGTGGACCACTGCTATAAAGATAACCTGAAAATGTGGAAGTGACTTGGAACTGGGTAATGGACAGAGGTTGGAACAGTTTGGAGGGCTCAGAATAAGACACAAACATGTGGGAAAGTTTGGAACTTCCTAGAGACTTGTTGAATGGTTTTGAGCAAAATGCTGATAGTGATACGGACAATGAAGTCCAGGCTGAGGTGGTTTCAGATGGAGGTCAGGAATTTATTTGGAACTGGAGCAAAGGTCACTCTTGCTATGCTTTAGCAAAGAGTCTGGTGGCATTTTCTGCCTTAAAGATCTGTGGAACTTTGAACTTGAGAGAGGTAATTTAGAGTATCTGGCAAAAAAAAATTTATAAGAAGCTAAGCATTCAAGATATAACCTAGCTGATTCTGAAAGCATTCAGTCATATGTGTTCACAAAGAGATGGTTTGAAATTGGAACTTATGTTTAAAATGGAAACAGAGCATTAAGGTTTAGAAAATTTGCAGGCTTACAATGTGCTAGAAAAGAAAAACCCATTTTCTGGGGAGGAATTCAAGACGGCTGAAGAAATTTGCATAAGTAACAAGGAGGTGAATGTTAACAACCAAGACAATGACAAAAATGTCTCCAGGGCATTTCAGAGATATTCGTAGCATTTCCTTCCATCACAGGCTGGGAGGCCAAGCAGAAAGAAATGGTTTTGTGGGCTGGGCCCAGGGCACTACGGCTCTGTCCATACTTGGAACTTGGTGCCCTGCATCCTAGCTGCTCTAGCTCCAGCTGTGGCTAAAAGGGGCCAATGTACAGCTTAGGCCGTTGCTTCACAGGATGTAAGCCCCAAGCCTTGGCAGCTTCCATGTGGTATCAGGCCTGTGAGTATACAAAAGACAAGAGTTGAGCTTTGGAGCCTCCACCTAGATTTCAGATGATGTATGGAAATTCCTGGATGTCCAGGCAGAAGTCTGCTACATGAGTGGAACCCTCATGGAGAACTTCTGCTAGAGCAGTGTGGAAGGGAAATGTGGGGTTGGAGCCCCCACACATAGTCCCCACTGGGGCACTGCCTAGTGTAGCTATGAGAAGAGGGCCACCATCCTCCAGACCCCAAAATAGTAGATCCACCAACAGTTTGCACCATGTGCCTGGAAAAGCCACAGACATTCAACACCACCTGGTGAAAGCAGCTGCAGGGGCTGTGTCCTGCAGAGCCACGGGGTGGTGCCACCCAAGGCTGAGGGAGCCCACCCCTTGCATCAGTATGCCCTGGATGTGAGACATGGAGTCAAAGGAGATTCTGGAGCTTTAAGATGTAATGACTGCCAGGCTGGGTCGTGGATTTGCATGGGGCCTGTAGCCCTGTTGTTTTAGTCAACTTCTCCCATTTGGAATGGGAACATTAACCCAATGCCTGTACCCCCATTATATCTTGGACTGTTGAGGAAGGCATGATTAGTTTTGAAATGTGAAAAGAACATGAGATTTGGGAGCAGCCAGGGGCAGAATAATATGGTTTGACTTTGGCTCTGTGTCCCCAGCCAAATCTCATCTCTAATGGTAATCCTCACATGTCAAGGGAGGGACCTGGTGGAAGATGACTGGATCATGGGGGTAGTTTTCCCCATGCTGTTCTCATCATAGTGAGTGAGTTCTCATGAGGTCTCATGAGGTCTGATGATTTAAAAGTGACAGTTTCCCTGTGCTTGCTCTATCTCCTGTCACCTTGTGAAGAAGGTTCCTGTTTTCCCTTCCCTTTCCACCATGATTGTAAGTTTACTGAGGCCTCCACAGCCATGCAGAACTGTGAGTCAATTAAATCTCTTTTGTTTATAAATTACCCAGTCTCAGGTAGTTTCTTTATAGCAGTGTGAAAACAGACTTATCTTTTATATTTTTCTTGCTTCTTTATTTTCCTCCATCAGTTATCCTTCAGAGATAAACCTCTGTTCTTTTAAGTTACCTCCTGGGACCCCATAATTGATGCCTCCTGTCGTTATTCACTTCTGGTCCCATAAACTTTCAAGCCCCTTCCTTTTGATTCCCCAGTTTCTGGTAGTCTACTACACAAGGGCTCCAGTTGATTCTCAGTATTTCCACTCCACCCTCAGAGTAAGAACCTTTGTTCAGGGGATAATTTAATCTTTGTTCCAAGCCTTCTAGTACCTGGCTGCCCTCTACTGTTTTCTGCACAGTCTCCGACTCTTTATGGGATTGGGACCCAGAGATGACTCCTGGTTGTCAATATTTCCTCATGAGTTAATATAAAGTTGTAGTATTCTCTGTCCCCTAGTTATGCTAAACGGTGCATTTCTTCTTTTCTTTTTAATATTTTCAGAAGATATGGGAAAATTCAAATTTGGGTGGTCACCATAATCCTATAGGAACCTATAATTACTACTTAATATTTTTAAAGCTATTTAAATGGTATCATTCTCTAGCAACTATAAATTTCTAATAAAGATAGTCATTGTAGTTTTGTACATTAACTGGCATCTTTGCTAAACTCTTATTCTAATAATTTATATATAGATTTGGGAAGATTTTTGTATATAAAATTATGTCATCTGTGAATAATGAAAATTTATATATCTTCATTTCCCATCCTTATATCTTTTATTCTTATGGGCTAATGCCCTCAATAAAATGCTGCAGAAAAGGTTTGATTAATGGCATTTTTTTATCATTCCTATTAACAATGAGAAAACTTTTAAAATGTCACTATTAAGTAGGATGTTTGTCCTTCATGTATTTGTCTAGTGTGTTGTTAAGTGTAGCAGGACGGCGTGTAATTTTTGGTGAAATATATTCTGTTGTCCTTGAGTTAATCATTAAAGCTCACAGCAAAGGATGAAAGATTCCAAGAATCACCAGCTGTTGGGGCTATCCACCTCCTGCAGGGCTCACTGAGCAGAACTGTAATTCTTGAAATTGAGCAATCTCAAATCACACAGTATAAATGTAAAACAAATTCTACATTCACCGTAACCATCACCAACCATGTTGTATTGAGTTTCTTTATCCTCTGGGCCGTGAGTTTCATTATGACACATTAATCTGATTTTTTTTCAGTCTTAACATGCACTAGTTAAAGCTTTCCATGTGTGTTTTTAAGAATTCATTCTACTCACTTAAAATATTAAATTATACAATTAGAGAAAATTGTTTAAATACACAATAGGTGAGAATGCTCTTGCGTTAGCACTATTTCTAGTCTCTGGTCCCCAACCCTTTCATTTGGGTTATTTTTGATACTGATATGCATAAAGAAAAAGAAATGAGACATTTTTCTATGTGTTTGCAAGCTTATTCCACCCTTATTTTAAGTATCCCCCAAGTGCTTACATTCTGATGTATGACCATTTGCTCCCTGTTATAGCAGTCCCCAGCAAACTTACAACCCCAGTCTCATATACCCACCATGGCCCTCAACTCTGGAGCCTAGGGCATAGATAAGCCTATTTCCCATACCTCTAGAAACTGGGAACTTGAGGAGCTGCACCACCATACCAAATCCCCTCAGTGCTCTTTGCGAATCCAGTATCAACAGAGCAGGTCAGCAAAGCCTAGCTGCTTGGCAGAAATCCTGCAGGAAACTGGACATCATTTTTCCCTCTAGCAGAGAAGTCTAAGGTTTATGAGTGATCCTCTTAGCCCCTTCCCTTACCTTGACAGAAAGCAACAAGTTGAATGCCCCACTCATCAGCCACAGGAAGGAGAATGCAGAAGATGGCCTCTCTTCATGAAGAATGCACTCCCTGAAAAAGGCATACCAGCTCACTACCAGCCTTTCTCTAACATCAACCAAGAGGGATGGGGCTAGGTTGCAGGGGCCACCTCTGATGAACAGGCACTTCTTAGTCATCACTGTGGAAAAGTGGCTGGCCCAGCATCTGTGAGTTCTCTAAACTTAGAACATGGAGTAAGTAAAGCCTTTGCTTCTCAAAAGCTGTGGCCTTGAGTTCTCAATTTCTGGAAAAAAAAAAAAAATGAAGCTCCTACTTGAACTTGTAAGTTCACGTATAACATCCTGCTTCACCATCATGGGGTAACATTGTAGCTTTAACTTATGGGCTTTGTCTCTATCCCAGGCTTACTTCAAACCATCAACACATGAAAAGGATAGCTGTCACTGAACTGTTTCCTACAGATCCACTTGACCATCGACCGAAATTAGTGGTTTAAAAGAAGCATGCATCAGATATCTGAAAAGGGTCAAATCAAACAACAGCAATAAGCAACTAGAGTTGTTATATTAGTGGGACACTTATGAATAATGTCATCATGTCTGGTTGTTTATATCCAAGATGAAGTAGCTAGCTGAAGCAACCACTCAGTTATTTCTGGGCCAAAATACATAATCCAAAGAAAAGTGATAGTCATTGGCTCACATATTTAAAGCAAACTATAATATTCACATTCATTAGATTGTGACTGCACTCCAGTTCATTAGCAGTTTCTTGATACAACCCAGGATAATGACAAAATTCATATGGAGATATATCCTCTGAGAACCAAAACCAAGTTTCTTTTTCTTCTTCCTTTTCCCCCCTTCCAGCCTTTCCTTCTTTGCTCTCTTTTATTTATTTACTTTATCTTTCCTTCCTTTCTTCCTTTCTTTCTCTCTTTCTAGTATCTCTAATACATGGCATAGCCAAGTCTATTATAAGTGCTCAGGAAATATTTGTCAAGTTAAACAAAAAATTAAAATGTAATATTTTATTTATTAGAAATGAATATTGTACAATAAACTTTCTAGACTTAGAACTGTCCTCAACCTCCTGTTAACTGCCTGGGCATTTGCACTGAAATTTACAGTGGCATCTTTCAAAAGCTGTGCTGCTTTGGTGCATGCTAACATGGCAAGCAATTTCTTTATTGGTTCTACCACACTAATCCCTCTTCAATTCAATAGGCATAATGGAGATGAAATAAGTCGACCCGACAAAATCTTTACATTTTTCCCTTTCCTTCATGTTTAATCTTTCTCTCTCAAGGCAAAAGAATTAGACCTTTGAAGTCTTCCCAACCCCAGAAATCCCCCAATTCTTCTCCCTTCCCAGATACACTTTTTATTTTACAATCCTGTAACCCATATTACACCTCTGTCCAGCATTGGTTGTACTCTCCTCTCTCTATTCCCCATACACACATCATAAGTTACTTACTAATACTATTGTTGGCACTGCAGACCTCCATCTAGCTATTAATTTACTTTATGGTTTGAAGGGAATTTGGATTTTGAAGGGAGTAGTGCCAAAGGCATAATTAGGTCAAGAAGCATGAAACTGTAGAAAAAAAGATTATCATGTGTTTTAATTCAATGTGAAGAATGACTCTCTGGGCACTTGAGGACTGATAAGAAACTGAGACCCAATCATGTGAGAATTAGAGAAGAAGTGACTTCTAGTGACAGCAATAAATACATCTAGTACCAGGGGTAAGGAGAAGGACGAGAAGGAACTGACTAGGATTGAAACCCAGAGACAAGGAAATTTCGTGAAGAAAAGAGGAAGTGACAACAAAGGAAGATTCTTAGCAAACTAGAATAGTTTGAAACAGGATTGAACAAGAATCTATGAAACACAAAAGAGAGAAACTGTAGAGAAATGAGTCTCAGACATTGAAGCACAACATCTCAGTATCCTAGCTGAGTCATCCTATGGCGAGTTCCATCTGCTGGTGACAAACTCTGCTATCGCAGGCTCTCTGTCATTATTTGATAAGGCCCCGGCATCAATTCTCCACTTCCACCTACAGGCCTTGGGTTGCCATTCTGTCCTGGTTTGATCTTCCTTATGTTCTTAGAAAACAGCTTTGCTGTGATGACAGGCTGAGATAATAGCTGCATTTTGTAGCCATAGAGCTAATTGATCCCCTAACTATTTACCAAATGTATATACCTTGCTGAATGCCTCTCTGCCCATCTATAGGACTTAACTAAAAATTACCAAGTTTTATACACATTAAAGCACAATTTTTTAAATCTAAAAACTGGTGCTTAGAAAAGCAAAAAAAAAGTTACTTGGTATTGATGTTTTATGTGCAAACCTTATTATGTTTAATGAAAATGAATGGTATAATTACAAACAACTATCACTTGTCATTATAACAGAGCTTTGTTTGATGGTTAGTTGTCATTATGTTTTCTTAGTTTTGTAAAAGAAAGATAAAGCAAAAAGGAAATGGCTAAAACTCCATAAAATTAACCTTCAAAGTTATAAAATCACCCAGTCAAGATATTTGTAGTAAAATTAGTTCCATAACACTCAAGGTGCAAATCTAAATTCTGGCACTCGAGTAGATGTGCATGACTGTCTTCCAAATAGTTGGGAAAAAACTGTATACATCCCTAAATGGCCAAGCTACTCATAACTCCCTACTTCCCTGTTAATTTCATCATCTTGACTGAAATTGAGGTTTGAGTTTCAATTCTGGTTTATCAACTCATTTTAGTTATGGACTCCAACTAAAAAGTGACTTATTATAAAATACCTATTTCTATTTCTAAAATTTTATGAAATTCACTTAAGGACATGTGTTTTTTTCTTAACATTGATGAGGTCCTTGTACTTATAATTTTTAAAGTGTCATGAATAAACAGAAAGCATTTCCAAGCACCTGTTTATAAATTAGAAGCAAAAGCATTTTTTCTTTTCAGAGAAGTTTCCTCTGGTAAGAAAAACCAGACAAGTACATTTGATAAACCAGTTATATTATTAAAAAATGAATTACCTGGTAAAGAGTGTATACATTTTAATGTCCACAAAAAAACAGCATTTAAGATTTGTAGTAATGTATGGAGCATTCATGTAGCTACAGAACTTAAATTAGACCTCAAAAGTTGTACAGAACTTGTTTGGGGTACATATTACTAGATATGTCTGATTGCATCATGTTTTATCACAAAGGAAAATAATAGGTTACCTACATGAGAGAAAGAAATAATATAAAGACAACCTGTGTCATTACTGAACAAATCTAGGAGGCATGGCGATTGGGATAAGTTAGATTTGACAATTTTCTTCTCCCTGTTTAATCTTCAGTGACTTGATCTCTAAGGCTTTGTAAAACCATCTGTACGACTGTGCTCTCTACCAGTTGAGAGAGAGCTGTCAGAAAGAAAGATTATCTACAAAGCCCCTAAAGAAAAACCATTAGCATGCCAATATGATCTAATGCAGAACTATTCTGCCAGTCAAAAATTTCAGAATTCTCAACTGTTTTTAGAGCTCTACTTCCTGAAGAGGTACCTTTATTATCTCTGCAAATCTCATCCTTAAGTTTTCTGTACACCATGTTGTATAGTTTTTCCAAAGAAGACTGACTAATTTGGTCCAATTCTGAATGAGAAAACCCCTACAACTTCAGCTAAGTAGAAACTTAAAGTGAGTATGAGGATAATTCCATTGCAATTGTGAGGTAGTCAGTCACCCAGCCAAGTCTGGGTGGTGATGGGAATGAAGTCACCAGGATGCTTACTCTCTCCAAAGGAGATAATCAAGTTGTTAGAACATAATAAATTTTGTTTAATATGCATTAGGGCCTTATTAGCTCTTAATGCCATGCAAAAGGTATTATTATTCTCTACTTAATCCTGTTGTAAGTGCCTGTACCAGAGCTCCCAAACAAATCTGTATCCTATCATTCACAGAAGGAAGAGGGGGAAGAAGACCACAATCTGTCTTCATTACTAACCACTGTAAAGGTGGCCTAACTAAGAAGAAAGCCCTCAGGAGGCCGTTTCATAACCAGTCTAAACATTCCTAAGAATTTCAGATTAAGGCAATTTTTTGATAATCCCAGAGGCAAATTTGAACTACTCAGATAGGTGAAAAGGGAGAGAGATAAGGCATAAATAAATAAGGAGAGTTGAGGATGAAAGATTCTAATAAAAGAAATTTTCCTTGCCTGATTGAAAACATTCTCTAACCTCTGCAAAAATGCACGCCATCTTCCCTTCTATCCTACAGGAGTGGAGCTGCTCCTGACACCTGTACAGCAACTTCATCCCTACTCATCTTCTCAGAGTAGCATCTCATGAAATTCCTCTTCTTCCTCCCCTCTACTGGCAGCTTCCCTTCAACATACAAATAGGGGCAAGCATTTGTCCTCATTGATTTTCAATTAAAAGTAGCTTCTCCTAATTTTACCTTTTTTATTACCCTACTAATACCAGCAAATATCCATAAAGCAATCCTAAAGACCTAAAATATTTTCATACTGACAACCAGTGTTTTCCTAATTTTTATTTTTTATGGTGACCTGCTAACCATGCAATAATAGAGTACAAGCATGAGTCATGAAAAAAATAACCTGTTGTTTATTCAGTGATCAAAATTCTAACTTGCTGATAAACAAGGTTGAGTTGTGGATAACTACTGAATTATGGTTTGTGAGTTTTGCCACAGTACTCAGAAATTGGGAAAATAAATTCATTTTGGTGAAAATAAAAAATCGAGTTTCGGTGGAGACAATCCAGTGTGTTTTGGTTTAAGGCAAGGGTAAATGGGGACCTATGGAAAGCTAAATAGAATTTTTTAGTAGAAAGTTAGAAATGTAGGTCTGGAGTTGCCTAAGAAAGCTGAACTGGAGTTATAAATTGGGAGTCATCAGTCGGCAGTTGAAAATTAAAACTTCAGGGTGAAGATATTATCCATTCACCGATTTCAAATGATGTATCCAAGTCAGTTTTAATTTCTCCTGCTCCATTATGAGTTATAATTTGTTCAAGTGGGAAAACTAAATAAATTAAATATACTTCAATAATGAATACATAAATAAAGCTAAAAGAAAGTCAAAGGAATAAATTTTCAAATAGATAAAATATCCTTGAAAGAATCAAACAACGGCTTGTTTGAGTGAAACTTCATTTTGTGTGGGTAAATGTGCTAGCTGGTGGAAGCAGTCAGTCTACAGTAGTACACAGCATGGGGAGTGGTGTGGCAAATGTGTAAGATGTGCAATTCACTGTCACTATGCTAACTTTCGTAGCCTATAGCTTACACAACATTTCTAGATAAAGAAAGCAAGAAAAATGAGTCTCAATAGCAAATATGGGTCACAGGTATCTAAAAAAAAACTAAATTAGAGAAATCATATCCTATACTAGTTTATTCTGGGTTTTTTGAGTATACAACACAACTGTAGACTATCTGATAGCACTTCTTATTCTAAACAGCCTCTTCTGAATGCATGTATTACTTGTTTAAATACAGATACATTTACTGGATATCTACAGACTGACACAACTGATTTGAATATGTCAATCCCAGTAATATTTCCCAGATTTATCTCATCTATAAGAAACTGTTCCAGTAATTGAGACTAGAGCTAATTTCCTGACAGACAAGATCCCTGCCTCCATGGAGTTTCTATTCTACTGAATTAGTTATGTTCACGAGTAAAGTGAGTTTCAACATTCTGTATCTCTGTAGCATTTACTCCAAGCTTCACCAGAATTGTTTAAAAGCACATTTTTAAAATTTTTAACTACATACTAATAGTGATCAAGTAGAGCAATCAAGAAAATTTTAAAAATACTTTGCTCTTTAAGAGCTCTGGAACAAAATGATAACCATTAATTTTATTTGGGGAGGGAGGGGATGTCTTTTGAAATTTTCTGGGGATAAGTAAGATTTAATGAAATAATATTTTCAATCTTGACAACTCTTCCTATTCCAAGAAAGGGTGTTCCAACACATTTCTCTTAGTTATATCTCTTTAACAGAACCTTGAAAATTTTTTCATGTATAATTACATGACATATTCTTTTCTTTAGAAGAATCTACTCAAGCTGACCAAAAAAAAAAAAAAAAAAAAAACAACCCTTAGGAGAATTTATATTTGAAAACAAGTTTGATCTCCTAATGAAAACAAAACATTATTGTAATTTTTTTCCTTTTTTTATTCATTGCTCTACATTTTCCTCCCTAAAGAACATACTAAAACTCATATACTCGTGTCAGTGGTATCTTATTTGATTCCAAAATCAAAGAAAAACCTTTAGGACTTTTTAGTAACTTAAGTTATTTAATGTATCTTGGTTGCCTAACTTATTTGACACAGAATGAAGAGACATTGTCCTAGATCAGAAATTCTCAACCATGGCACTATTGGCACTTTGGACTAGATGATTCCTCTTTGTAAGGGGCTGTCCTATGCATTCTAGGATGTTTAGCCCCATTCCTAGCCTCTGTTCTCTTGATGCCAATAGCACCCCCCATTGTATGACAAACAAAAATGTCTCTAGACATTGCCAAATGTCTTCTGGGAAAGGGAGCAAAATTGTCTCCAATTGAGAACCACTGTCCTAATCAAGAGTCTCACTTGATAGTAGTGGTATAGTTTAAAAACCTAGTAACTGAAGAACTTTGATTTTAGGGACATAGAAAAAGTCTTACCTCAATTTCAAAGCAGTTTGAGTGTCATCTTATTTACCATTATATTTTTTTAATTTATGTTGTATATTAATTATAGACTACATTGCAGAAGCAGCTTGGGAACAGTATTTAATTATAATTTATGGGTACTAATGTTCTGTAAGGCATTAGGCTGTGAAAATGGTGCACAAACAGAATGTTGAACACACGCTTTTTTTTTAACGTTTCCAAGCAAAGAAAGAAATATTAGTTAGAATGAAGATCCAAATATGAATAGCATGATTGGAGAATTAACATTAGGTGTATTCATTTGCTAACTAGTTGATTAAATTTTAATGTGTTATATTGTGAGTAGAAAGCAATATTATGTGACTATTAATGAAAACCATTTATGTTCCTTCTTAAGAGCTCTTCTCTTGTTTAATGTAGGAAACATAATGTGTAACTATAGAAACCTGCCATTTCCATTATTGGAATTTTCTCATAAAAAGCAAAACTGATTAAACTTTTATTTTCTGGAAAGGTTCTTAAAACCCAGCAAAGAAACCAAATCTTGCCTTCATAACATTTGTTTTGCCAAGAATAGATGGGTAGTAATAGGAATAGGGGAAAGAGAATGAGGCAGGCATGTTACAGGAAAGGGGTCCCGATTCAGACCCTAAGAGAGGGTCCTTGGATCTTGCACAGGAAGGAAATCAGGGTGAGTCCACAGTGCAAAGCAAAAGGAAGTTTATTAAGAAAGTACAGTGGTGAAAGGACAGCTACTCCATAGACAAAGTAGGACATTTCCGAAAGTAAGAGGAGGAACACATCCACCCATGTACGATACTCTTATATGGGGAGATGTGCTCTGCTACAAGGGCTTGTGATAAAGGATTAATTTTTTTAATTACTATATTTTGCAAGAATCAACATCATGATCTTTAAAGCAAAATTAGGAATGCCTTTGTTCTCCAGATATTGGCATATCTGGACACTCCCAACTCTGGGTCTGTTTAGTAAATATTACTAATTTGTTCCCCATAATCATAAACATCTAGAGGCTAAGAATGCCTAATTTTCTGAGAATGCAATCCAACAAGTCTCAGGCTCATTTTCTTAGCCCTCACACAAAATGGAGTCACTCTGGTTCGAACACCTCTAACTGGAGCTGGAAAATATGATCCATGGTCCCAAGATTACTCTCAACAGCATCCTCATCAATACCCAAAATTTCCTTAAAAATTCCAAATTTATTTTTCAGATTTTATTTTCTTTCTTTACACATCTGACTCCCACAGTGTTGACTTATAGTCCATGATAACAATAATAATGACAAAATGCCCAGGAGTAAAAATAATTGATGTACTAAGTATTATATATTAAAAACAATATATTATATATTATATTAAGCTTATAATATATAATGCTTATATATATATACATTTGTATACATATATATTGCTTTTAATCCATCAGAATAAAAATGATACTCCAAACCAACTGCAAAACACTTTGCAAATGGGCTAAACCCTATCCTGCTCAAAAAGTGCAAGTAAACATTTTAATAAAGTAAACTGGTGAGACTCCAGGACCAGAGGCTCTATGTGAGCTCCCTACATATGGAAATATTATTTAATAATGCTCCAAAGTTAACTGTGACTGAGTTTATTTGACACCCAAACTGAGGCACTTGAGTAGGCTTAACAGTAAGAGAAGAGGGGCAGCAGGGGGAGTGCAAATTAAAAACCATCAGTTTGCTTGGTTGTTACATTTTCTAACAAACTGGACAAAAGTAGAGAACATGAACTGCTTGTCTCACAATATTCTGGACCTGACCTTTTTCTAAGGCCGGTTCTCATCTCTCGTTTTATTGCATTAAGCATTCTGCCAAGAAATTCTTCCATTATCTAGTTCCCTGTGTGCATTAAACAATGTGGCATTTGTTTTAGAATTATTAAATAATCCATTTCCCTTTATTTCTCAAAAAATTACTACTTTGGGCTATTTTCCCTCTAATTTATAAGATGTGAAAACCCTAAAGTATTTCTTAATTTGTTTCTTTAATTGACAAATAACTTTTTTATATTTATCTTTTACAACATATTGTTTTGAAATATGTTCACATTGTGTATTGGCTAACTCGAGGTAATTAATATCTTAAAGTATTTTTAAAGTAATAAAATGATGTGATCAGTGATTTGTTATTATTTAAACATCCAAAATATTTTTGTTAAAGCAGACACATTGCTTGGGGTGTTTTTCCCTTTGGGCTATTTTATTCTTTTGCTACTGCTTGTCTAGGGACTTGAACAGCTTAAAAGGTTTGATGTTGAAAACAGAGATCTCCTTCATATTTACCAGGAAGCACTTAATGGAGGACACTGATGTCTTTGAAAGTGCTCTGTTTGTGCTATATACTTCAGTACCGGAAAGTAAAACAACACCCTTGGGACATTAAGCCGTTCCCTTGTCCAAGTTAATGTGATCTCCAAATTTGACGTTGCAAATTAAAGCCAATCAAAGATGTTGCAATAGACCCTGAGAAACATCTTTTTGCTGCATCTAAATGGGAAGATTTGTCCCAAATTATTGCACTGGTGGCTCCCCAGCTATGCAAAACACAATTAATATTTCCTCTACTCAGAGAGAGAACTCAAATCGCTAAATTATCTGTTTCTTATTTCGTTTGAAAGCTTATCAAGGTAGCAAAGTGAATGAATGTTTATCTGTGGAAGCCACCACAGTTTGTTTTCTTTCTAATATCTCAGAGAGATGCAGAATCATCTATATGCTCCTTGTCCCTCAAAGGAATACAAAAGAACGTACTTCATATTTCATTTGGGTTTCTCTAATATATCCAGGACACACATTCTCTAAATCCTACTTCAACAGAAATCTTCTTTTAAAAAAAAATCCACTTTGTATCTTTCAAATATAAGGTTAAAATAGTTTTTTCCAAATGTTCAGTTAATGAAAAGCATTTTTTTTGAGGAAGTGGCACAAAATACCCAATTATATTTTACATGACATCAGTATAGCGTAGACTCTCAGTGACTCATCTGACCCCAGAGAAAGGGACTCTAGCATAAATGTGGGATGGAGAGATTGGATATTTTTTCAATATCATATTTAGAGCATGGTTTCCATCCCTTCTATCTGACCAGCCCATTTCCCTGGGGCCTGCCAGTGGGCTGCACGGTGGGTCAGTCACATGATAGGGATGACTTTATATTTGTCCTTCAGTACTGTTCAGAGGAACAGTAATTAAAGAAAAATTGATCTGAGTTCTGAAGCAATCCTAGAGAGCGGAATTTTCAAACCCTGGAAATATATACTTAAATATTCTGAATTTAATCATACTGAGATTAATGTTGGCAGCAGATGAAATCAGTCCATATCGTTTTCCTTAGAGGGAATAAAACATTGGCATTGCTGGTCAAACTAATATATCTTTGGTCCTGAGTCACTGATTTACTTGAAGTCTGGAATATTTACATTGGATGAATGAACAATATAAATGAAAACGCAGCTGTACATATGGGCCAACAAACATCAATAATTTAATTATTTTCCTCCATAGCAGATAGAGAGAAATAACTTACGGGGCCAAAGGGAACATTAAAATAAACTTGTCTCTCTTGGCTAGTAAATCTGAAGAAAATACTTTACCTCTGCCAGGGCAATATTCCTAGAAAAGCTTTCTTAAGCCCAAGTAAGTTTAACACTCCTTCAAATGTCATGGTCTAATCATGTGCAAAGACTCCTCTACAATTCCGTGATTCTCTAGCGAGGGACCGGGAAAAATACTTTCCTTTGGTTTGTAAAGAATGGAGGTTTGACACAAATTAAGGAATATTCATGGAATATAATCTTCCAGTTCTTCCACTTTACTATTTATATACCACTGTACAAAGTTTGTAATATTACCTTTGTCCTTGGGAATAGCTAAATGACTTTCCAAAGTCCATAAATACCAGTTGGGGAAATTTGTCTTCAGAGGAGTAAAAGAAAAAAATGGAAATGGATTTGAGAAGCATAATAACATCTGCTAGGTTTGGAAAATATGATTTTCCTCAAGTCATTTTGTGTAATTCACATCCAAGCTTAGAATAATGTTCCAATTTATTAGGCTGTGTTGTGGTTCCAGTTATATTTTATTTTTTAACTGTAATCAGTTTTACATATAATCTTACTAATCTGCACAGAACTTTTTATTTTAATAAAAATTAAATAATTTTACTTTGGCACTTTTTATAGAAAATAGCAAAAATTTTAATTGCAAAAGAGCAAAGAGCTATAAACTAGCACATGGTTAAAATATGACTGGGGAGCTCGTGTGACTTTGAAGCTGAGCATTCATTAGTACTTGGGATTACCTCCCAAGAACACAGTACCTTACACCACCACCAAAAATATATACCACATACATGTATTTGATGGGAATAATTCGTGAATGGTCTACTCACAAGGCTGTCTCCTCTCCCAAACTGTGACCAGATGGATTATATGCAGATAATGGAATAAATTTAAGTTGCAAGTTGCTTTGGGATCATGAAAATGATATGGAAAAGAGGATAATACCACATTGCTGGTTTCCAGTTCTAGTTCGTCCACCTATGAGTCTGGACAAATCCTGATCTCTCTGACCCCTTTGGTTTTCTTATCTGTGACTTGTGAGTAGTAATACCTGAGAGGATTTTTGTAAGAATCAAGTGTACAAGTTATAATTAAGGTACAGTCTACCAAAACCAGAAAGATTAATTTTTCACTACACAAACAGATATTTAGGGAGAAGAAGTAAGCATTCTTTCATAATCCAAAATATTAACAGATATATAGGTAACATTTTTCAATATAAGAAGCCTAATCCATTGTCTGCACTGATACCAATGTCAGAGCTTTCAACTTGTAAACTGTGAAGAACACTTGAAACTCAATAGTAAGAAAATAACCCAATTAAAAAATGAACAAAAGAAAAAATATAGGCAAAAGACTTGAACAGACATTTTACCAAAGAAGGTATACAGATGGATGGCAAATAAGCACATGAAAAGATGTTCAACATCATCAGTCATTAGAGAAGCACAAATTAAAATCACAATAAGGTATTACTATACACCTATAAAAATGGTTAACCCTCTTTAGAATTGAAATACCAAGTACTGAGGCGAATGCAGATCAACTGGGACTCTCATACATTGCTGGTGAAATGCAAGGTAGAACAACTACTCTGGAAAAGAGTTTTGCAGTTTCTTAATAATGTTTTACTAAAAGTTATATATACACTTACCAGAAGTCCACCTCTGGGATTTACCCCAGAGAAATGAAAATTGATGTTCACACAAAAATCTATACATGAATGTTTATAGCAGTTCTATTCATAACTGCTAAAACTCAAAATTTTCTATATGTGCTTTAGTGAGTAAATGAATAAATAAACAGTGGTACATCCATTCATACCATGGAATACTACTCACCAATAACAAGAAAAGAACTATTGATACACAAAACAAAGGATTTATCCTGAGTGAAAGAAACTAGTCCCTAAAGGTTACATGCTGTAAAATTCCATGTATATGACATTACCCAAAATAAAAAACTATAATGTTTGAGAACAAGTAAGTGGTTACCAGGGGTTAAGAGTGGATGACATTGTATCTCTAACGGGGAAGCACAAGGAAGTTTGTGGGGTGGTGGAACTGTTCTGTATCCTAATCGTGGTAGTGGTTACACAAATCTAGACATGTGTTAAGAGCAATAGTGCTGTACACAAGAAAAACTGAATTTTACTCTATGAAAAATTTCAAAGTAAAATTTAAAAGGGACACTGTATATCAGTCTACTATTGAAGAATGTTTAGGATTCTTCACTTTGTACTGAATAAAATTCAAACTTCAAGGCAATTTTTCCTCCTTCACCTTCTACCACTTCTCTCATCTTCCCTCAGTACGTAATCATCAACAGGCAGTTAATTAATACTTGTGTATTTAAGTCTCAGATTTTACATTTACTTAATGATGAAATGTATCTAACATGAAATTTTAAACAGAAGTCTTCTCTATACAATTCTAATTATTCAAATATTTGCAAACATCTGGATGGACAATTTTTTTCACTGTCTCTAGATATTTGGCACTTTTCCAACATTGAGGTTTTTGCATATTAATATTTCCAGTCCCTAAAGGAAAAGTAATTTTTCATGTCAAATGATTTATTGCATTTATGTCTCAATGTCTACAAAGTTGGTCAATATCCTCAGTTCAATGTTTCTGAATCATTACCTATATTTGCATGCTTAGAACCAGGAAAGTCACACTGTTAGAATTTATATTGATAACTCTCTCTCTCTCTTTCTATATATATATATGTATACATACACACACATATATACATATATACACACACATATATACATATACACACATATATACATATATACACATATACATACATATACACATATATACATATATATACATATATACACATATATATATATACTCTATATATATATATGTGTATATATATACATACACATATATCACCCTATATTAAACTATTGAAAATCTGGTATAAGTTAACATTTGGGGGTATTCCTAGCCTCCTACCCTGTGCCTTTCTTTCCTGTGAACTATCACCTTCACCCATAAATTTAATTTCTAGCAGGTAGCCATCTGTATATCCTCCAACTGACTTTTCAAAGTTATGTTCAAGAGCGATAACTAAGAAGTAATGTGTTGATTGGACCCCTGAGTGATTACCAAAGAATCTTGACTAGAAAAACTGACAACTGAACAAAAAATTCAGTACTCTTTCAATTCCACATAACATGATCACAATAACCTTGCCAAAAGCAAAACTACATTTTAAAATAATGTGGATTGTCTTAGAAAGCAGTCAAGGGGAAATGTTCAAGGGTAATAGCAGGGTCCAGCAGGACAAATGGGATGTGGGCAGGTAGGGAGTTCTCCCTATGTCCCCGTGGAAATCACGCACCCATGTGTAATTTTATCCTTGAGAAGTTATTCAAGGGAACTGGACACATACCCTGACCCCAAAATATCCATTTTGCTAACTTCCCAAGGCCTAAAATACAACCACAAATTACTTGTCACTTTTAGTCTAGAGAAAATAATGAAGTAAAAAAGGCATGGGCCCTGATTCCAATGGGTCTGATAAGTTAGAAAACGAAAACTCTTCTGTTTGAAATAATTCATGAACAAATAAAGGTACAGTTCCACAGGAAAAGATCCACAAAAAGGAGGAAATCAGAGATAATGGAAGAGTGGAAAGTATTCAAAAGTTTTTGATAAGAACCTAGGCTTGGTCTGTGCCTTGAGTAACTAACATACAGAGAGGAAACAGGAGTTCATTCTGGAAAAATGGATTGAACACAGGGTGCCAACAGGTATGGCACCACAACTTCATTAGCTTTGAGTATAGCCCATCATTACAATATATGTTTTTACTTACAAAATTTTTAATAAAATATTTTCAATATTTTTCTCTGATGCTATCCAAGAAAGGAGCAATGAGAAGGGAAGGCAGATTTTCTTCCTCTCGAATCTAATTTATGCATTTGACCTTTCTCCTTGAGAGTTGAAGCAGACTTCATAACCCAGGAAAAGAGGCAGGACATTGATGTTCTAAACAAATGACTAAAGTATCCCTGTTTCCTTTACCTGAAATACCGGAATATAATGTTAAATACAAAAGTATATTACCAGCAAAGCTTAAACAAATGTTATGTGCATTTTAAAACCAAGAGTAAATGGTTCTTGTCTTAAATACAGTCTAAATACTGTCAAATTGTCTAGAAGACATAGTTTTCCTTACAGCCCTAGGATGCTGGGAAAATTGCTATACTATCTTACATATATATTCTTGAATTAACAGACAGAAACACAAACATACACACACAAAACACACAACTGAAATAAAACACAAGAAAGCTAGAACCCTTGATTTAAAAAAAGAAAAAAATGTATTTCCTGCCTGCTGTATGCAGTAGTAATTTTAAATATAGATACATGGTATCTAGAGCAAGGGAAACATTTATAGCAGAACTGAAACTGGGAGAATTTCCAGGAGACTAAGTGTGGGACTTTTTTGGTTTTTATTTTTTTTTCTTTTCTCAGAAAGGACAGTGTATTTTAGAATTCCCAAGAAGAAAGGTCAAATGAGAAAATTACTTTCAAGACAGGGGACATCTGCTTTCCCTTCTCATCTTGTTTCTTTTTTGGACAGCATCAGAGAAAAAAATGTTGAAAATATTTTATTAAAAATGTTGTAAGTAAAAACATATATTGTAATGATGGGCTACATTCAAAGCCAATTTGGGGTTAAAGTCTGGTAATCGCAAGGAAGTCATGGACCTTTAAAGTAAAACAAAGTTTGTACTAGTCTAACTTTTGCCACCTAGCAACCTATTAAGACTTGCCATCAAAGAAGTCAAAAGTAAAAAAGTTACATATCCTTTTATCTTTACAGAAAGATTTTATTTGCTAAACAAGAAAACTGAGAAGAATAAACTTAAAGTTTCTAAAAGAAATTCAAGAATCCCGAAGAAATAAGCTTAAACTATTGTTATAGAATTGCTGAATATTAGATTAATACGTATGAAATGTTTATATTTGTAGTTATAATCCAAAATATTTATACCCCTGCAAAGTAATTGCAGATATGAAGTGAAGTGGCAGAGTATAATAGTTACCTATTTCTGTGTAACAACCCCCCAAATTTAGTGGCTTATAACACTTATTTTCTAACCATTTTTGAGTCAGAAATCCTGGTACTACTTGACTGGAACCCAGTTTCAGATTATCTCACAGCCTGCAATCAAGGTACTGCAGTGCGCCGCAGTCATCTCAAGGCTTGACTGGGGAAGGATCCTTTTCATAGCTCACTTACATCACTGTTGGCAGGAATTACTTCCTCAAGGCTGTTGGCTAGAGGCTGCCCTCTGTCCCTTGCCATGTGGACCTTTCTAGAGGGCAGCCCACACATAGAAGCATGTTTCATCAAAGCAAGCAAGTAAGAAGATACAAGGAGAGAGTCAAAACATGATGGAAGCTCCAGGCTTTTATAATCTAATCCCTCAAGCAACACCCCATCACTTCTGCCATATGCTATTTATCAGATGTGAGTTACCAGGTCCAGGTAACACAAAGAGAGGGTATTACACACAAGGGCCTGAATGAGAGACTCAGGGCAGAGATCAACGGGAACTACCTTGAATGCTGTATGCAATACAGGGTTTGATAAAGTACTTAAAAATGGATAACCATAAGTTGGTTGCAGATATATATATAAATATATATATATACACACACATAAAATGGAGGAATACTTTTCTTCTCATAACCATTAATGTTTCTGCTTTTAACAGAGTCAATTTTAAATATAAATGACTTGAAATGTCAAATTGAATTAATCTTATCAACCTAACATTTAAATAATGCTTCTTTGCTTGAAATGTTATCTCATACTGGAAGTATAGTCACCCCTCTCAGCATTCATGGGGTATTGGTTCTAGGACTCCTATAGATACCAAAATTCATGCTCAAGTCCCTTATCACTTGGCTAAGTATTTGCATGTAACCTATGCACATCCTCTGGAATACTTGAAATCATGTCTATATTATGTACAATACCAAATACAATGTAAATGGTATGTTAATAGTTGTTATACTGTATTGCTTAGGGGATATGGCAAGGAAAAAAGATCTGTACACATTCAGTACAGACACAGCCATCCATTTTTTTTCCAAATATTTTTGATCTATAGTGAGTTGAATCCATGGATGCAGAACCCACATATATGGAGGGCTGACTGTATAAGAGTTCTTACAAATGTTGCAGATTATTAGATCAATATTCACTTTTTTGAAAAGAAATAATGAAATTTTGGCCTCATAATTATGAAAAAAATCATTTTTATGTTTATGTAGGAGACTGTGTGTTTTGTTCAGTTTGTTGTTCACTCTTCACGCTTGCCATGCCTTGGGAGTGTAATATTATTCCCAACTCTACTACCTTGAGCTTGCCCTTATGATTTGCTTTGACTAGTGAAACGACAGCAGGCTGGCTCCAAGCACATGCCGTAAGGGGTATCGCAAAATTTTACTTCCCTTTAAGTATCTGCCCTCCAGCCTGAAAACATATTCTATGCTCCTTGAGACCTGTTCCCAGAATGAGAACACTTGGAGCAGACTGGAACTTCTCCTAAATCCTGGAACTAAATAAATCCAGCTTAGGCCAGACAACGTATGCCCAGCCACAAGCAATAGTCAGGCCAGTATGCAAGAAGGAAATGCTCCTTGTTAGACACTGAGATTTGAGGTTCTTTATTTTACAGCAAAAGCTTACTAAAACGCTTGATTGATTTAAAAAAAGAAAGTAAGGCCACAACCTTTAGAAGCAGATCATCAACAATTTCTAAACCATCCATACTGGGATTAAGTCTTCCATTCTAACATTATCACTTACAGCACAAAGTGCTATCTGACCTTGAACAAGTTACTCTCAACTTCTCTGAGTCACAGTTTCCTTAAAAGAATTCAATGAAATAGATCTGAAAGCATCTAACAGAGCCCTGGAATATAGTAGGTACCAACTGATGCTTGTTTTATTTTCTGATAATTAAGTCCAACACAACACATTGAAAATAAATGTAGAAATTTGAAAGGAGTTAAAGCAGAAAATATTACTATAAATAATTAAACTGATTTGTCCAGAAATTTCAGAAATCCAAAAATTTTAATTGTAATTAAATAGGTGTCTGACTCATTTGTAGAGGTGATAAAAACTTAAGATCAAGAAAATGAGCTCAATAAGAATTCTTCCTACAGAGATTAATGCTATTTCCAACCTAGTAAATTCTCATTTAATAAAAATTCTACACATTAAGAATTTGTGCTAATCTAATTTGGATAAGGGTAAAATTTACCTTTCTTTCTTTTTGTCTACTTTCATTTTAGGTTTCCGTGGTTCACATGCAGGTTTGTTACATGGGAAAGTTGTGTGTCACTGGGATTTGATGTACAAATGATCCTGTCACCTAGGTAGGGAGGATAGTACCCCATAGGTAGCCTTCTAATTCATATCTTTCTTTTTAAACTGAATATTTAAAAGCATCCAAAAAGAGTGTAATCAAGCTTAGAGAGTTTGCTGAATCTACTAACATTATTTAGTTTTTTGTTAAAATATGCTATGGCAACAGACAACTAATAGCTTAGAAAATCAAAAATGTATTTGCCACTGTTACTTATCAGATGTGAGTTGGCTGCAGCTCTTTCTGTGCATATATTTTATGTCTTTATCTGAGAATGCTGTTCTTGTGATAGAGAAGTAAAAAGCAATGGTGAAACCCCAGGATGCTTCCTAAAGCTTCCGCAGGAGCAAGGATTATATCACTCATACTTACACTGCATTGAGCAGAGCAAGTCATGCAATCAAAACTTGACACCAATGAAGTGAGTGACCCCCAAAGACAAGCCCTGTATGGCTGGGCCTAGTATAGAGGGAAAGCAAGTAATTAGGAACAATAATGCAATCCACTAAACCAATTAAGAGAATTCGTATTTTAAAAGATTTAGCACACCAATTATCTATATGCAAATAGATGCTGCTAATCATGACAGCTTTTTATTAGTAACTAATAAAAAGGATCTCTACCTAAAACACTTTAATAATAAATTCAAGTAATTGAAAATGTTTGAAATAATAAAACCATAGTTAACTGAAATATAATTTGTACTTTTCATTAATTTGGACTGGTCAGATCATCAATTGGCCTGACTTTGTGATGTTTTATTACATAAAGTTCAAAAAATAGAATATCACTATTGACTTAAAATAAAATTAGCTTAAGTAATATCCCCAAATCAAAACATTTCTGGTAAAACTGAAACTAGAATAAGTGAATTTTTTAAAGTTAGGCAACTCCCTCTATTTTATCATGAACAAGTACATGTGTGCATCAACCATTCTCTGTTCTGTCTTTTTTGTAATCACTGTGCCCTGGTGCTTTGGGGGGAAGGAACCGTGATGTGCTGCAGCAGTTTGTAACAGCTTGTGAGAGTTATTTTGTTAATTTTTCAGGAAATATACAAAGTGGTGATAAAGCATATTTTTAAAAAATTATATAAATTTTAATTAAATTATATTGAAAGCAAAGGCAATGAATCCTCAAAAGTCATCACTTCCTAATTATTTTATTATAAATGTATATTTTCACATTCTACTCTAATCTGTGCTCCAGATTATTTACATCTATTGCAGTTGTATACAGAAAAGCTATATAATGATGATTCAGGAGACAGAAACTATTTAGGCAGAGAGTAAGGGCAACATAGTCCTCAGTGGAACTTCCCTTTTAACAAAAATCAGCCCCCAAATTATTTCTTTTCTAACAAAGAGCAGCCTGAAAATTCAAGCTTCAAACAGATAAGCAAGCTGGAAGCTTGCATGGATTAATGCTGGGAGCTGTGCCAACAGAAAGGCACTATCTGGGGGCCAGGTAAGTTCAACATGGTGGCTCTATTTTCCCTTTTCTTTGTCACCATGTGTACAGTAAAGGAACAGGCAACATGGCACAAGCCAGGCAGAGAACCTATCTGCATAATAAAAGATTAGGATGGGGCAAGCCAGATTTATGTGCTCTATGCAAATGGCACACCTAGCCCTAACGAGTTTTTCCTGCCCTATGCAAATGACACACCTGGTCCAAGCAATCTTTCATGCCCTGGGTAAATCAGACACCACCTCTTCAAGCTCATCTATAAAGCCTGCTACATTTCACCATGGAACCAGCAACCCATTTCTCCAGGACCCCTCTCTGTGGTAGAGAGCTCTTCTCTTTCTTTTGCCTATTAAGCTTCCACTCTGGACCTCACTCTTTGTGTGTCTGTGTCATATTTTCCATGGCCATAAAACAATGAATCTTGGTTATTTATCCCAGACAATGACCCCACTTCATTTTAGAGGCCTGTCCAGGATCCAAAGTAGATTCACTGGAAGGGTGAGTATAGGAGCAAACCCCAACCCTTTCCTGTCATTTTGAGGCCTCTATCCTCCATTTTAAAATCAAATCACACACTTGGCCCCCTTCAGCCATTTAAAAATGGTTAGTGTGGCTGCCAACCTTACAAGACTCAGGGGACAGGCTTGCCAGGGAGAACTTAGCAAACCCCTCAGTGCGCTAAGGGTACTGGGAATGTTGGCTTTGTTTTGAACCGGTTTTCTTTCATGGAGAGCCTAGCCATCACATGGGGCTGGAAGAGGTGCAGAGGCAACTGAGGGTTCCTGGCCAGGGCCACACCATGGTGTTACCTGAAGGCTTCTGGACTAACCCCAGCCTCCAGCAGCCTGATGGGTGTCAGCAACAGGATCTCCAAGCTTCTTCTATCATAAATTTCCTCCTTTCCTATCAACTAATGCCATGTCTCCTATCCCCTCTCCATATGCAATGCTATGGGAATTTTTACAGTTCAGGAATGTAATCTTGCTAGGCAAGATCAACAAATGCTGTAGTAACCAGAAATATAGCTCAAAGGATTGCCATTTTTGTGATTTTCTAGGAACAGAGGATTTGCCCAACCCAAAAGTGAGGGTCTCTCTCTCTACCCTTGGTCTTGATAGCCCATGGTATTTCAAGACCTACTCCACCACCTAGTGGAATAGGAATCCTCTCCATGAGGCACATTGTCGGTTCCTTTGCCAAAACAATCTAGTTTCCCAATTCTCCTCCTTTCTTCTGCCCCTCTACAAGAGACCAGGCTTTATGCTTCTTCTGAGAATAAGAAAACTCAACAATGAGGAGGAAAATGTCCTCCCAAACCAAATTTTAGTCTCAATACTGTCCCATCAGCAGGAAAACTGCCATTCAGTACCTATGTTCTTTAAGGCACCTCTTCTGCCTCCAATTAAAATAGTACTTAAACAGTAAGGCAATTTTATGTCCGGAAGTTAACCAGAGCCACTGCCTAAGAATAAATACTTTAGTCCAGGCCATAATAGCAGATTATACAGCTCAACCCAGTACAGTGCCTCCATTAAAGGGCCTTGCCCAAATACAACTATTGCATAATCTTTCCCGAGATCCATCTATCAGGGAGCTATGCAGATCACACAAGTCTACGAAGTCAAAGGGAAATCACCAAGGGAGGACTGTTGTTGCATGGGTGAGTGTGACACATCCCAATTACTTAGCTCCTCTGGATCCATGATGGAGGTTCATGCCTGCGTCTATGGGCAGCACCTTTAACAGATGACAGGGCTCGGGGAACCAAGGAGGGAAAACAGTTGGGGGGACGTCCCCACTGTCTTCCCCTCTGCACTAAGCCACTCCAAAGGAAAGGAAGGAGATTAAAGGGGAGGCTTTTTCTTGCTTCTCTTTCTAGGTGTAATAGACCATCTTCAGCCTGAAGCCTTCTAAAATGTATTCTGAAGCACTCAGACTCCTGTGAACCTGAAACTCTGCTTTTGGACAAGGCTATGGCCTTCTTACTAGACCTTTGCTAGTGTTTCACAATCAACTCAGCTCTTTAAGCAATCATAACAAGCAGGCCCATAGGGAAGGATTCCCCAAAACTAGAGAAGCAACTTCTGGGAAAACCATCTGTGGTAGCTATTGAGTGTCCAGGCCCTTCTTGACCCTTTTATCTGAGGCCTCCTCCAACCATATCATCAGCTTCTCCAGCACCACCATCTCCAAAACTCTCCACTCCCCAAGCATCACTCTTACCCCAACAGGAAATGCCCAATGGAAAGTGATGCCACTAGGGTTCAAGTTCCCTTCTCATTGTAGGACCTTAGGTAAATAAAGGGAAACTTACGCTGATTTTCTGATGACTCCAATAGGATATAGAAGATTTCCAAAATTTAACTCAGGTGTTTGACCTCTCATGATGTGGTGTCACACTGCTCCTAAGCCAAAACCTACTCATAGCTGAAAACAGGCAGTTCTTCAAGTAGCAGAGAAATTCAGAGAGGAGCAGTATGTCCCCTATAGCATGCAAAAAAAAAAAAAAAAAAAAAAAGAGAGAGAAAATAGGGAAAGTGAAGAAATAGGGGAACCATCATTCCCAATAGGAAGGAGAGGCAGTACCTCTTGACCCTGATTGGAAACCCCAATGACTCCACAGAAGAATGGAAAGGGAAAAATGTTTTAATGTGCATATTGCAGGGCCTACAAAGTACTAGGTCCAAACCTCTTAACTATTTTAAACTGTCCATGATAGACCAAAAGCCAAATGAGAATCCCATGGACTTAATGGAAAGGCTGAAAGAGACACTAATAAAACACACCTCCTTATCCCCTGATTCAGTCAAGGGACAGTTCATCCTAAAGAACAAGTTTATTACATACAGCTCCTGATATTAGAAGGAGACTGCAGAAGTAGGCCATAGGACCAGATAGGATCTTGGAAAATCTCCTGAGGGTGGCTACCTTTGTCTTTTATTATACAGACCAGGAGGAGGCCCAGGAAAAAGAGAGGAAACACGAGAGAAAGACAGAGGCTCCAGTAGGGCTTTGCAGGCTTGCAAACTACAGGATGGCCGAGTTAGATCCACTAGTTGCTACCAGTGTGGCAAGTCAGGTCACCTTAAGAAGGACTCTTGCAGTCCAGGCAGCAAGAGGAAGCCATCTTGACCCTGTCCAGCCTGTGGCAGGGACCACTGGAGATCAGACTGCCCCTGGAGATGTAGGTCACTGGGTTCAGAAACAGTCTCATAGATAGTCCAATAGAACTGATGGGTCCTGGCTTGAGCAGCTCAATCTGCCATTACTGCAGGGAGCCCAGGGTGATTCTGGAAATTGAAGGAAGGAGGGTGGGCCTCTATCTGGATGTTGGAGACAGCCTCTCTCGTCTCTCTAATCCAGGCCTACCCTCTTCCTGTAGCACAAGAGTAATGGGCATCTCGGGAAAGTTTCAACCCAATATTTTTCTCAACCCCTTAGTTGTAGTGGTGGGGGCCTATTATTTACACATGCCTTCTTAATCACACCTGAAAATCTCACTCCTTTATTTGTTAGAGACATTTTAGCTCACATAGGAGCCAACATCCTTTTAGCCCCAGGACAAACTCTTTGTCTCCCCCTGGTGGAAGCTAATATTAATCCAGAAGTGTGGGAAACTCAAGGAAGAATAGGTCAATCTCTAAGCACTAGGCCAGTCTGGATCCATCTTAAGGATCCCACTTCTTTTCCTAATCAGAAACAATATCCCCTAAAGGCAAAGGCTAGGAAAGGGCTAGAAGCCATTAGTAATAATCGGAATATGCAGGGCCTCCTCAAACCCTGTAACAGTCCCTGAAACACCCCAATATTAGGAGTGCAGAAACCCAAGGGGGAATACAGACTAGTTCAGGACCTCCACCTCAGTAATCAGGCCACAGTCCCAATTCATCTGGTGGGCCCTAATCCCTATACCTTGCTAATGTCTGAGGGAACTAAATGGTTCACAGTCCTAGATCTAGAGGATGCCTTTTTCTGCATAACATTATATCCTGACTCTCAATACCTGTTTGCCATCAAAGATTCCTCCAGCCAAACTGCCGAGTTAACACTGAGAGTTCTGTTTCAGGGATTTTGAGACAGTTGTCACTTGTTTGGACAGGCACTGTCAGAGGATCTCTCTGAGTTTTCTCATCCTCAGATCAGGGTCTTGCAGTATGTAGATGACATACTTCTCTGTGCCCCAATTGAGGAAGCTTCTCAGGAAGGCACTGAAGCTCTTCTTAATTTCTTAACTGACAGAGGATATAAGGTTTCAAAATCAAGGCCTAGCTTTGCCAAACCTCAGTGAAGTACCTAGGTTTGTTGCTGTCTGAAGGGACCAGAGCATTAGGGGAAAGATTAAGCCTATTTCCTCCTTCCACCTCCCTAACACCATCAAGATGGATACCTGGGTACAGTGAGATAGCTTGTCCCTTATATCACCTCATAAAAGAAACTCAAGCAGCTAAAACTCATTTCCTACCGTGGGAACCTGAAGTTCAAAAGGCCTTTAACCAGCTAAAACAAGCCTGATCTTTATGTATCAGAAAGGAAGGGAATGGATCTGGGAGTTTTAACTCAAGCTTCAGAACCAACTCAACAGCCACTGGCTACCTGAGTAAGGAACTTTATTTGGTGGCTAAAGGATGGCCATCATGCCTCTAACCAGTTGCCACAGTGGCCCTACTCGTACCAGAGGCCAACTAAATTAACCCTAGGAAATAGCTCAATGGTTTATACCCCCACATAATGTACCAGGATTACTGTCTTCAGGGGGAGCCTTTGTCTAATAGACAGGCTCTGCTCTTAGAAGGGTTTACAATTATATTGAAGGGTTTACAATTATATCAAAAACTTCTTGTTGCCTAAACCCAGCCACTTTCCTCCCCAAGGAAACTGGGGAACCTAAGTATGACTGTAAAACAAGTTGTGGCACAGACTTATGCAGCCAGGGAGGATGTCAGAGAAACTCCTCTAGAAAGTCCAGACTGGACCCTCTTCATGGGTGGATGTTTCTTTTTTTTCTTTTTCTTTTTTTTTTTTGAGATGGAGTCTCACTCTGTTGCCCAGGCTGGAGTGCAGTGGTGTGATCTCGGCTCACTGCAAGCTCTGCCTCCCGGGTTCATGCCATTCTCCTGCCTCAGCCTCCCAAGTAGCTGGGACTACAGGCACCTTCCACCACACTGAGCTAATTTTTTGTATTTTTAGTAGAGATGGGGTTTCACCGTGTTAGCCAGCATGGTCTCGATCTCCTTACCTCGTGATCTGCCCACCTCGGCCTCTCAAAGTGCTGGGATTACAAGTGTGAGCCACCATGCCCGGCCATGAATGGATGTTTCTTTGTGGAACAAGGATCCCATAAAGCAGGATATGCAGTAGTCACTCTAAATGATGTTACTGAAAGTGTGCCCCTCCCTCCAGGCACAAGCACTCAACTAGCTGAACTGATAGCTCTTACAAGCTATAAGGTTTCAAAATCTTGAATTAAGCAAGAGAAAGTTGGCTAACACTTACGCTGACTCAAAGTATGCTTTCTTAGTTCTTCACACTCACGCTGCCATTTGGAAGGAAAGACTTTTTTTTTTTTTTTTTTTTTTTTTACCACTAATGGATCCCCTATAAAATATCACCAGGAAATTAACAGGTTATTATCCTCAGTTTTCCTTCCATGAGAGGTAGCAGTGACACATTGTAAGGGACATCAGAAAAGAACAGGTGAAATAGATGAAGGTAACAGGCAGTCAAGTCAGTGGCAAGGAAGTCTCAAGGGCTCAACACACTCAAAGCCCCTCTATTCTGGGAAGGCTCCGTAAGAGAAATTAAGCCCCATTACTCCTCTACAGAGATTGAATGGGCCATCTCTCAAGGGTACACTTTTCAGCCCTCCAGATGGCTACAGTTAGAGGATGGCAAACTCTACTTTTACTTGCAAAAGGATAAAACTTATCAGTGTGCCCAGAGATTGTTTTCAACAGAGAACTTACAAGCAGTCAAAGAGGTTGTTATTGCCTGTGAAGTCTGTCTTAAAAATAATCCCCTCAACAGGTGGCTCCTTCCTCTTCAAACCCAAAGGATGGGAAGCTATCCAGGGGAGGACTGGCAGATAAAATTCAGCCATATGCCAAAGATGAAGGGCATCCAATACATCCTGGTATGGGTAGATACTTTCACTAACTGGGTAGAAGTAGAAGCATTTCCATGCCATACAGAAAAAGCTTCTGAGGTAATAAAAGTATTAATGAAATAGCTCCCCACTTTGGTCTACTTAATTACCTCCAAAGTGACAATGGCCTCTCATTTAAGGCAGCTATCACACAGGGAGTCTCAAAGGCACTAGGCATACAGTATCATCTCCATTGTGCTTGGAGACCTCAGTCCTCAGGAAAGCCAGAGAAAACAAATGATATTATCAAAAGGTACCTCAGAAAACTGTCCCAAGAAATCGAACTTCCTCGGGTCACACTTTCCTCCCATGGCTTTACTGCAAGTAAGAAATACCCCTACAAAATTAGGTCTGAGCCCTTTCAAGATTCTGTATGGATGGCCTTTCATTACAAATAATTTCCTATTAAACCAGGAAACCTCTGAATTGGTTAAGCATGTAACCTCTCTGGCTCACTTTCAACAGGAACTAATACAACTACCAGAAGCCCAACCCCAAGGAATAGGACCACCATTATTTAACCCAGAAGATTTGGTATTTGTAAAAGTTCTCCCTTCTCTCTCCTTCCATAAGCCCAAGCTAGGAAAGGCCCTACACTGTTCTCCTTTCAACCCTCTCAGTGACAAAAGTTACAGGAATCAAGGAATCAACTCCTGGATACATCACACTCAAGTCAAAGCCTGGAAAGCTGAGGGAGCAAACCCTGATAGCCTAAAAAAAGTCCTGGCTATCAACGCAAAAAAAAAAAAAATAGAGCTTAAGCTGAAAATCATAAAAGATAAGTAAATGAGTGAGGGCTACTCATCCTACTGAGTGCCACCCCCATGTTACCAGATACTGTCAATCATGTTTACTTTTCCTCTTGAGATTCACCAACAGATATTAGAACTTCTTTATTACACATACTTTCAGGGAGATTTTGATTATCCATGGGATTACATTTGTAACTTCATAAACTCCCAAAGGGAAATTCTGTATCTTGGCAAGTAAAATTTTACATGGAAATGATTTACTATGCCACACTTGAGGGAATTGTTAAACTCACTCTACTATTTGCTATATATTGTAGCACCCCCAGAATGGAATATCAGAAAAAGAATGTCATTTGCTATAGTATTTTGCTTAGTTATTATCCTTATAGCAGAGATAATAGTTACAGACAAGAAGTAAACATGAAAGTTTTACTATCACTGAGTCTGCTATGATTTTTTATTGAGTTTGGTGATATGTCACACTCTAGCTATGCAAGGAAGTTATAAGGAAAAGAAATTTTATATACTAAACGATCTTGTTTGGTAAATTCTTGTCCTAAAGAAAATGACTGGTTGTTTAAAAAGAGGAATGTTTAGGACAAGTCAGAAAGTTTAAGCATGTTGTAGATGGTCTGTGTAAGTCATGAAAGGATTAATAATTACAGGAAATATTTAGCCAAAGTTAACACTAAAATTACTCTAGCCACCCAACTCAATGCCATTTATCCTATAAAGAATGTTATTTCTGTATTAACGCTTCCGGTAAAGTACAGCAACATCTGGTGGAGGCAAACCAGTATCTAACAGGTATCAAACAAATTCTACTGTCATGGTTGTGGCCTATAGTACCCCGACCAATAACGGTAATCTTAATACTCATATTTGAACCCTATATTCGAAACCTTCTTGTAAGATTCATCTCTTCTCACCTAGAAGTGATTAAATTCCAAGTGGTGCGGCAGATGGAACCACACGTGGACATGCCATTCTTCTGAGGACCCTTAGATCAACGCCAGAAGGAACCCTAACTGCTGTTCCCTACACAATGCCCCCTTCAGCAGGAAGTAACCACAAAGAGTCATTGTCCAACACCCACTAACAGCAGTTAGGGTTACCACTTCTGAGGGGGGACATATGATACAGGAGATAGAAAGGAATTATTTAGGTAGATAGTAAGGGCAACAGAGTCCTCAGTGGAATTTCCCTTTTAACAAAAAAAACAGCCCCCAAATAATTTCCTTCCTAACAAAGAGCAGCCTGAAAAATCAAGTTTCAAACATAGATAAACAAGCTGGAAGTTTGCACAGGTGAATGATGGCAGCTATGCCAATAGAAAAGGGCTACCTGTGGTCAGGTATATTCAACATGGAGGCTCCATCTTCCCTTTTCTGTGTTACCACATGTACAGTAAAGAAAGCAAGTGACATGTCACCAGCCAGGCAGAGAACCCATCTGTATAATAAAAGATTAGGGTTGGGGCAGCCAGATTTTCATGCCCTATGCAAATGGCACACCTAGCCCTAACCTGTTTTTCATGCCCTATGAAAATTATACACCTGGTCCAACCAATCTTTCATGCTCTGTGTAAATTAGACAACACTTCCTCAAGCTTATCTATAAAACCCGCAGCATTTCCCCACAGAACCAGCAACCCATTTCTCTAGGGCCCTTCTCTGCTGTAGAGCTCTTTTTTTGTGTGTGAGACAGAGTCTCACTCTGTCACCCTGGCTGGAGTGCAGTGATGTGATCTCAGCTCACTGCAAGCTCCACCTCCCCAGTTCACGCCATTCTCCTGCCTCAGCCTCCCGAGTAGCTGGGACTACAGGCACCCACCACTATGCCCGGCTAATTTTTTGTATTTTAAGTAGAGACAGGGTTTCACTGTGTTAGACAGGATAGTCTTGATCTCCTGACATCATGATCTGCCCACCTCACCCTCCCAAAGTGCTGGGATTACAGGCATGAGCCACCATGCCTGTCTGAGCTCATCTCTTTCTTTCACCTATTTAACTTCAGCTTTGAACCTTACTCTTTGTGTGTCCACGTCCTACTTTTCCATGGCCATGAGACAACAAATCTCAGGTATTTACCCCAGACAATGATACCGCTTCAATGGTGTGCTACTGCACATCTCTTCCCCACTTCCCCATACAATGACATCATGTTGGTAGCCTAAACTTGGCCACAATTGGCAAATGCTACAAATTAAGGCTTGATTTACTGCCTTCTTGATTGAAAAGACTTTAAAATGTGATGGAGAATAAGCTAATAATGCACAGTACTTTAAATGCATGCTAGGTTGGTAGCATTTATAGGTTATTGCAATGTAATAACCATCCAATGCTTATTACATTGTGAATAAGACAAAAAAAGAGGTAATATCTTTTCAGTATTTGAAAACTATTATTGAATTCAGGAAAGCCACTCATGAAATTCTGACACATCTTTGTGTTCACTTTCTCTTAACTCAATAACATAAATAAAAATAAGAACCAAAATTTATCTTGGTTGTATGCCCACTTTTGAATGACATTAGCAACGTTTTTGCTGAATCAGATAGTAAGCAAACATTTATTCACAGTCTCATTTTGTCAAATCATAGATAAATTACAATCTTGAGTTGGCTATGGATAGAAGAGTTTGACAAAAATTAGTTGAAAGCATTTTGTGAGAATCAATGAGCTATAATGGAATTTACAATAAAGAGTATCATATATTATTAGTTGTAAGTTGTGTGCTACACATCCTTTATGTCAATAATAGTTATAATAAACTTACTTTTTTTTCAGATAGTCAGTTATTAAACATTTACCAACACACCACTGGAAAGGAAGAAGAAAATTAACCAGAAAAAGAGGGAATTTTTTTCAGTGCCATATCTGCTCTCCTTAATTTTCTAGATATACAGTGAAGCAATGATATCTGTGAATACTTGAGATCCTTCTTCTCTCAGCCCAAGCATTCTTCTATTCTGCTAAGTCAAACCCAGCAAACAAAATGATTTTATGGAAAGTCTGAAGCAGTAGAAACAGGGCCCTGACAGCATAGATACCCCTTTCCCCCCAAACAGGTAGGTTTATTATTTTTCCCCTAAAAAATTATAGAGAACATCACAGTACTGAGTGAGAAGTCATGTTATTTGTGCTCTGACTCTCATCCTAATTCCACACTTTAACCTGCCTTTGCTTTGTATAGATGTTATGTTATTAGTGGTTTTTTTTACATCAAGCTACATATTCTCAATTCTGTAGCCATTTTTTCTTTCATCTAACTTATTCATTCTTGCCATCTTAGTCATTCCCCTTATATCACATTCCGGTGTGACAGTATTTTACTAGCAGAACTCTTAATGTAGACTGACCATCAGAAAAATGATTTCTGGGTTTGGAAACTACATGTCTGTAAAGGCAGTCTAGGACCACGTTGGCCACATTAGCAGTCACCGAACACTGCTGGCTCACTGCAAACTTGAAGTTAACTAAACTATTCCACACAACCTGTTCAGAAGCTGGGTCTCCTCCCTTTTATACTTTGAGAGCTAAGACAAAAATACTAAAATTGAAACGATGAAGTTTATTAAGAACATTAAAAGAGCAAATATAAAAACCAGATAATAGGACTCAAGAAGTATAACAAGAAACAAAGATCCATTCACACCTAAATAATGCCTGAGAAATCATGGCAGTGCAACTCAGTACATACCAATGATTATAGTAATGACCCTGCATTGTTAATATTTCAGAAAACAAGAAAATGCACCATACTTTTTAGAAAAGTGACCCACCAAAATTATTTTAAGATTTATGTGTGGTAGACTGATCATGTTCATGAAGGCATAACATTCTCTTAAATGGTTTTAGAAGCCTCGGAACCTTTAACATGATAGATTCTCTTCAGTGTTTATTGAATAAATTAAAATAGTGTACATCCCACGTTCTGGGAAAATAGCATAAAGAAAACCTCAGAAGTAGTGATTTCCCCACATTACTACTTATGAGCAATCTTTCATTGAACTCCTTCTATAATCTTGTGATACGCAGATGTCATTTCTAATGAACAACACTAAAAAATAGTGTTATGCCTATTTTACAGATGAGGAAACCTAGACATTGAGAATTTATGCTAATTGCCAAGTTCACACAACATGTAATTGGCAGAGCTAGGATTCAAGTCCAGGCCTGTGTTATCTGAAAGCTTGAGTATTACCCCCAATTCCATAATTCTTCAACCATTATAAGTATGTATATCAATAACTATTAATTTTGGAATCAGTTTGATATGATTGCTTTTCAATTTTAAACATTATGCATGCAGGTTTGAAATTTGCAGCATCAGCTAATATTCCTATCTTTACAAAAAACAGAAAGACAAAAATGTGTGTCTTAAAATCTATTTCCTATAACTAATAACCAGAATGATTACATCTGTTGAAAATAAAGGGTAATAAAGCCTGGTAATACGTGTACTGTTTATAAATTCATTTGGGGAAAAACTGAAAGCACACACACAGACACAGACACATACCAAATACTGAAGTGGTCCCTTTGTATGATACTGACTCCCCTAACCCTCCATTTAGCATCATTGTCAATTTGATTGTCCACTGTCCAAGCAGCCAAAACTAGAATGGAGGAGAAAGTTGGTTTTTGCAGGCCCCAACTCCCATTTCAGCACCTTCAGCTATTTCTGGCACCCTTGGCTTCCCACTTATCTTCTACCTCTGAAGGCTTATGGTGCTTTCTGCACACTGTCTAATTTCCAATGAATGATGAAGAAGTGAGGACTTGATTCTGTCTCCCAGGAATATTTGCATACTATGGAGTATCCAAACATAAAATCATTAGTGGCAATATTATTTCCTTTAAGGCATCAATGTTGTAATGGTCAACCAAGTTACCAATGATCTGACCCCCAAAATAATATTACATATGATTCCAATAAAGCTTCCTCCAAGGTGTCATAAAGGTAGAAGCTTTTAGTAACGATAATAAAAGCAGCACAGGAAAGCACTTAGAGAAATTCCGGTAATTCAATTCTCTTGAGGTAATTTATATTAATAACCATATGTAAAATTCAAAAACAAAAGTATAGCTATTTATATAAAGCCTCTGAATTACACAAATATGTGTGCGTGTGTATGTGTGTGTTACAGTTTTAATAGCAAATAAGTTCTTAAACAACCTGTTTCAACCCAAACTCAATGTTGAATGGGATGTTTTCCTGAAGTCCTGAAACTGGCAATAGGGCCAAAATCTGAGAACTAATAATACGTGGATTTATTAAATCCACATATTATTTAATATGCAATTTGCATATCCTTAAGAAAACATTACTGGGATCTCTGTGACAGGAAGCTAAAGGGATTTGAGCCCTTGGTGGCTCAACAACTGAATGATGAATTAGATGGAGGGACTAGTTCATTCACTCTCTTAAAGGACTATAACCTTTGTCTTTTCTATTTAAATAAGTTTATGTCTGAAGACCAATTTATTTATTTCAAAAATATTTAAAACTATGCAAAACATAATCATGCAACAACACCTACTATGTGCCTAGTACTGTGCTAGGCACTGTGGGTATATAAAAAATAAAGTCAAACGCACAAAAATAGTGAACAGAACAAAACAATTATGCAATCTAGTGCTAAAAGTAACAGACGAGAGTTTATTAAGGATCATGCATCCAGGCATGCTTCATAGAGAAAATTTAGACTTGCTATGAGAATTAATGTTATCTTTAAGATAACACATACCTTGATAAATTATTTTTAAAACTAACCTTGGTATATTATATATTTCTGCTGATTGTATTTCACCTTATCCCAATATCCTTATCAATCATTTAAAATGCAAAGAATGGAGATCCAGCTTACTCAATGGGATGAGAATTTTATGAGGTCATTTCTACTGGAGAAAAATTATCTGGGACTCCAAATCATGGCACTTAATTATTTTATTTACTAGCTAAGTTCAACCAAGAAAAGCATTTTATTACACAATGCATTTCAACATCAGTAAGCCTCTAGGTTTGTATTCCAAAGGAGACAATGTAACCAATGAAACAGGGGAGTAGTTATAGTTCTAGTCCTAAAGTTATTTTTATTGATTAAATATATTAGGACAGATTACTACTGACTAACAATTTGTAATATTAAGAAGTCTTTGAGTGGGCATGTCAGTTCAATATATTCTGACTTTTGTTGCAAGTTGATTATCGCTCATGATATAGTAAAGCTTCAGGAATATAAAATTTCTTTTATATTTATTATGGGTAAAAGGTCTTTTACTAAAATGTGCTTAGTCATAAATGATACATATTATTTCATGTGTTTTTGAAATTTATACAAATGTTATTGTGCTAAGTATCCTTTTTCAACTTGACTTTGCACCCCATGTCATGGTTTTGAGATACACACTATCTTCTGGGAAAGAAGAGATAAAAAGAAGGAAGAGGGATGGGGCTTTAGCTGTATTTGTACTATGTATTTAAGAAAGGAGGTGGAAAGACGAGAAGAAGAGGGGAAGGGCAGCAGAGATACACAGAAAGAGAGATTTAAAGCAAATATGGGCAAGTAATAATTCTTCAAATTGAGTGGGGGATGTATACATATCAGTTATATATTTTAAAACATTCTATATGTTCAAAATATCTCAATCCAATATTAGCATATCCTTTAAACTAAGTAATGTCGCATGTCATAGAAAATGTTTTAAATGCATTCCCAAACCCATATAAAGAAACAGTGTTCAAGTATGCCAGAATATTTAAGACAGGTCTCCTAAAGCTTTGTAATAGTTGATCTTTATTATCCATGTACTTATCAAGTTCAAGGTATTGAACGTGAAGACAATAAAACTGTACCCTTTAAAAAGTGCTTCTGGGCTGGGCGCAGTGGCTCACGCCTGTAATCCCAGCACTTTGGGAGGCAGAGAAGGGCAGATCACGAGGTCAGGAGATGGAGACCATCCTGGCTAACACAGTGAAACCCCGTCTCTACTAAAAATACAAAAAATTAGCTGGGTGTTGTGGCGGGCACCTGTAGTCCCAGCTACTCGGGAGACTGAGGCAGGAGAATGGCGTGAATCCGGGAGGTGGAGCTTACAGTGAGCGGAGATCGCGCCACTGCACTCCAGCCTGAGAGACAGAGTGAGACTCTGTCTCCAAAAAAAAAAAAAAAAAAGTGCTTCTGGAGATTTCCTCATTAACAGACTTAGCTGGACCACAGTGAGTTAGAATGTCCCAATCTTTTCCGCATATTTAATTTGATGGTCCCTGTGAAAATAAAATCCAACAACATCCTAAGTGGAATGACAAGCTTTTCTAAAGTGGAATGCCCCAGGCTAAAGCTTTGGAATATTTTCTAGGACTTTTTACAAGGACAATGACCGATAATTGCTATTTATTTCTGTTATTGATGAACAGATTAGACATCTGGATATATCTTAATGAACTGAGAGGCAATAATTGGATTAGTCCCTTGGGGACCAAGTAAAGTATAGCTCCCCATGGCTCCAAACCATGAGAACAACAAAAGTAACACGGAAAAGAAGAGCTCACTTTTCCTACAGACTGAGATTCCATTGCTGCCAAAGCTTCTGGAGTCCACAGACCACCACTATTGCAAGCCATGGCCACACAACAGCCTTACTTCAGATTCAATGTACTGCATTCTTTGTTCATAAGGATTAAAAATGTCTCAACCTAATTTGTTGGCAGGCTCTTGTTTTGAGTTCATTACTGTCCTGTAAATATCCCTTTGCTATCTCTCTAACAATTACAGGCTCCTCTGAACATCTTACGCCAATTTCTAGTTTGGCCTCAGGGCAGCAGTCAGGGGGAAGCATTTCCAGTGCTTTTCTTTCCGTGTAACTCCAAGGCAGCCACAGTTTGACCTAGAGGCATGCTCTATGCTTCTTTCTCTCTATCATCTTCACCATCCTCATGCACAAGTATGTCAGAATTTCTATAGGGCTTGGGATAATTCAAGAGAATAACAAGTTAAGGAGGAACTTAAATATTAAATATGATAAGTATTGTTTGCCATCTGGCAGGAGGTAAAAAGAAGGATCCCAGAAGTTAAAATTATCTCAAGCAATTCCTTTATGGTGGATATCTCTTGTCTTAGGTGAGCACTTTCTTATCGGGCCTTAGACTCCCTCAGTCTTCTAACCTTCCCCAGGAGAATTCCCATTCTTTTTCTATATCCAGAGAGATTAATCTCTCTCCAGGATCCACCTATCCTTCTCCCTGCAGTACATTTCTGCAGTGGAAGGGGGTCCACCAGTGATACCTATTAACAAGCACCCAAAGAGTCTAAGGTCAGTTTGCCTTTAGAATCATACACACACACACACACACACACACACACACACAGAAAGAGAGAGGAAGAGAGAAAACTGACAAGCATTAATTCTGAAAATCAATACTGTCTAAAGCCATAAAGAGGATAAAAAATTCCTATAACTACTTCATAATTTGTGGTATTCTTCTCCCACAAAATAGCCATTATTATGTTTCTTGTTTATCATCACTCCAATTGTGCCTAAATAAGAGAGGTGCTCTTACCAATCCATATACCTTATTACAACTGATCTCTTAGCTACACAAAGTTGGAGGAGTTTTCAGAAATGCTTAGTGAAGGGCCTGACATTCTTCTAAGGAAAGCAAAAGTACCACATTTCTGGTAGAAAATGATTATGTATAAACTCTGGGTAAAGATACTATCTAGACACATATTTTTTTCTCTTAATGTCATCACCACAAGAAAAGATTATATCCAAAGGTTTAACTATGAGATCTGTATTACTCATTATATCTATAAGGTATTTAGCATTTTGATATAAGATTTGCAGACTACTGAGAAAAGAAAAAAATATCTCTTCCTGAGGCATCTTAAGATTGTTTTCCATTACTTTGTCAGAAGTGGATGTTATCAGGCTTCTATTACTGTATTCCTCCTTTGGAACACTAAGAGTAACGTGATGCAAAGATTAGGTATATGTCACACACAAAAAAAACTGGACTTGAATGTTGACTAGTGTGGAACAGAAGAGTGGAAATCAGGCAGGGCTGGCCAATATGGCCAAAAAAAAAAAAAAAGCCCTTCCAGGTGTGTAAGTCATCATCTTTACAAAAGTTAAAAAGAAAACTGATCACCAGGCACAGGAAAATCAATGATGGATCAATGCCTATAAGAAGCCAGACCAGCCCTGACTATCTCTCCTCCACCTCAACCACCACTGTCTTCTATCTAAAGCCAGTGTCTGCATTTGCTCTCCATCTTTACCGAAAAGCATCACACCTGGGATTCTCCTCTCTCTCACACACCATCAAATTTACACTCTCTACTAGATTACTGGGTTATTCCCATTAAAAACTTAGCAAATATCATACTACATACTGTTATTTCTCATATCCCAAAATAGATTTGCTTGACTCCACTTCCCCTGTCCACTCTTGCCTCATTTGCAGCAAACTCCTCCAAAGAATCTCCTTCCTCTTCCAGTTCTCTCCTCCCACTCCACCTAAGTATTTCAGTCACAGTCACCAATGACCTCCATGCTTATGCCAGTTATTAAGCTAGTGTCTCTTTTTTCCACATCCATCCCTGCCTTCTATACTCTGCTTCTGTGATGCTGGGGCTAGAACACTGAAAACCATATTTTCTGTTTACCAGCTATTCCCTGTCAGACGCTGCTAGTAGGAGCACCAGAGGAAAGCTGTAAGGCTGTACGGCTGTGGGAGGAAGAATAGACTTGCTCCTTCGTATCCTGCCAGCAGTGCCAACAAAAGCTGTCTGCCCTGGCAGCAGACAGTTGGTTCCAGATTTTACGATTATTACACTCTCCAGACCAGCCTCATCATATCTCCTCAGAGGTGCCTGCACCAGCAAGAAGTCAGCACTTCCTCCTGTGAGGCCCATGCCCCAGCTCTTAAAGGTTCTTCCTGCAAACTTTGAGGTTCTGACACCAAGATCTTCCCTTTGTCTCCCCACCCTATGGAGGGCAGATGCTTCCTAAAGTTACTGCCTCTGTGAAACTGAAGTTTTCCCTTTTTACCTTTGTACATCCCCTGTAGCTCTTTAGCCCATTCCCTATGTTATTTCTGTCAAACAACTGATGCCCTTTCTTTTTTTAAGCGTTATTGAAGTATAACTGACAAAACTGTATATACTAAAGATCTACAATGTGATTATTAGATATACCTAAATACATTGTGAAATTGCTATTGAAACAGCAGGGGTTCGGTCTAGGTCCTGCTGCTCACCGCACAGAAAGCCAATGACTGAGACAAGGAGTATTGCCAAGAAAGATGACTTTAATCAGGTGCTGCAGCCAAGGAGATAGGAGATCAGTCTGAAATCTGTCTCCCTGACCAATTAAAACTAGAGGTTTATATTGCAGGCAAGAAATGTAACAATGTGTAAAAAAAAAAAAAACCAGGAACCAAGGAGAAGCAATCATGATAAATGAGGGGTTTGGCATCTCATTGCCTGGCTGTGGTAATCTGGTGAGCTTCAGTTCTTTGACACTTTTTTTGAGAGGCCTGAAGGTCTTTTCCTGAGGAAGGAATTCAGACAAAACAAATTTCTTTTTTTTATTTTATTATTATTATACTTTAAGTTTTAGGGTACATGTGCACAATGTGCAGGTTAGTTACGTATGTATACACGTGCCATGCTGGTGTGCTGCACCCATTAACTCGTCATTTAGCATTAGGCATATCTCCTAAAACTATCCCTCCCTCCTCCGCCTGCCCCACAACAGTCCCCAGAGTGTGATGTTCCCCTTCCTGTGTCCGTGTGTTCTCACTGTTCAATTCCCACCTATGAGTGAGAATATGCGGTGTTGCTTTTTTGTTCTTGCGACAGTTTACTGAGAACGATGATTTCCAATTTCATCCATGTCTCTAGAAAGGACATGAACTCGTCATTTTTTATGGCTGCATAGTATTCCATGGTATATATGTGTCACATTTTCTTAATTCAGTCTATCATTGTTGGACATTTGGGTTGAAGACCAGAAGGGTCAATTTCCATATTTATCCAAAAAAAAACTATCTATGGGACTATTGGGTTGGTTTCAAATGATTACCACAATCAAGTTAATTAACACATCCATCACATCACATAGTTACCATTGTGTGTGTGTGTGTGTGTGTGTGTGTGTGTGTTGAAGACACTGAAGATCTACTTTCTTAGCAAATTTCAAGTATACTATACAATGTTATTAACTGTAATGGCCACACTATGCATTAGCTCCTCAGAGCTTATTCACCTTAGAATTGAAAGTTTATACCCTTTGACCAATATCTTCCTAGTTTCTCTACTCCCCAGCTCCTGGAAACCACCTTTTTAATCTCTGTTCCTATGAGTTTAACTTTTTAGATTCCATGTATAAATTAGATCATGCAGTATTTGTATTTCTGTGTCTGGCTTGTTTTACTTAGCATAATCTCCTTCAAGCTTATCCGTGTTGTCGTAAATGTCACAATGTCTTTCTTTTTATGGCTGAATAATATTCTATTGCATGGATACCATATTTTCTTTATCCATTAATCTACTGACATACACTAAAAAGATCATTTCTATGTCTCGGCCATTATGAATAATGGCTGCAATGTATGTGGGGGTGCAGATATCTCTTCAGGATACTTATTTCCTTTCCTTTAGATATATACACAGAAATGGGATGGCTGTATCTTATGGTAGCTCTGTTTTTAATCTTTTAAGGAATCTCCACACTGTTTTTTATAATGGCTGTACCAATTCACATTACCACCAAGTGTACAAAGGCTCCCTTTTCTTCATACCCTTGCCAACACTTGTTATCTCTTATCTTTTTGATAGTAGCTGTTGTAAAATACACGAGGTTATATCTCATTGTGGTTTTGATTTGCATTTCCCTGATGATTAGTGATATTGATCTCCTATTAATAATACCCGCTGGCCATTTTTTTCCTGCTTTTCAGACTTGACCTTGTTTGATATAATGCTACTAAATCCATGAGTCAGTTTTCTGTCATCATCTACTTTAGATCTTCAAATAGCATTAGACACAGTCAATCAGCCTTCCTCAACTCTTCGTCAGTTGACTCCAGGACACTACAAATCTCGGTTTCCTGCCTATCTTACCAATCACTGTTTCTCAGATCCCTGTGCTGATTTATCCTATTTTATCTGAGGCTACAGATCCTCAGTGCTCAGTTCCTGGTCCTCCTATCTCTAGCCCATTATCATGATCTCATATAGGTCCATGCCTTAAAAAGCCAACTATGACTCCCAAATTTATATCTTTAGTCAGATTCTCTCCAATTCCAAATGTGTAAATCAAATTTCCACTTGACATCTATAATTTTATATATGCAAGACATACAAAACTGAACTCCTGATCTTCCTTTACCCCAAAATCTTTTCCATCCCCAACCATCCCCATCTGGAGTGATGGAGTGAAAACTCCATTAAACCAACTGCTCTAGCTATAAGCTTGTCATTTTCCTTAGCATTTCTCTCTGATTCCACATTCAGTCCTGTTGCCACTACATTCAAAGTATACCCAGAATCTGACCACTTTGCACTGTTTTCCTTCCCTGATCTAGTCTGAACCACTATCATCTGTCACCTGAATTATTCCAATAGTCTCCTTGCTGTTCTCTCCGCTTCTGCCCTCAGCTAAGTAGCAAGAATAATCCCTTCAAACACAAACTAGATCATTTCACTCTTCTGCTTAAAACCCTCCAATAGCTACCCAGTTCACTCACAGTAAAGGTTGCAGTCTTTACAGGGGCGTATGATCTGGCCCCACTTTCATCCCATACTTCTACGTCCTAATATTCCCCAGCCCACCCATTTCTGCACCCCAATCCAATGGTCCACTGGCTGTTTCTCAAACACTTCAGGTGTGCTCTCACCTAGGGCCTTTGTTCTAGCTGATGCTCCCCCTAGATGCTCTTCCCCAGGGTTGCGTAGGTCCCTACCCCCCCTTTCAGACTTTATTCAAATCTTGCTTTTTCAGTGATCACCCAATTAATATTACAAACTGCCTACCCTCCACTCTACCTCTTAATCTGGGAACACTTTTAATTTCTTTTACCATGTTCTTTTTTTTTTAATGTCATCACTGCCTACCCCCACTAAGTAAGCTCCAAAAAGACAGGAAATCCTGTATAATTTACTCACTAATGTACCTGAAGCACTAAAACAGTGCCTGGCTCAGAATAAGCACTGAAGGAAAAAAATGTTGAATAAAAGAAGGAATTGATAGCCATGAGGCTGATCAATCTAGTACCTTGGACTACCAAAGAAAAGAAAAATAGACTCTAAAAGGAGCTTCCGCCATATTTTTCTCACCTTTTCAGAAACGTCTCTAATTGAGTGAAGAGAAGAAAACAGGGTACCTCCACAATTACATTATTCCAACTATTGAAACCAAATATAGCAATTAATCATCTCTCTTCAGTGCTTGTGGATTCATTGTGGAAATCTGATTTCCAGCTCATTTGATGAGCTTAGACATTTTAGCAAACCACCTTAGGTGGTGGCAGGACAGGTCAGAACAGGAGATAAAAATCTGGAGCCAGGCGCAGGGGCTCACGCCTGTAATCCCAGTACTTTGAGAGGTCAAGGCAGGCAGATCTCTTGAGAACAGGAGTTTGAGACTAGCCTGGCTAACATGGCGACACCCTGTCTCTACTAAAAATACAAAAATTAGCAGGGTGTGGTGGCACATGCCTGTAATCCCAGCTACTGAGGAGGCTGAAGCATGAGAATCTCTTGAACCTGGGAGATGAAGGTTGCAGTGAGCTGAGATCGCGCTACTGCACTCCAGCCTGGGCAACAGAGCGAGACACCACCTCAAAAAAAAGAAGAAAAAGAAAAAAGAATATAGAAATTTGCTTTGGATGGGTCAGGTGTAGCAAGAATGCTATGACAACCTTTTCGTGGGGAAAACAGAATGTAGAGTTAGAAATCTTATCAGTGACTTGGTACCATGAGAGATATGATGAGGGAAGAACAGGCTATATTTAGTTACCAGAGTATTTGAAATTAGAGATGATCTCAGGAAAGTCACATAATCTCCCAAGACCCCTGTTTCCACACCAGGAAAATTTAAAAATTGGACTAGAAAGTCTGTAAGGCTTCTAATAGCTCTGTAAGAACTAAGATTGGGCTCCATGAGGCCAGTGGAATAAGGATAATACTGAACAAGTGAATTACCAATCCATGCCACAGGTCGGTTACTGGAATACAAATTGAGTGGATGTGAGCATGCGTGGGGTAATAATGGAGGCTTTGTGGATCAACATCTATGAAAGGGAAATGGCAGTACTAGAAAAAAGGAGAAGTTAAGCTGTGATGCAGGACTCGTGAAGGCTCAGCCATCCTCTTGGAGAACCGTGAAGATAGAATGACGCTTCAATTGTGAGTGGGAGCTCACTCATGATTTGACTCTCTGTTTGTCTGTTATTGGTGTATAAGAATGCTTGTGATTTTTGTACATTGATTTTGTATCCTGAGACTTTGCTGAAGTTGCTTATCAGCTTAAGGAGATTTTGGGCTGAGACAATGGGGTTTTCTAGATATACAATTATGTCGTCTGCAAACAGGGACAATTTGACTTCCTCTTTTCCTAATTGAATACTCTTTATTTCCTTCTCCTGCCTAATTGCGCTGGCCAGAACTTCCAACACTATGTTGAATAGGAGTGGTGAGAGAGGGCATCCCTGTCTTGTGCCAGTTTTCAAAGGGAATGCTTCCAGTTTTTGCCCATTCAGTATGATATTGGCTGTGGGTTTGTCATAGATAGCTCTTATTATTTTGAGATATGTCCCATCAATACCTAATTTATTGAGAGTTTTTAGCATGAAGGGTTGTTGAATTTTGTCAAAGGCCTTTTCTGCATCTACTGACATAATCGTGTGGTTTTTGTCTTTGGTTCTCTTTATATGCTGGATTACATTTATTGATTTGCATATATTGAACCAGCCTTGCATCCCAGGGATGAAGCCCACTTGATCATGGTGGATAAGCTTTTTGATGTGCTGCTGGGTTCCGTTTGCCAGTATTTTATTGAGGATTTTTGCATCAATGTTCATCAAGGATATTGGTCTAAAATTCTCTTTTTTGGTTGTGTCTCTGCCTGGCTTTGGTATCAGGATGATGCTGGCCTCATAAAATGAGTTAGGGAGGATTCCCTCTTTTTCTATTGATTGGAATAGTTTCAGAAGGAATGGTACCAGTTCCTCCTTGTACCTCTGGTGGAATTTGGCTGTGAATCCATCTGGTCCTGGACTCTTTTTGGTTGGTAAGCTATTGATTATTGCCACAATTTCTGCTCCCGTTATTGGCCTATTCAGAGATTCAACTTCTTCCTGGTTTAGTCTTGGGAGAGTGTATGTGTCGAGGAATTTATCCATTTCTTCTAGATTTTCTAGTTTATTTGCGTAGAGGTGTTTGTAGTATTCTCTGATGGTAGTTTGTATTTCTGTAGGATCGGTGGTGATATCCCCTTTACCATTTTTTATTGCATCTATTTGATTCTTCTCTCTTTTTTTCTTTATTAGTCTTGCTAGTGGTCTATCAATTTTGCTGATCCTTTCAAAAAACCAGCTCCTGGATTCATTAATTTTTTGAAGGTTTTTTGTGTCTCTATTTCCTTCAGTTCTGCTCTGATTTTAGTTATTTCTTGCCTTCTGCTAGCTTTTGAATGTGTTTGCTCTTGTTTTTCTAGTTCTTTTAATTGTGATGTTAGGTGTCAATTTTGGATCTTTCCTGCTTTCTCTTGTGGGCATTTACTGCTATAAATTTCCCTCTACACACTGCTTTGAATGTGTCCCAGAGATTCTGGTATGTTGTGTCTTTGTTCTCATTGGTTTCAAAGAACATCTTTATTTCTGCCTTCATTTCGTTATGTACCCAGTAGTCATTCAGGAGCAGGTTGTTCAGTTTCCATGTAGTTGAGTGGTTTTGAGTGAGTTTCTTAATCCTGAGTTCTAGTTTGATTGCACTGTGGTCTGAGAGATAATTTGTTATAATTTCTGTTCTTTTACATTTGCTGAGGAGTGCTTTACTTCCAACTATGTGGTCAACTTTGGAATAGGTGTTGTGTGGTGCTGAAAAAAATGTATATTCTGTTTATTTGGGGTGGAGAGTTCTGTAGATGTCTATTAGGTCTGCTTGGTACAGAGCTGAGTTCAATTCCTGGGTATCCTTGTTAACTTTCTGTCTCGTTGATCTGTCTAATGTTGACAGTGGGGTGTTAAAGTCTCCCATTATTAATGTGTGGGAGTCTAAGTCTCTTTGTAGGTCACTCAGGACTTGCTTTATGAATCTGAGTGCTCCTGTATTGGGTGCATATATATTTAGAATAGTTAGCTCTTCTTGTTGAATTGATCCCTTTACCATTATGTAATGGTCTTCTTTGTCTCTTTTGATCTTTGTTGGTTTAAAGTCTGTTTTATCAGAGACTAGGATTGCAACCCCTGTCTTTTTTAGTTTTCCATTTGCTTGATAAAATACCTAGGAATCCAACTTACAAGGGATGTGAAGGACCTCTTCAAGGAGAACTACAAACCACTGCTCAACAAAACAAAAGAGGATACAAACAAATGGAAGAACATTCCATGCTCATGGGTAGGAAGAATCAATATCGTGAAAATGGCCATACTGCCCAAGGTAATTTATAGATTCAGTGCCATCCCTATTAAGCTACCAATGACTTTCTTCACAGAATTGGAAAAAACTACTTTAAAGTTCATATGGAACCAAAAAAGAGTCTGCATCACCAAGTCAATCCTAAGCCAAAAGAACAAAGCTGGAGGCATCACACTACCTGACTTCAAACTATACTACAATGCTACAGTAACCAAAACAGCATGGTACTGGTACCAAAACAGAGATATAGATCAATGGAACAGAAGAGAGCCCTCAGAAATAATGCTGCATATCTACAACTATCTGATCTTTGACAAACCTGAGAAAAACAAGCAATGGGGAAAGGATTCCCTGTTTAATAAATGGTGCTGGGAAAACTGGCTAGCCATGTGTAGAAAGCTGAAACTGGATCCCTTCCTTACACCTTATACAAAAATCAATTCAAGATGGATTAAAGACTTAAACGTTAGACCTAAAACCATAAAAACCCTAGAAGAAAACCTAGGCATTACCATTCAGGACATAGGCATGGGCAAGGACTTCATGTCTAAAACACCAAAAGCAATGGCAACACAAGCCAAAATTGACAAATGGGACCTAATTAAACTAAAGAGCTTCTGCACAGCAAAAGAAATTACCATCAGAGTAAACAGGCAACCTACAAAATGGGAGAAAATTTTCGCAACCTACTCATCTGACAAAGGGCTAATATCCAGAATCTACAATGAACTCAAACACATTTACAAGAAAAAAACAAACAACCTCATCAAAAAGTGGGCAAAGGACATGAACAGACCTCAAAAGAAGACATTTATGCAGCCAAAAAACTCAGTGAAAAATGAGCAGTGAAAAAATGCTCACCATCACTGGTCATCAGAGAAATGCAAATCAAAACCACAATGAGATACCATCTCACACCAGTTAGAATGGCAATCATTAAAAAGTCAGGAAACAACAGGTGCTGGAGAGGATGTGGAGAAATAGGAACACTTTTACACTGTTGGTGGGACTGTAAACTAGTTCAACCATTGTGGAAGTCAGTGTGGCGATTCCTCAGGGATCTAGAACTAGAAATACCATTTGACCCAGCCATCCCATTACTGGGTATATACCCAAAGGACTATAAATCATGCTGCTATAAAGACACATGCACACGTATGTTAATTGCGGCACTATTCATAATAGCAAAGACTTGGAACCAACCCAAGTGTCCAACAATGATAGACTGGATTAAGAAAATGTGGCACATATACACCATGGAATACTATGCAGCCCTAAAAAATGATGAGTTCATGTCCTTTGTAGGGACATGGAGGAAGCTGGAAACCATCATTCTCAGCAAACTATCGCAAGAACAAAAAACCAAACACCGCATATTCTCACTCATAGGTGGGAATTGAACAATGAGAACACATGGACACAGGAAGGGGAACATCACACTCTGGGGACTGCTGTGGGGTGGGGGGAGGGGCAAGGGATAGCACTGGGAGATATACCTAATACTAGATGACGAGTTAGTGGGTGCAGCGCACCAGCATGGCACATGTATACATATGTAACTAACCTGCACATTGTGCACATGTACCCTAAAACTTAAAGTATAATAAAAAAAAAAAAGAATGACCCTTCAAAACTGTCTTGAATTGGAGCAAAAAAGCTGGGGATTTATATCCCCCTGACAGTCAGTCATTAGATGTGGTTCTATTGGGAAGGAGGTGTGACCTTGGGTAAGGCAGGTCTCTTCCCCTGATGCAATCTTCATAGAAGGCTGATAGGTAAGGAGCGTCTGCCACAGCACTAACAGCAAGTGAAGGGGGTCACAGTTGTGTCTCAGTAGCCACCATGGGCCGCTTGTGGACCTGCTAACCAGAGATCAAATTAGCCTCAAGTTCTGAAACAGTGTCCAACTTATCAGTCACGGTTAAATGACATCAGCTCTGATGATTAGAGGCACAAAGGATAAGAAGCTAGACATGTTATTAAATTTTCAAAAAAAATCCATTTTCCAAGCTCTAAAATATATTAACATTAAAATAGGTATAGGATATATTGTTACGTTATCTCTTAAGGTGATTACTTGAGGTAAGAAGTTGTCATAATGCATTGTGGTTTCTTCCACTCTGCATTAATCAAAGTCACCAGTGATCTCATTCTGAGCACTATTGCAGACGTTGTTGCCCAGCCACAACAATATCTACGAATGCAAATATAAAGCTAAAGCCTTGATTACAGCTGAAATCATTTAAATGTAATCTACATCTATACACTCCATGGCAAAATCACTAGGGCATCACCCTAACTCATGTATGCTCACTCAGAAAATATTTTTTAACCATGTGGTATATGCCAAGCACTGCTGAAGGCCCAGGGGCTATAAACAAACATACATTTCATGGAGCTAAGTGGATTCCACTGTAGTCACACTAATAAGCCATGGTCATTTATACACAGCCAGAGCAGTGGAGACCTGGATACAGGATGAACTCTATGCAGAGCTGAAATTGAGAAAATTTATAATTTATCTTCCGGACTGTCATTATCCTGCCTACCTACCTCTGCACCAAAATACATTACATACATACCCAAGACTCTTATGCTCTTCAGACAGAAGCTCCATGTACTGGATTCCAACTGTTCCCTCCACCTCCTTTCCATGACTCCTCCCTCATCAACATCCATAAGTTACCTCAGCTCATCACTTCCAGGAAAGACCCAATAAATTCATTGTCACCTAAGGCTTAAGAACTAACTGAAGCTTAATTTTGTTATCCCTCCTCAGAGACCATTGGTCCAACATGCAACATGAATGGGAGAATTTCAGGTACCAGTGACATGCTAATGCAAAAGAAATCTTCGTATCGCCAAATCTTACTAAATAGAGAATTCATGCTCAGTCCAGGCAGAAAAATAATCCTGTCTGGTTCTCTGGCAAAATCATTTTGACAAGATATGACTTGATAGCTTGACTAAACATTAACATCTGGGGCTGGGCTCAGTGCCTCACGCCTGTAATCCCATCACTTTGGGAGGCTGAGGTGGGTGGATCATGAGGTCAGCAGTTTGAGACCAGCCTAGCAAGTATGATGAAAACCCATCTCTACTAAAAATACAAAAATTAGCTGGGCATGGTAGTGGGCACCTGTAATCTCAGCTACTCAGGAGGCTGAGGCAGGAGAATTGCTTGAACCTGAGAGGCAGAGGTTACAGTGAGCCGAGATCACTCCACAGCACTCCAGCCTGGGCCACAGAGTGAGACTCTGTCTCAAAAATAATAATAATAATAATAATAACAATAGTATCTGGAAATTTGTAAAACTCTCAGAAGATTTATGTAGATTTGCTGTCTCTACTCTCTCAGATGTCCACCACTTTGCAATCTGGTGCTGTTTTCGGCTTTTACAATAACTGCTGCATTGGAACTATTCTCATCAAAGTTACCCAATTCTTTATTGCTAAATCACTGGAGAATTTTCTTACTTCAGATTGACTTCTCTGTAACTCTTGACACTTTTGACCATTTTTTTCTTAAAACTCAGTGGCTTTCCTCATGTTTCTCCTACTTCTCTATTTCATTCTTCTCAGTATCCTTGTGGAATCTTCTTCTCTAGCCATCCCTTAAATGTCAGAGTTTTCTTCAGCTCTCATTTTACTCTAAAACCCTTCCTAGTATAAACTTAACCATTTCCTTTAACTATTATATACATATATATGCCAGTAGTTTTCAAGTCTGTATTTCCCAGCCTAATCTCTTAGCTTCCCGCCCATATTTCCAACACCCTGCTGAACATTTCCACTATGATGTTCCACAGAGATCTCAAACTTAGCACACACAAAATTCTTCTCCTCTTCTATGTTCTTCCCAAGAAAATCAGCCCCCTTCTTGAGATCTCAATTTCAAGAAATGGAATTTCTACCCACCAAATTGCCCAGGCCGAAAACATAAGAGTGTAATGATACTTTTCTTTCTGATAGCCTGGTAATCTAATCAGGCACCAAACCCTACTGATTGTAGTTCCTTAGTATCTTTCCAAGCATCCGCTCATTTCTATGCTACTTCTTTTTCAATGCTACTTCTTTCACATCATTTATCTTTCTAGATTATTTTGTCAAATAGCAACATATTATCATGGTTTAGAGCACGGATTCTGGAGCCAGATTGAATGCAAATCCAGCTCTGCCTCTCATTGACTTATGATCTTGGGCAACTACTTAATCTCTCTGTATCTTATCTGTAAATCAAGATAATAAAAGGAAGTAGCACCCCACCTCATAAGATTGCTGTTAGGATTAAATGGATTAACATATGTAAAGTGCTTGGGAGTATGCCTGGCTTATAGTGAGCACTCAGGAAGTGTGAACTGTTTATTAGCAGGAAGCAGCCACCTAGCTGGTTTCCTTTCCTCCAGCCTCACTCCTTCCCAATCTGTTCCCTAGCTGGCAGCAAAAGTGAACTTTCTAAAATAAAACTCAGATCATGTCACTCCCTGGCTTTAAATATTCTGTGTCTCACTCACTCATACACCATTCCCAAGCTCTTCAAGACTGATGGTTCCCCTATGAGTTTCTACAACATCTTTTGCATACCTATATTATAGCACTTATCAGACTGAATTTTATTTGTCTGTTTACTTATTGATCTGTCCTGTAAGACTTTATAAAACTCAAGGTTTTCTTTTTATTATTGGGTCTACTTATCTATATTGCCCAGCACACAACAGGTATTCAATAAAAGCTCAATGAATGAATGCAGTCTATCACCTACTTTGATTCTCAACCTAGAAAAAGATGCAAAAACCTTGTATTCTTCCATGTGTAGTCAACCAACTGAAACCCAGAAACTATGGATAACAAAGCTTTTTGCTTTAAAATCACCCACTAACTACATCAGCATTTTCTCTAGGTTTAGAGGATTTGTGTGGGGAATACTTACAAAAGTTCCACTCTCTCATATATTATCTCAGGAATACATAATTAGAGCTAAAACTTGTCTAGATTTCTAATTAAAAATACTGATTTTTTCTTGTTGTTAAATTGATTTGGGATTTTTCTGTTAAATGTGGAGCCAAAAGGGGCGAAATCTTGATGTGAACGTTGAAACTTAAATATCCCTTCATTTCTCCCAACAAAAGTAATAGTCAATACAGTAAAAAGAAGATGACTTACAAAACCAAGATTATTCCCCAGTTCAAATATCTGAGCAGAAAATGGAACACATTTTTCCGTACTCAGGCAGCCCAAAATCATTTTGAATTGAGAGTAAGAAGGTATGACTTTAACTTTCTGGGCAAACTAACCAAATTTAAGGTAAAGGATATAAAAATTGAGTCCCCAACAAATTATCCAAAATATTAATACCTGTAAAGGGAAAGGGCAGGACATGCCTCTGAGATGCACCAGGACATCAAATATATAGAGAGCCCAGGAAAGAGTCCGCATGGTCAGAAAGTATGTTTTGAGCTTGAGTAGCAGATTATATATAGAGAGAGGGGGAGACATGATTTCAGCTTTTGAAATGCTCTCCCATTAATGATAATAATAGCAATAATAATAATAGCTAACCTTAAATAGTGTTGACAATGTGCTAGGCAGGCCCTGTTCCAACCCTGACACATCAACTCATTTAATCTTAACAGGAAATCCATGCAATAGGGGTTTATACCAACTATTCCTTTATAGTTGGGGGAACTCAGGCATGAAGAGTATAGTAATTTGCCCAAGGTTTCAGTTTGTAAGTGGCTAAGCTGACACTGAACTCAGGCTCACTCTGTATAACACCATGCAAAATAGTCTCTCACTAAGCAATTTTGAGTCTCTTGACTAACATTCCCTTCAACAAATTGCAAGATCTCCTATTACATGCAGAGGTCGTGAATAGGATAATAGGGACATCATAATGGAGAAGACGACAAAATAACAAGTAATAACACAAGAGAGACAGGAGTGTTTTGACATGAAAAGTTTGGGGAGCTGGAGGAGCAGAGCAGGGCCTCATCTGGTCCAGGAATATGGAAAGCCTTCTCGCAGAAAGGAAGATGATTGTGAACCCAGAAAGATGAGTAGGAATTTTTCTTTTATAAAGGGGGAAGATGAATTCATATGTGTGTGAGGAACTAGAAGAAATCTTATAAAGCAAGCTTGTCCAACCCATGGGCTGTGAGCTGCATGTGGCCTAGGATGGCTTTGAATGAGGCCCAACAAAATTCATAAACTTTCTTAAAACATTATGAGATTTATGCCCTGACTCATTTTTTTATTAGTTCATCAGCTATCATTAGTGTTAGTGTATTTTATGTGTGGCTCATGACAATTCTTCTTCCAATGTGGCCCAGGAAAGCCAAAAGATTGGACACACCTGTAAAAGCTGGAGCAGAGAGAACAAAGTAAATAACAGATGAGTCTGCTGACAGAATTGGCCATATTAAAGCACTTGAGCATGGTGGGAAAGGCGATGAAAAGCCACTGGAGAGTTTTCTGCAAAGGAAATCTTCTAATTGCTGCAGTATGGTGATTGTATTGGAGAACAGCAAGAGACTAAATAGGAAGGAAACTATTTCAGTATTCTATGCATGAGTGCTAGTGTGCAATGGTGGGGATGGAGAGAACTAGATATATCTGAGAAACATTTAAGAGATAGGTTTCACAGGACTTAGCAATGTACTGGGTGTGGTGGATAAGAAAGAGAAACCAAGGGTGACATTCAAGAGGCAGCATAAAGAGGACAATGGAGTATCCAAGACAATGAGCCTTTGCCATCAGCATCTGATGGAAAATGACAAATGAAAATATAAAATGTGCTAATGTTTTGCAGCCAATACACAATCAAGTCAATGCAGAAGAGAACAGATTGGTAGAGCTATCAGGAAAATATTAACATTTGAGACGTAGAACATTAAAAGATTAAAAACAGAGAAACAACCGCTGAAATTGCGAGTATATGCACACAGGAAGTATCTAAACATTTCTCAGTATTCAGAGAGGGTAGCACAGAAAAGCAGAAATTCTGGTATTTAAATGCAGAATGTGAATAAAAGCCAGTACTAATGAGTCTTACAGAGGCATCTCTTTTAGCTTAACAATGTTTTTAAACATGGAAGAGGGAGTTAGAATAAATGAGCAAGGATCAGAAACTAATCAGAAAAGAATCAAGTCATCCACTCCTTTGCAATTCTGAAAATGAAGAATCAGGATCTATCAGTGGTGTCATCAAAATGAGCATTATAAAGAATCTACCTCTTAAAGGAAATGAATTCAGGATAGAAGATTGTCAACTTTTTTTTCCTGTAATTCACTATTGCCCTTAAGAACCTGATTTTCTGAGATTTTAAATAGAGGCTCTAAATGGCTTTTGTAGGAACTTTTACCTACTAAAATGTCAATTACTTAAAATTACTTTAAAGATGCTATTGAACTCAATGATGAATATTAAGAGTATATTCACATAAAAATGTCTTTAAAAAATTTTTTTAAACAGAGTTTCTATCTCTCTATCACCCAGGCTGGAGTGAAGTGGCAAGATCACAGCTCATTGTAACCTTGACCTCCCAGGCTCAAGTAGTCCTCCCACCTCAGCCTCCCAAGGTGCTGGGATTACAGGTATGAGCCACTGTGGCCAGCCAAAAACGTCTTAAATATCCTCTAGAGGTAGGACAAAGGTAGAAAAGCAGAGACCTATTAAGAGACCAAAATATTATAAATATTTTAAATAGACAAAGTTGTGATTCTTATGATTCTCATATAAGGGAAGCTGTATTACCTATAGAGATAATTGTCTATTAATATTGTATTCATTAAATATTTAGTAACTCTTTCTCTATCTTTATTTTTCAAAGGCTTATGTTGCTGCCAATCAGAACTTCTGGTGACCATGAATAAACACACTGAGTTACCATAACTCCATACAAAAGCAAAGAAATTGCTTGGCATTTTTGTCAGCTTGTGCAAGTTTACAAATGTTCAGTTTCCGTGAGGCTCTCTAACATATTGAAAGTAGATTAAAAATTTCTGTTACTAACTTCAAGGACCCCAATTGGGACATGCAGTAATAAACTTGGTACAAACATTATCCATTAACTATATTACTGTGCAGTGGATATGAGCAGTGATGAACTTCCCTAGGAGACAATGGGGAAAGGAGCTCCCCTGTGGTTTTCCAAAAACGATGTGACATTCTGCAAATATTGAAGAGAAAAATCTGCATTACGGCACACTAGGGTATCACTAAATAATATATGAGCTAATAATTTTTTATTGGTAATTTGTATAGTCACCTGTCAGAAGAAAGTAGCACTTTCTTGAGCAATTAATACCATTGCTCCATTCTTCCAACTACCTAAATGAAAAAAAGTCTGGCATTTTAAAATGCTGTATTCTTGTGTAACGTTTTCTTTTTTTTTTTTTTTAAATCACTTAAAGGCCTATCTTCCTGAGATAACATCTATTTTTTTTTTTTTTACTATACTTTAAGTTTTAGGGTACATGTGCACATTGTGCAGGTTAGTTACATATGTATACATGTGCCATGCTGGTGCGCTGCACCCACTAACTCGTCATCTAGCATTAGGTATATCTCCCAATGCTATCCCTCCCCCCCTCCCCCCACCCCACCACAGTCCCCAGAGTGTGATATTCCCCTTCCTGTGTCCATGTGATCTCATTGTTCAATTCCCACCTATGAGTGAGAATATGCGGTGTTGCTTTTTTGTTCTTGCGATAGTTTACTGAGAATGATGGTTTCCAATTTCATTCATGTCCCTACAAAGGACATGAACTCATCATTTTTTATGGCTGCATAGGGGGTTGTTTTCTTTAATGTCTCTATCATTATAGAGACAGTAGGGTCATAGGTTTTGAAAAGCTTGTTTGAAATTTGTCTAACAGGAAATGATCCTGATAATTCAGAACAATAGAAATAAATTTACCTGGAATACAAGGTTGCCTAGATTTGTCATCACAGCTGCCTCATTTTTCCCTTAGTAAATTAAATTGTTTCTTCACCTTGGATGACGGTATGGCACCATGGTGTGGTTCTAGAAGAACCAGAGCAATTGTTTCCAGTTCAAGTTCTGGTATCAGATAGCTGTATTACCTTAAACAAGACACTGAAGCTCACTTGGCTTTAGTCTTCTCATCCATTAAATGTAAGATCAACTGATTGCTATATTCCTTTTAATTCGAAAGTACTAACTATGCTTATTCAGATAGACAAAAAGTTATTCAAATTGTAGCAATTGAGCATATTTAAAAGCAAATCTTGGCCAGGCGTGGTGGCTCATGCCTGTAATCCCAGCACTTTGGGAGGCCAAGGCAGGCAGATCACCAGAAGTCAGGAGTTCAAGACCAGCCTGGTCAACATGGTGAAACCCCATCTCTACTAAAAATACAGAAATTAGCTGGGAGTGGTGGCACATGCCTGTAATCCCAGCTGCTTGGGAGGCTGAGGCAGGAGAATTGCTTGAACCCAGGAGGTGGAGGTTGCAGTGAGCCGAGGTTGTGCCACTGCACTACAGCCTGGGCAACAGAGTGAGACTCTGTCTCAAAGAAAAAAAAAACAAAAAACAAATCTCATCCTGAATGTCACCTCAGGAACTCAGATATTTTAGTCTCCCATCATTCACCACTTTTTATCCAAGCCTGTATTTCTCCTACAAGAATTATATTCCATGTATATTCCATGAAGATGGGCTCACTGGGTGTTTTATAAATAAAAAGAGTAATGACTAGTGTTCTGGGCCCAAAATTCAGGTAAACAATTACATTTCCACTTGGAATACAAATACTTCATAACTTCAGAATTCATTACCTCTTGTACCTAGTACATGTTTACTCTGTCAGTTACAACCTTTCGAAAATTTAATTCAAAAATTTTCTGTTAAAACTGAAAATCACGGACTTTCCGTGTCTTTGGATTAATTTTACTCAAACTTTAGAAAGTCTTTTTACTCTTTTTAGATATCTCTACAAATACAAAAACGTAAATCTGTCTTATAGGCAATATTCTACAAGAGCTCAAAGTGTCAATAGGCTGAACCTAGGACTACATTGTATATTACTTACATACCATTAATTTCAAATTCTTTAGTTGTCATCTGCTAGCACTGTCTCAAAAAAATGAATTTACTGTTGATAAAACTATAATTGAACTTAGAAAATACAGCATTAAAAATATTACTCCTAAAGAAAGGTCTTGATAATCTGAAAGTAAGATGACAGCAACTTTAAAGTCATAACCGTCTCTGGGGCTTCTCATGTTGTAATATAGTCTCTAACGTCCTCTCTCTCTCTTTCTCTCTCTGTCTCTCCTACTGATGAAGAGTAATGACCTTAGATGACTAAAGGAAACAGGGCATTGCCTCTTTTTCTGATGACCCAAGGTTAAATCTCTGTTATTTACTTCCCCAGCATGCTCAAGTGTCCCTCTTGGCCAGCCAAGCTTGGAGATCAGCACCTGTTTTCATAGGAATCAGTTACTGCGATGAGAAAAAATTTGGATCCCTAGTGAGATGCTTCTTCCTGATGAAATACATGTCTTTTATTTAGCTTTTTCATTCTGATCCCAGATACCCAGACCTTGCCTGGGTTCCAATTGCTTGGATCTGAAACCTATTTTTATACCCCTGCTTCTTAAATACATAGAGTAACTATCTCTAGAATATAAGAATTAAACAAACAAACAAACAAAAATATGTATAGCCATGGGATAAATGTGATGCAAGTGCCTGGAATATCAATCTTTGTCTTGGTAGCAATATGAAATATTTTATTTAAATAAACATGGATGCATAAAGTATAGTATACTGAAAAATATAAATATGTTTGAAAAATTAAGCTTTAGACTTCAATGTATTTCACTGTTGTATCAAGCAAGTTTCTCTGCTGGTGTTTGTTGATTCACTTCTATCAGGAATACTTTAGTAGAAATCTTGGAGGAGAAAATGACAATATATTAGCGCCCTCTTCTACTATGTTTCAATAATTCTTTGGGGACACCACTGGCATTATGTCGTAATGATTTGATTGCATGCCAGCCCCCTTCACTTTGCTGGCTGAAGACAGAAAAAGTCAAAGTCCCTGACAGCAAATTCCCAAGTGACAAAATGAATTGCTGATATTTACAAAATAGATTCAATTTAAGCTAATGTAAGTGTCATTTTTACTAAACCAGCTCACTTTGACATCATGTAGAATTATGAAATGCAATTTATATACACTGCAAAAGACTGTACTGTCTTCTTTATAATGATCTGGTCCTATCAGTCAATATATTAAAATTTCTTTAAGCCCAGGAATTTGAGATCAGCCTGGGCAACAACATAGTGAGACCCTAACTCTGCAAAAAATTTTTAAAATTAGCCAGGTGTGGTGGTGCATGCCTGTGGTCCCACTTACTCAGGAGGCGGAGGATGACAAAGTGAGACACCATCTCAAAAACGAAAAGTTTTAAATAATGTGGTTTTAAATAATGCTGACATTACGGAAATTACGGATTCTTAAAAACCGAAAATTATTTTAGAAAAGCAAGCATAAATGTAAAATCAAAATTATTTAGGCAAGCACATGCCATTGATAATGATTAAGTTCACAAAAATCTTTGGTTTGTTTTCTAGTTCAAAAAATCACTGTGAAGGAAGATACTGAAATTCTTTACTGAGAGTCAATAAAAAATAAAATATTAGTTTACATTGTACCATTAGGAGAAAAAAATTTTCCATATCCGAATTGAAACAATTTTAAATATGTGAACCATAGCATGCAAATTGGAGCTGAGTAGTCCAATGATAGCCTCTTATTTAAGCAAGTATTTTGCCCTTTCAATTGACTCATTTTTGATATAAGTAATCAACCCCTCAGTTAAAGGAAGGATTGTCCCATAAGAGAATCTGACCTGCTGCTACTTCTTTCTACTTAGTGCAGAACTGTAGAAAATGCAAGTTAGATATAAGAAAAAGCTTTTGGAGAGTAGCCATTATTGGGCACTAAAACATGTGACTAAATGGCAATTAAGCCCTCTCCAAGCCATAGTGTTTAAGTTCTTATCGAGTTACAGGAGAAGGGCTGGGATTTGTGGGGTTTCAAGTCCAACCAAGACCTATAATTTAATCATGTTTTGTTTTTATGTATTAGCATTTGCTTAAAGTTACACATGTTCTCAGCCACCAAGAGTGGACAACTGGCTAAATGTTCCCAAGTTGCTTCCATATTATCTCTCTCTATTATAACAATGACACTTTGGCACAGCGTATTTGCCAGTGGGTATTTGACGTCTACATAGTCTGGGCCACATTCTGCTTTTTACTCTCCTGTATTCTGATTCTTTAAGGCCCAAACAACTATATTTAGTTTATGGTGAGATAACTAATGCTCATTTTCATGGCTACTCTTGGGGATTTCTGGAACTTCATCTGGTGTTCATCATTATTTTAGTGATGCCAGATTTATTTTGTGCAGGTGTCAAGGTAAAAGTTAACAAATAACCCAGAGTATTCTTACTTACTTGAAAAGCTGCAACTGGCACACTACTGACTCTGAATGTCACATTCAACATTTCACCTTTAGGGGATTCTCAGTTGGGATGATTTGGATTTATTTGAATAAGTTCAAATCATCCCAACTGAGAATCCCCTAAAGCTGAAAAGTAACATTAACAGAAATTCTTTTTACACCTACATTGAAAAGGTACAATCAATGTATCAAGCTCATCAGTTTGTCATCATGTATTTGGAACATCCTATCCCCCTAGAAAGAACACAGTGATGACCTTATCAATTTTTTCACTAGCCTAATTGGAGCACAGGAAGATAGAAGTAAAGTGAAGAAGGGAAGGTAATAATATCCTTATGGAACAAAACTGGTAGACAGAAAGCATGTGTTTTTTTTTTTCACACACAGTTTCTCAACTGCTAAAATTTTCCCCTTTCTTGTTGGACCTATTTAAAACAGAAATTCAGTGTTACTAAAGCAGAGAAAGTACAAGTCAATTTGGCACCTGGCGGAAAGTTTTGAAAGTAAAATGCCAAGGATATCAAGAACTAGTTTTTCAAAAATTGCATAAGATGCTAGCAGCAATTGGCATAAAGTATACTGCACTAGGAATACCTTTGTATAAAGTTTAAAACTAAAAATGTACTCTTTACAAGTTTCCTTACATCTATACTGAGTCATTCAATGAGAAACTTATTAAACAGTCTAGAAGCAATATTTCATAAAAGAAAAAGAGTGTGGGCCTCTCTCTTCTTTCAAGGGCCCTCGATGTGGGAAGTAAGTTTATAATACCAGAAGCGTCCCACTGTATCTTTTCAGAAAGCTGACTTTGGTAACAGTTTGCATCATTAATTCCATAAAGTAAAGAAGCAGGCTGCTTTACTTCACAATGTATACTGTGAGTAAAATCACATAGTTAAGACAAAGTTAACAAAAATAATTACCAGGATTTTCATAACCTACAAACCTTGCCATTTGCAATAATCATGACTTCCAATCCAGTTGGTTTATCAAAAATGTCTTTTCCAATTTTTAGATCTTTCCTAGTTGGCAACTGGCGGTCTTTTTCTTCCACTAGGTAGAAATTTCCAAACGGTGGTGGCCAGTTTTTTAACCAGTGCATAGCTGCCTCATTATTCTGTTCACTAATGCAAAAAGATTTGTTGACCAGATGTCTCTTCCCAGCTGCCAAAGGTGTACACTGGTCCTCAGGATGAGCCTAATAAAATTAAGTCTAGCAAGTGAGTCATCCATTAATACACTCCCAAGTCATGGTAGTGCACCCCAGAGTAAAATGCAAGAAGTTAAATGTTTTCACAGTGTTTGTAACATGGTAAACAAAGAATGATGGATTGGAGTGGTAAAGAAAGAGAAAAGAGTAACTGCAAACAGAACCAAAAATAGTAAAACATATGTCAAAGTGACAAATTATAGAAATAAGTGCAAACATAGAAAATGCATAACATTGTCTTTGTTCTAGCCATAGAATTTCTGCCAGTGAATAAAGTGATTCTTTGAAGCATCCTGTGTGCATCATAGTAAGGCTCCTTCCACCCTTGAATATATGAGTTCAGGTATTGAGAGGGGCCTGAGCTTATGATGATCTCTTAAAATGGAAGTAAAAACGGACGTTTGCCTCATAAACAAGTGGGTTTTTTAACCATTAGATTTTCACCAACTGAAGCCCTTAAAATTAAAATTAATAGGATAGCTGCAGTTCAACCTAGCAAGCAGAAAAGAAGCAAGAAATGTAAAAGTAGTAGAAAGAGGAGGAGGAGCAATCAAATATTATGTCTAGGCTAAGACTTGACCAAAGGGGAGAGCAAGACCAGCTCCAGAATCTGTGGAATCCAGTGTAAAACAAAATTTCAAAGCCCCTTATTCAACAATTAGTAAGACTCAAGATGGCAAGAGTAGAGCATTAAAGCAAGTGAGGAGCCCTTCTAAGTGCAGCACCTTATGCCACTGCACACAGGCGAAGCCCTAGAAGAGGGCATCCTCAGTGTACGCATGGCATATGTACAGGCTCGGAATCCAAAAAGAGTGAATGGAAGGAAAGAAGAATATCCCTGCCAGGGAAGAATCTCAACCCCCTAGCGGATGGCAAGGAGTAACAAGATTCCAGAGGAAATGAGAAAGCACACAAGGAGGTTGGCATGGGCATAACTTCATAGTTGCTGAAACTAGATGATGAGACTCAGTGGATCAGAGGAAGACAGTTTGTAACTCACAGCACAGCAGATATTGGGACTGTCAGCATGGTAGCACCCATTCCTCTGCCCTCAAGGTCCCTGGTGTGTTAGTTCATTTTATACTACTATAACAAAATGTCTGAGACTGAATAATTTAAAAAAAAAAAAAATTTCTCACAGTTCTGGAGGCTGGGAAGTCCAAGAACATGGCATCTATATTTCCTTGGCATCTAGTGAGGACCTCCTTGCTGCAACATAACATGGCAGATGATATCACAGGATAAGAGGGCAAGAGCCTGCCAGCTCAGGCCTCTCTTTCTCTTGTTCTGAAGTGACCATTCTCATTATGGGGCCTCCACTCTGACCAACTTATGTAATCCTAATTACCTCCCAAAGGCCCCACTTCCAAATACCATTAACATATGAATTTGCGGATTAATTTTCTAACGTGTGAATTTTGAAAGACAAATTGAAACCATAGCACCCAGAGTGATGGAAAGGGCCCAGATCTCAGCTGTACATGCAGTGGGTTGCACTGCAGTTGAGTAACTCAGAGGTAATGGCACAGCCAACTTTTATGGTAAGCAGTAAACAAGCCAGTCCCCCACCCCAGGTAGGGGGAAATCATATGACAGTCATGGCACTGACGTCACCCTCAACTAGCTACAGAAATGGCTAAGGATCAGAGCCATTTATCAGAGACTTAGGCCTTGTATGTAGCATATTCATCAAAGATGCGCACTTGGGACCTTGGTGGACTGCCTCACCCAACACAAAGTAAGGGGACTGTTAAGTGCCCTTGAAAGAAGGTCTCTTGTGTGGAATGAATTGTGTCTCCAAAAAAGATGTGCAGAGGTCCTAACCTCTGGTATTTGTGAATATGACTTATTTGAAATAAGATCTTTGCAGATATAATCAAGTGGAGATCATACTGAATTAAGATAAGCCCTTACCCAATGACGAGTATCCTTATAAGAGGAGAATTTAGACACAGACACAAACACATATTATATGATGATAAATGCAGATATTAGAGTGATATAACTATAAATCAACAAACACTAAGGCTTGATGGCAAATGCCAAAAGCTAGGAGAGGTAGTGAACACATTCTCGCTATATTAGCTTGAGCTGTCATGACAAAAATCATAGACAAGGTGGCTTAAACAACAAAAATTTATTTTCTCACAGTTCTAGAGGTGGGGAAGTCCAAGATCAAGGTGCCAGAAAATTCAGTTTCTGCTTAAGGGTCTTTTCCTGACTTGTAGAAAGCCACCTTCTCACAGTGTCATCACATGGCCTTCCTTCTGCATGCATGCCCACGCACACACACACGCTTAGAGAGAAAGAGAAGGAAATCAATGTTTTTCTCTTAAAAGGCCACTTGTACTATTGGATGTGGGCCCCACCCTTGTTACCTCATTTAACTACAATTATCTCCTGAAGGCCCTGTCTCCAAATACAGTCACATTGGCAATTAGGGTTTCAAGATATGAATTTTGGAAAGGGACAAAATTCAGCCCGTGGCATTCCCTTGGCACTTCTAGAAGAAACCAGTCCTGCCAACACTTTGATTTTAGACTTCTAGCCTTCCTTCAGAACTGTGAAAGGATAAATGTTTACTGTTTTAAGCCACAGTGTCTGGTACTTTGTTACAGTAGCCGTAGGAATCAAATATGGAATTTGGTACTGGAAAGTGGAGTACTGCTGAAACAAATGTCTAAGAATGTGAAAGTGGTCTTGAAATTGGGTAATGGCTAGAAGCTGGAAAAGTTTTGAAGGACGTGATAGAAAAAGCCTAGATTTTCTTGGACGAGTATGTTGCTACAAACTTGAATGCTAAAGGTGCTTTTGGCAAGAACTCAGATGGGTATGAAGGGCATGTTATTGGACACTGAAAGAAAGGAATCTTTGTTACAACGTGGCAAAGAGATTGCCTTGATTTTGATCTATTGTTGGGTGGGAAGCAGAAATTTTAAGTGCTAAAATTGGTTATTTCCCAAGGCAATTTCCAAGCAAAGTGTGGAAAGTGTGGCCTGATTTCTCCTTGCTGCTTATACTAACATGTAAGAGAAAAGAAATAGGCTGGGTGCGGTGGCTCACAACTGTAATCCCAGCACTTTGGGAGGCTGAGGTGGGTGGATCATTTGAGGTCAAGAGTTTGAGACCAGCCTGGCCAACATGGTGAAACCCTGTCTCTACTAAAAATACAAAAATGAGCCAGGCATGTTGGCCCGCACCTGTAGTCCCAGCTACCCAGAAGGCTAAGGCAGGAGAATTGCTTGAACCCAGGAGGCAGAGGTTGCAGTGAGTTGAGGTTGCACCACTGCACTCCAGCCTGGGTCACAGAGTGAGACTCCATCTCCAAAAAAAAAAAAAAAAGGAAAGAAATGAGTAAAATGAGGAAGCAATTATTAAGCAAAAAAGAACCATACTTGAACATTTGAAAAATTCTCAGCTTATCCATATTGCAGAAAATAAGAAAGCATGCTCTGGATAAAACACCAAGGGTATGGCTGGATGCACTTTTGCTGGAGAGATGAGCCATGTGACTCATCTTAGATCCATTCAACCATCTCTGCAGAAATACTGCAGGCTTGGACTGAAGAGGACAGAGACAGTGCAAAATGAAGAAAGGCTGTGAGACTTCTGGGATTCTGCAGGTAAGAAACAGGCTAATAGAGATACCCAGCTATAAATATGTTATTTTTCAAGAAAAGGGGAAAACTGTACCCCAAGTGTGGCTTGAGGCTAGTGGGGCGGCTGCTGTCACCACTGGCCCAGGTGACACAGGCCCAGAAAGGGCAGGGCTTTGGGGTGGGGCTATCATTAAGAGAAGAGAGGGCAGGGCTACCAAAGGAGCAGAGCATCAAGCCACACAGAATTGTTCCCAGAAAGGGCAGGGCTCTGGGATGGGACTATCATCAAGAGAAGAGAGGGCAGGGCTACCTAAGGAGCAGAGCATCAAGCCATACAGAATTGTTCTCATGCCTGGAAAACTAATGGAATTGGCCCTGTTAGGCTGCAAACTTTCTTTGGGCCAGTAACCCCTTCATTCCCTTTTACATTTTCCCTTTTTGGATGAAAATATCTATCCTATACCTATCATACCATTGTATTTTGGAAGCAAGTCACTTGTTTTCTAGGTTTTACAGGTCCACAAATGGAGAGGAATTTTGCCCCAGGATAGAATATACCCAGAGTCTCATCCATACCTGATTTACATAATTCAAAGGATGAGATTTGGGACTTTTTCAGCTGATTATTTTGGGATAAAATTTTAGACTTAGATTTCTTGCTGGAATAGATTATGACTTTGGGGGATGCTGGAATGGGATGCCAGGTTGCAACTGAAGTGGACTTTGGAGTGATGACTTTGCAAACCAAAGAACACCAAGTATTGCCAGCAACTGCCAAAGAATGGAACAGATTCTCCCTCAGTGCCTCCGGAAGGAATCAATCCTGCTAACAGCTTGATTTTGGTCTTCTAACCTCAACAGCTGTGATACAATAAATTTCTGTTGTTTCAAGCCTTCCAGTTTCTGGTACTTTGTTATGGCAGCCCTAGGAAATTAATATAATTTTCTTCATTATACTCAGAAGAAGATAATAATTATTTTCCTAGTATATTGAGATGGAGAATCTTATGTTACACTTTCTGATTACAACATTCTTACAACCCTAACATGAGTGTTTATTAGAATTCAGTTTGCCTATTTCTTCTAGAACACCCTAACCTTAATTGGTGAGTGTCTTTGTACCCTATGGATTGAATGTTTCAAGAGAAATTTGGAGCTGTGACCAAGATCTCTTCATATCCAAATAACGGAAGGATGAGAACAATTTAGCATCTTTCACTGGTTAGGAATACTCTTGAAGGCAAGAGAAGCTCATCAGATATGTCTCCTTCTTTGAAATAAAGGAGTTAAAGAGCACCAAGGATCAGAGCACTAGATTGTATTTAAAGTACACACTAAGTAGCCAGCCTGTCCACACTACGTTTTCTTTTTTGTAAACTGCCACCCACACTGACAGCCTCAAATAATAGAGTTAGACCCTGTTGCCATGTTTCTATCACATTTTATCAACCTGACCACATTGGATGAAGCTAAGGTTTGGACCTCTCACCTATGAAACAAATTCTCTCTCAGAATTCTAAACTAAGACATACTGAAACAGGCCCAATAATCTCATAGACAGTTGTTTTTGGATAAACATAGAAATTGACCCTTCTGCTGTTAAAGCTTGAAATTTGTATTTGCTTTATGGGTTCCTTCCTCAAGAAAGGACCTTCAGGCCTCTCAAAAAAGTATCAAAAAACTGAAACTCACCAGATGCCTCCTTGCCTCCCCCTAGATTGTCTTCTTACACATTGTTACATTTCTTCATAAACCCCTAGTTTTAGTCAGTCAGGAAAATGGATTTGAGACTGAGCTCCCATCTCTTTGGCTGCAGCACCCGATTAAAGTCTTCTTCCTTGGCAATACACATCATCTCAGTGACTGGCTTTCTGTGTGGCAAGCAGCAGGACCCAGACCAAAACCTATATCAACTGGGAAACAGTTGGAAATAGCCTCAGGTCTAGATGTTCCCACAAACTTAAAAGCAGGAGCAATGTATACTGATGACTAATGAGATTCCATCTGTGGCAAAAGGAAGCAGACTTGTGAACATGGAAGAGTTGAATAGGGAAGTTCCTTGTTTTCTGCTGGCACTCCTGCCCCCATGTCTGATTGTTCTTAATGTTCAGTTGTAGTTTCTGCCTTTGTAAACTGCAACCCACACTGACAGTCTCAGATAATAGAGTTAGAACCTTTCTATGAAATACCTGTTTCTTTATAATAAACACACTTACACTATTCTGTGTAGAATTTCAATTTATTTTAATCGGATATCTCATTTCCTTGATCTATAGATATGTTTCCCTAATGCAATTCAAGAAAGTATGGAATGATGTTGTTGTGTTTTTGTTTGTTTTTGAGATAGAGTTTCACTCTTGTTGCCCAGGCTGGAGCACAACGGTGTGGTCTTGGCTCACCACAACCTCTGCCTCCCAGGTTCAAGCGATTCTCCTACCTCAGCCTCCTGAGTAGCTGGGATGCGCCACTATGCCCAGCTAATTTTGTATTTTTAGTAGAGATGGGATTTCTCCATGTTGGTCAGGCTGGTCTCAAACTCCAGACCTCAGGTCGTCCACCCACCTCAGCCTCCCAAAGTGCTGGTATTATAGGCGTTAGCCACCGGAGCTGCCCAGAATGATGTTGGTTTTAAGAAATGACTCCTCAAAAAGAGCACCACTATAAATGGCTTTCTAGTGGTCCCTCTACTCTTGGCCACTCTGAGGCCCTTAGACTCATCAGAAGTCTAAATTAAACACCAAGAATAAGGAAATATTCTAGTGTTAGAACTTGAAAGATGAGATGAGACACAAAGTAGAAACCCAGGACTCAGAAATTCATAATTCTACTGTCTACTGGAGTAAGAACAATTTGAAATAAATTAAAAGTAAAGTAAAATTCATGATTTTCTGTTTTAACCAAGAATCCATTCATTTCCTTGCTTCTGGTCCCATACTATTGATAAGCATACAGTTCTCTTGGAAATTTGAGCCCTGGGTCGGATCAGTTCAGAGGGGCATAATATCTGTCTGCTTCATCGCTCTTTCAGCAGAAACAATGTTTACTTTCTGCTTTTTTTCCTAGAAAGAGAAAAATAAACCCTTCATAAGAATTCTCTTTAGTTTTTTATGTAAGATGTTTGCTGAACACAGCATAAATTCTGTTTTCTTTCTTTCTTTTCTTTTTTTTTGAGATGGAGTGTCACTTTGTCACCCAGGCTGGAGTGCAGTGGCACGATCTCAGCTCACAATCTCCACCTCCTAGGTTGAAGCAATTCTCCTGCCTCAGCCTCCCCAGTCTCTGGGACTACAGGCACGTGCCACCTTGCTCTGGCTAATTGTTGCATTTTTAGTAGAGATGGGGTTTCACCATGTTGGCCAGGCTGGTGTCAAACTCCTGACCTCAGGCAATCCACCCGCCTTGGCCTCCCAAAACGCTGGGATTACAGGCATGAGCCACCACACCTGGCCTATTCTGTTTTTCAAGGAGAACCCCATCCAGAAATGTTAGGAAATAAATATGCATAAATGCTTTTCCACAATGACAGCCACAGAACAAACCTGAAAATCAAATAGTTCTATGGATCTCTACATTTGAGTCTTTTCAGTGTAAAAGCTCTAAATAAAACAAATAACTTTTTCACATCAAATCTGTATTCATCAGCCACATGCAATTAGTAGTATTATTTGACATTCTCCTGCTGTAGCTCCATCTTATGAGAAAGGCATTCATTTATCAGCTGCTTTATCAGAATAAGAGAGAGGAAAGAACCAAAGTAGAGAAATGTTTACTTACCCTCACATACCATGGCTTTTGATTCTCCAAATCAAAACCATCATCCAAATAACCATACTAAAGAGTCTACTTGAAGGAAAAAAAAAAGAAACAAAAAGAAAGAGGCTTTGAGAATAAACAGTAAGTTTGTATTAAATATTTACTTTATAAAATTAGCATAAACATGAAATTGCAAAATACTATGATACTTTTGAGATAAAAGAAGATCAATTACAGATAGTAAAGATAGAATACCTGGCCTTTTACATTTTTTTCCTAATACATCAAATTAATGCATCTTTCAAATCAAATTATGTCTGTGAGTTCCACTGTTTAACTGTTGTTCTGAAAATATAAATCCTACTGAAATGAAATAAAAGTAGGTTGGAAAATTTCAACTTCTCAAATGGTGAAAAAGAAAATAGCAATGGAATGTAAATGAAAATTAAGAACCCACAACTCTTAATGCAGGATGACATTTAAAATTTAACTAATCCCCAAATAGCTTTCCGAGTCATCTGACCTAAATATATTAGAATGACAGCACCTGATCTTACATTAAAATGCATTACCAAAATCCTGATATTTTGAAAAGAAAAAAAGAGGTTGATATTTATCCCTTACAGTTCACACAAAATTCATAATAATCATGGTGGTATGTGAAACATCCCTAAAGAATTAATTGTCCTTTATATTGTAGTTTGGATTTCAATGATCTTGACATGAGCATAAATCAGTCACGAGCAAATGTTATGTGCTATCAAATGCTCATTTCAGATTCTTCATCTATTTTAAGAAGTCAGTTTTTTAAAATCGCAATCTCATTTTTGTTAAATTAAACCCTCTGAAAAGGAATGGCAAGTCTCTATACATACCATTTTCTTTACGCTCTATGAAGGCTACAGAATAAAGTTAATTCTATTTCTACAGTGAGCAAACATCAAATGAGATTTTCTATTGTTCTTTTCTTATAATGAATTTTAATCTTTTCTGCTTCTGTTAGAATCATGAAAGAATATGAATACCTCTTTTATGTCATTTCTGTAAAACCAAAAGTAAAGAGGCAGGCTAAGAAGGCTGAGAACTCAGGAGGTCTATTGCATTGGTGTTCCACTGTGGTCACAGCAGTTGTCTGCCTACTCCCTTCACTGCCACCCCTAAAGGCTAAGTGACAGCAACCTTGTGAATGAGGGTCTCTTTCATTTCCTTTACCCCTTTTCAGAATAAATCAAATTCTAGCAACTTATGCCCAGGATAGTTATTTTGGCTGAAATAGTCTACAGCTTACTGAGGACATGCTTTTTTTTTTTTTTTTTCTGAGACAGAGTCTCACTCCATCACCCAGGCTGGAGTGCAGTGGTGTGACCTCGGCTCATTGCAACATCTGCCTCCTGGGTTCAAGCAATTGTCTTGTCTCAGCCTCCCAAGTAGCTGGGGTTACACATGCATGCCACCACACCCAACTAATTTTTGTGTTTTTAGTAGAGACGAGGTTTCACTTTATTGGTCAGGCTGGTCTCTAACTCCTGAACTCAAGTGATCCACCCACTTTGGCCTCCCAAAGTGCTGGGATTACAGGTGTGAGCCACCACACCTGGCTGACATGCTTTTTTTTTTTTTTTAATTAAGGCAGTTCTGATTCATAAAATCGATTTAGAGCTCTTCTTTGAAAAGATGTTGTTGACACACAGTTGAAGATTTAAACATTTATCATCATAATCAAGTCCTAATTATTTTAAGAAACAACTGCAAGTCTTAACAGTAATAAAATTTTTATTTGGGGTTCCTAATTCAAGTTCATTTGCCCAGAATTTTCTGGAGGCCTGGTCTACACCACTGTGATATGGATACCAAAAGTAGTATCTAAACTACTTAGAAATTAGGCATAGCCATACACATGTAAAATCTTATTTTGCAGCATTGGTCAGTGTTCCTATACACTGAAAGAGAAAGTAAACCTGAAGTCTTCCTGTGTATATAATTTGAATGTTGCTTTTATTCCTAAATCATTAGTAACTGAGGAAACACAATGTATTACATATGTACAAATATAATCATGATCAGCTCAAACATCATTTCTGACTGTTTCACATTTCTATTTTATTTCCAAAACTCATGTATTCAAATATCTATTGTGTACCTGACTGTGGGCCAGGCACTTTTGGAGGCAAGAGGTGCAATAGTAAACACGATAGATGGGTACCCTACTATCACAGAGCTTACAGTCTGGAGTGGAGACAATGATAATAAAAAAGTAAAAGCAAAAATAATTTCATTTTAGAAAGTCATCAGTGCTGTGAACAAAATAAAACACAGGGACATACTGGAGAATGAAGGGGTAAGAGCAGGCTAGTGGGTAGATAAAGGCATCAAAAACAGCTCTCAAAGGAGATGGCATTGAACCGAGATTGAATAACGGGAAGAGGGCAATCATGGATTCAAAGTGTTCTAGGCAGCAAGAACAGGAAGATGGAATACATTTGGCACATTTAAGGAAGAGAAAGAAGCTTAGAGTGACTGGATATGGTGAGGGAGGGAGAGAGTGGTAAGGAATGACATAAGAAACACAGCAAGGACAGAGTAGCTAGAGTCATGTAAGCCATTGTAAGGATTAGGATTTTATTCTAAGCATAAAGAGAAGCCACTGAAGAAATGTAATCAAGGGGATTACATGATCTGATTCTTTTTTTAAAATTCCATGTTGACTTCTGGAACCAGAGTGGTGATTCACACCAGGATGTCTGCTCTGGTGGGCTGAGTGCTAAAGGGAACTGGAAGTGCCCTGGACTGAGGTGACCTAGGACTACCTCTGCCAAGTAGACTGTGTGAGGGTCCCTCATTCATTATGGGTGAGGTTGGCCGTAGCCTGCTTTCCAGGCTGGGGAGAGGTTTCAGCTCCACTCTTCCTGTCACCTCCAGCCATGTCATTTCATGAAATAAAGTACCAACAATTGAAGGAAATCCACCAATTGGAAAGGCTGTAGCTGGACGGTAACAGAAGCTCAACTTTAACAGGCATCTACAAAATGCTGAAGAAACCCAGTGTGTACAGAGCAGAAGGATAATAAATCCTGGTTTGTAGCATTCAGCAACCAAATTAAGTAGCAAGTCTATTTATACTGAATGTAAATGTAAAACATAATGGAGTGTTGCCTAGCAAAGGGGAAAAATGCTTTGTCCCACATAGTATTTCTGACTGCTGCTTGGTTAGAACATAAAAATGATTGCTATTTCCTAATGAGTATTGTTTAAAAGGCACATTTTTATGGGCTTTAGTCCTGTAAATAATATTTGTAATGATCACGAATTCTCAACAAGCTGAGGCGGGAAAGGAAAACAAATCTGTAATGAAATAAGTCTATAGAGGCCAATGTTGAGAAGGGGAAAAGAAAAATAGTAATAATTATATGTAGCAGGCTCTTATCATAGCTGTATCATTTCACCCATATAAAAGCCTACCAGTGAAGGGCACTGTTATTTTAATAAAGATGAAGAAACTGAGGCCCAAAGACATTAGGAGCTTGCCCATTATCATGAAACAAGTCGGCATCAGAGCTGTCTCTATAGTCACAGCTAAACCTGAGTACAGACTCTGAGTTTTTTCCATTACACCAAGCAAGGTCAAAGCCAACAATAAAATAACTAGATATTATATTCAGAAGGAATGAAGCCAATGATCTCTGAGAAAGCTACGTACAAAATAACCTATGTGTCCTTCCCAGTGACCTTCCATTTCCAACACTGCTGACCCTTGCTGCTACCAAGGTCTCAAGACAGGACTGCTGTAAATGAGGCAATTTGTGTATTTGTCCCTCAGCCTTCTTATTGGACCTTTTTTCTACCCAGCAATGCCTTCATGTTTCCTTTATTCTCATGGTTTTTTTGACCCCCACAATTATCAGCCTCTGCTCCCAAATTCTTCATTCACCTTAGAGTGAAAATGATTTATGTCAAGCAGACAAATCTAAAAGAGATATTCACGTTTTGAGGATAAGATAGTTAAGTTGTTAAAATTAATCACTGTATTTTTTTTTTTTTTTTTTTTTTTTTTAGAAATCAGTCAGTAGATGGGGGAGCTTTAAGAGAACGAGGGCTTGTCTTGGTCCTCAAGTCAATCTTCACAGAAGGTACTCTAGTGTGCCTGACATAGATTCGGGTCCAATAATGGCCACATCAAAGCCTACCCACCTTATCTCCTACTTTCTTCCCTCCAGACGGACATTCCAAACATGTTTTGTCCTTTTCCATTTCTGCAATTTGCCGACTGCCATGCACCCCACCTGAAACTCATTCCTTTTCTTTATCCAAACTCTACTCACCCTTACAACAGCTCTTGTTGAGGGCCAGCATTTTTTAAGTAATCATTTTTACTAGCATTAAATGTAAGTTCCATGTTAAAACTTTTAAAATTCAGAATCATTTAAAGAAGAAAGTTTTTAAATCAAGGTGCTTCTACTACGGAGATAACAATTTTTAATAAGCTTTACCTTGTCCTTAAGCAGGTAAAGACCTAATCATTCCAACTCTCTCTCAATCTCCCCCTTCCCCCACTCCTTTGAATTCCTTCAGTTTACCTACTGTAACATTCAGTTGCCCAGACACTTATTCAATTACTCCTTTAATAAATGTTTGTTTAGTCCAGCTACTCTGCATCAGCATCATGCTAGATTCCACGATGGTAAACAAGACAGATATGATTTCTACCTGCGTGAAATTTACAATTTAGTGTCTCTAATTAAGACATAACATATATAACTTCCTAATGTAATAATCCGTGCATTATAGAAGTGAATATTTTCTCCCAAGTGAACTGAACATCCCTGGGGTCAGAAAACACATAATGTAGTATAATCAAATACTTAGCCAGTTATTACAATGCCCTGAGGATACACAAAGGCATAAAAGCAGCCTTATGTCTTCATATCAAAAACTGGCTTTATACATATTCATCTAAGAGTTTCAATTATATAGAAAAGAGCCTTATCAATGAGACATTGTTGATTTATTAACATTCTGTTCTATTCTTTTCTATTCCATACTACTTCATTTTGATTTATAATGTATAATAACATAGTCAAATTTTTGTTTCAGGATTACAGTTTATGGTCTGTCCAAGCAGAAATTAAGTCTAGTTTTTATTAGCATAGTTTCTGATCAAAATAAAACTAAAAATTATTATCTGATCAGACACAATCAAAAGATGGGAAATTACAGTGAAATAAGTAGCATATGTTAACTCAAGAATATGTAACTATAATAACTGTGACTAACTGCATGGAATCTGGCACATGGTACATGCTAAAAAATATTTGCGACCAGGCACAGTGGCTCACGCCTGTAATCCCAGCACTTTGGGAGGCCGAGGTGGGCGGATCACCATGAGGTCAGGAGCTCGAGACCATCCTGGCTAACATGGTGAAACCCTGTCTCTACTAAAAATACAAAAAAAGAAAGTAGCTTGGTGTGGTGGCAGGCACCTGTAGTCCCAGCTACCCAGGAGGCTGAGGCAAGAGAATGGCGTGAACCCGGGAGGTGGAGCTTGCAGTGAGCTGAGATTGCGCCACTGCACTCCAGCCTGGGCAAAAGAGTGAGAATCCGTGTCAAAAAAAAAAAAAAAAAAAAAATTGCTAGACGAGTAAGTGGTATCAAGAGATCTTGGATAAGAAAAGCAGGTGTGCAATGAAGAAGCACCAGACTATATGTCAAGTGTCCTGGTTTCTACTTCTTCAGATAACTTCCTTTTCCTTCAGAGGCCTTGGTCTCTTCACATACAAAGAAGGGCTTAGATTATCCAGCATTCAGTGCTTTTATAGAAGATGTAAAGCAGGTACCGCAAGTAATATTTATTGTGACATGTTTTGTTAGACTTTTCCTAACAACTGAACATAGATAAATACACATTCTATATATGACTTCAAATCAAAAGCTGTTCCTTGCAGTTTTGTTCATAAATTAACTCTCAGTATATATAGAAATATACCATATCCTATAAGATTATGATATACAGCCAGGCACAGTGGCTCATGTCTGTTATCCCAGCACTTTGGGAGGCCAAGGCAGGAGGATCACTTGGGCCCAGAAGTTTGAGACCTGCCTGAGCAACATAGCAAGAACCTCTCTCTATAAAAAATGTTTTAAAAACAGCCAGATATGGTGGGCCATGCCTGTAATTCCAGTTACTTGGGAGGCCGAGTGGGAGGATCACCTGAGTCCAGGAAGTCAAGGCTTCAATGAGCTGTCATTACACCGCTGCATTCCAGCCCAGGCAACAGAATGCGACTGTCTCAAAAAAAAAGTTATGATGTACAAAGTTTAGCATCTGTTGGGCAAACCTTTGATTACCTATGATCTTTTCTGTTCATCTGAAGTTATCAAGTTATCAGCTCATTGCTCATTTCATAAACTAAAAAATAAATTCCATATTTCTATCAGAAAGAACATTCGTTATGTTTTTTAGGAGATTTTTCCTTTGATGACCTTTTAGTTTTTATTTTTCTTTTTTTTTTTTTTTTGAGATGGAGTCTTCCTCTGTGACCCAGGCTGAAGTGTAGTGGCTTGATATCTGCTCACTGCAACCTCCACCTCCTGGGTTCAAGCAATTCTCCTGCCTCAGCCTCCTGAGTAGCTGGGATTAAAGGTGTGTGCCACCACACCCGGCTACTTTTTTTTTTTTTTTTTTTTAAGTAGAGATGGGGTTTCATCATGTTGGTCAAGCTGGTCTCAAACTCCTGATCTCGTGATCCACCTGCCTTAGCCTCCCAAAGTGCTGGGATTACAGGCATAAGCCACCGCACCCAGCCTTATATTCTCTTTCTTATATCTCCCTGGTAATTGTCACTTTGAACCACCCACAATCCTTTATTAAGTACTACGGAAATACCAAAACTAGACATATCTTTGCCTTTTCACATTTACAGATGAGCTAATGAGCACAGATCAATAAGAGGACCTGCCTACAGAAAAAGCAGATATCAGGCCACAGAAATCTCAAACATACATTTATTTTTATACAACAAAATCTTCTTAGTTCTGATATCAAGGTTACTTCTACCCCAGATCACCCTCCAGCCTTAACTCATCAAACCGCCTCATGTACATTAAGTTTCAAGCATATTGAACTGTGGTTTCCTAAACATCTAATGCATGTTCTTGCCCACGGTGACCTTTCTGCAAAAATTCCCTTTCAGCCTGGCCTCTCTTGTTTACATTGCTCCTGCTCATTCTTCAGAACTCAACTCAGGCATCACCTTCTCTGAGAAGTGATTCTTGGTACCACCCTTACCCAAGGGTGCATTTGGATCTCCTCCCACAGCCCTTGTGCAAATCTCTATAGTTGTCTTTCTTTTATGTTTCTCTCATTGAACTATAAGCTCTTCGAAGGTAAAAACCATCTCTTATTCATCTTTCTTATCTCTATAAGAAAGCACACAGTAGGTACACAGGAAATGCTCATTGTTGGGTGAATGAATGTGTCAATAGTGAATTTAAAAAAACAAAAAAAAAACCACCTTTCTGTATCAGAGCTGTAAAAAAGCAACTTAAGAGAACAAACCAAAGACAGGGTCTCAGAATCTTTCTTCCCTCATAGCATATTCTCCAAATAGTAGATTTAATTCAGTGAATCCATTACACTGTAGGCTTCAGGAGAGCAGAAATCCAGCCCTTCCTTTGCAATTTCTTCTGATAGGCCCACATAGAATAAAGAGCTTAAAAATGTTTTTTTGTTGGAAATTACTTCCATTTAGGTCCCCTTTCCACCATGGACATTTAAAATCGCTTATATTGTAGGCTTTGAACCATGTATGTAAGACTACTTAGAAGTTAACCTAAGGTAGGAGGATAATTTATCTAAATGCTCCCTGCAAATCTGATGCAAGTGCCTCAAGACCACACTTGCAGAAACACATAGATCTTTAAAATAGAAGATCCTCATGGAGCTTGCAGTCCATCCTCTTCATTTCATTGATGAGGCCAGTGAGACACAGAGCTTAGGTGAGTTGTCCAAAACTGTGCAGCCAGTTGGTTAGAGGGCTCAAGGAGAAGTAGCCAGGGGATTAGCAGATTTCCCCAATCTACTTGCAAACAGGCCCCTTAAGATATCTCAAGCCAGGAACCCTGAAAGCCTTTTAATTTCCCTGCTTGATGTTTATGCATTGGTTTCTTAAAAATCCTCGTTTTTCCTCCCAATATTTTCCAAATTAAACATTCAGAGAAAAAGAATAATAATAATAATTTAGATAAAGATTGGGTCTTAAGTATCAATGACATTAGATGATACTTGAAGTTGATGAGTTGTTTGGCAATATTAAGTAGTATATGTGAGAAGGGTTCACAGAGAGACTCTAGGAGCATTTGAGGAGCATTGGTAGCACTTACCATTCTTAGAGGGACTGCAGAAAACAAAACAGGGGTCCAAAGTGTCTGAAGCTTCTTTTATTATGAGAGAGTGATATCAAGGCATTACTCTTTTAGTTATTGCCTCACTGACACTAAATAACAACCCATCCCAAAACTCAGTGGAATACAACAAGCTTTTGTTTCCATGCTCATGAGACTGTAGGTTGACTGTAAATCAGCTGGTCCAGGCTGGGAGCAGCTGAGCAATTCTGTTTCAGACTACAGATTCAGCTGGGCTTGGCTCCTTAATGCAAGTTGAGTTCACATCTGCGATACGTGTGTGTGTGTGTGTGTGTGTGTGTGTGTGTGTGTGTGTGTGTGTGTGTGTAAATTCTGGAAACTAAGATAAAGAAGGAGCAGCTACCTGGAAGAAGCTCTTCTCATCACGATGGCAAAAACCAAGCTCTACCACACACCTTTGCTCACTTTATGTCTACAAATATCCCACCGCCCAGGTCAAGTCACATGGCCCAGCCAAAAACCAGTGAAAGGGGGAATATACTCTACCCACAGAAAGATATATAAGAGAGTGAATTTTTGCTGATCAGAAGGCTATGCTATCATAACTACAAACCCGCCTTAAAATTTGAATCCCTCTAACCAATATTTGGAAAGAAGTACATTATTTAATTAAACTTTACATTAACATATTTAAATATTATCACTTGTCTTCCTATTTTATGCAAAGATATAGGGAGATAAAGGCAGATAATGGCAAAGAGGACGCCAGGAACTCAACTGACCTATTTGGTTACTAATGATCAAATACGCTGGTAAACCCAAAACAGTACTCAGCCAAGTTGAAACAGTCCATATAGGTCACCTAAAATTGCATCTGGGTGAAAGTTTTGGAGGAAATACTATTTATACACGTAACAAGGGGATAGAAACAGGGATATCAGGTTTTATTCTAATATGTTTTGGTTCTAACCAGCGTATGGTAGAAAAGTCTATTTATTGCCCTCTTCTCATTTTAGTCCATTATCTCAACTCAGTCTGGCTCTCATCATTCCACCAGGGCTACCTACCTCCCATTTTAGACAATGTACGTCTTTGACTGTGAGATTATGTATGGGATTATCATATTTTATTATTAAAACTGATTTCTCATAAATATAGGACTAAAATATCAGCACTATCAATGACGTTCAGATTAGGAAGTATGGAGTCACCACATTTATTTTAAAAGTATATAACTAAATATTTGTCTAGGGTAGTCCCGATGTATATTCGATGTCCCAGCATAATTTCTAAATAATTTTTTTATTTTTAATTTTTGTGGGTACCTAGTAGGTGTATGGTCATTATGTTAAGTGAAATAAGACAGGCATAGAAAGACAAACATTGCATGTTATCACTTATTTGTGGGATGTAAAAATCAAAACAATTGAACACCTAGAGATAGTATAAGGAGGATTACCAGTGGCTGGGAAGCTCACCATAATTATTTATAATGGCCCCTCTCACTCTCAAAATCATGCTGATTTGGCTAATAAATTATATGGTGAACCCAATTATAAAAGATCACATAATGATCTAGAGACCATCACATTAGCTGCTTAGCCCCACCTAATCTTTGGTGAAAATCAGTTAAACTATTTCAAATAGTTCTGAAATCACTGGCAGCTGTATAATCAGGCTAATTTTCATTTATATTTGTCCAACTCTAATGCCTTTTCTCTCAATATTCTATAAACATATTTCAACTGTGTTTTGTCAGAATCCACTATAATAATACGTTTTGTTTATTGCAGCTGGTTTTCTGGTCAATTTTCTGAAATTCCAGAGATGTAAGTATATGCTAAAGTGAGAAGCTATAATCTCTCAAGTGGTTCAGAGAAGCAATAATCTCTCAAGTGCCTTCATTTGGCAAGAGGACAAAGCCTTCAAATTATTATTATTTTTCATAAGACAATTCCTTTCATTGTTAACCATCCTAGGGCCAGAATTGTTTTAATCCACAGATTCTTGTTGGTTTAGAAATATTTAGACATTTTGTTTCCTGTATTGTAGGTTCTATATGCAAAGTCTTCGTCAATGTTTTTGGACCAACATAGTAATTGATATTTGGGCCAATGCAATATAGAACAAAATCCACCACTATCCTTATACCCCAAGACTGATCTGATTTTTTGATTTCAAGGTCAGTTCATGAACACTCAGTTACTACATCTGTGCTACCAATCAGATCAAACCAATGATATGGCTAATAATTTTTAAACAATGGATTATTCAACAAAGAGAGTATAGACTCAATGCAGAAACTATAAAAGTAGGTCAGAAATATCCACAATAAGATAAATACTATTTGTAAACTGTCTTCTTTTGAGACAGCTAACTGCCCAGTGAAAACATTTTTTTATTTTCTTGTTGGCCTTTCAACAATGGGGGTTGCTTCTATCCTCTTTCTGTTGAAACTGCCAGAATTCTTATTTCATTTCTAACCCATTCTTTATTAGTAACCACACTTTAATTTTAGATGCTAAATTGCATCTGGTGCTCTCCACCTTGGTTTGTCTGACTGCTTGATGTGCTTGCAGAACACCATTCAGAACCCTGAAAAATCATCAGATGTCATTGTATCATATGAGAAATGATGGCTAGGTCTAGGAAATGGATAACAAAGGATCTTGTCACTTAAACAAGTAAACAATCTGTCTGTTTGATCAAAGGAAAAAATCAATCTTACCAATTTTAGTTCCATGATAGGAAAAATAAACTAATGCTTACCCTTGCAGCTGCTTCTGATGATTATAAAGCTAGAAAAAACAGCTCAATAATCAGGCTTCATGAGAATTCCTGTTTAAATACTACCTTATAATTAATAGACTAACCCTTCAATTTTCATTTGAAAATTAATTCTCAATTTGGCTGGAGTGCACATGACAAGGTAACGCATATAGTAGATATCCAAATAGATACTAACTGACCGATAAGCAATGACTGATATGGTCATTTTCCTCCACTCCACAAAATACTAAGTACCTAATGTGGATTACAGAAGCCTGATACAATACTCTCTTTCCTGACAATCACAGACAAAATAAAATATCCCAGAAAAAGGCTTTTGTATCTGTTGTTCTTAAACCTTTCTACAATATCATTTTTGAATAAGACTGTAGGCCATGCATACCAATTTGAGTCACAAGGCACTATGGAGTCCCATATTATACCAGGAAAGCACAAAACAGTATTCTGTGATGTCACAGAATAGAGAATGTTACATCAGCAAATATTTTAACAAAGTACAATATATATCTATAAAAAAGCATATATGTATAAGTATACAGGCATTTTATACTTGAATTTAACACTAAACATATAGTGAACATCCTCATTTTTCTTTAACTATTTATAAAACATATCAAAATTTTCCAAAATTTTTAGGTTATCTTGTGAAGATCAGCAGATTCACAGAAATGCTAGATAGATATTCAGTAAACTGAATATAACAGCTTTTGCTAAGTGATACTATAGCAACCTTTATTTTTACTCTAGAAATTATCCTCACACACAAAAAACACTCTGCTATTTCATGGATTCAGTGAAATCTTATAAAGAAGTCTAATGGGTATAGTGTTTCTTGTTGTGATGATGAAGATGTTCCAGAATTAAATCATAGTGTCAGTAGCACTGTCTTGTGAATATACTAAAAAACTACCAATAACATACTTCCAAAGGATGAATCTTATTGTATGTGAATTATAGTTCAATAATCCAGAAGAAATAACTCCTCTATTTGATAAAAAATCTGTCTTATTTAATGTTATACATTAAAGCAATATAATTAACACAATATTCTGATTAATAATCACATATAATTTGAAAAACTTCCTTCAGTGTTAATAGCAAAGAAGATAATAATATGAAGTTTTATTTTATTTGTGAGGGTGGGCAAGAGAAATAGTGTTCATTTCTAATTCAGGGACTAACTTTCATAGAGGTTGTAATAATTTACAATCTCATCAACAATATAAGCATTCCCTTTTCTCTGCATCATTGCCAAAATCTGTTATTTTACTTGTTCACAATAGACATTCTACTGTATAAGATGATATCTCATTGTTGTTTTAATTTGTATATCTCTGATGATTAGTGACATTGATCAATTTTTCATATGCTTATGGGCCATTTGTACATCTTCTTTTTAAAAATGTCTGTTCTTTTCCTTTGCCCACTTTTTAATGGGGTTGTTTTACTCTTGCAAATTTGTTTAAGTTTCTTATGATGCTAGATATCAGGCCTTTGTTGGGTGCATAGTTTGCAAATATTTTCTCCCATTCTGTAGGTTGCCTGTTTATTCTGTTGATAGTTTCTTTGACTGTACAGAAGCTCTTAAATTTAATTAGATCCCATTTGTCAATTTTTGCTTTTGTTGCTATTGCTTTTGGTGTTTTTCTCATGAAATTTTTGCTCATTCTCTATGTTCAGGATGGCATTGCCTAAGTTGTCTTCTCGAGTTTTTATAGTTTTGGGTTTTACATTTAAGTCTTTAATCACTCTTGAGTTGATTTTTGTATATGGTGTAAGGAAGGGGTGCAGCTTCAATCTTCTGCTTATGGTTAGCCAGTTATTCCAGCACCATTTATTGAATAAGGAGTCTTTTCCCCATTGCTTGTTTTTGTCAGGTTTGTCAAAGATCAGCTGGTTGTAGGTGTGTACCCTTATTTCTGGGCTCTCTATTCTGTTTCATTGCTCTATGTCCCAGTTTTTGTACCAATACCATGCTGTTTTGGTTACTGTAACACTGTAGTATATAATTTGAAGTCAGGTAATGTGATGCTTCCAGCTTTGTCCTTTTTGCTTAGGATTGCCTTTGCTATTTGTGATCTTTTCTGGTTCTATACAAAGGATGTCATTGGTTGTTTGATAGGAATAACAATGAATCTGTAAATTGCTTTGGGCACTATGGCCATTTTAATTATAATGATTCTTCCTATCCAGGAGCATGAGATGTTTTTCCATTTGTTTGTGTCATCTGATTTCTTTGAGCAGTGTTTTGTAATTCTTATTGTAGAGATCTTTCACCTCCCTCTTTATCTGTATTCCTAGGCATTTTATTCTTTTTGTGGCAATTGTGAATGGGATTGCCTTCCTGACTTGGCTCTCAGGTTGGCTGCTGTTGGTGTATAGGAATGCTAGTGATTTTTGTACACTGATTTTGTATACTGAAACAATTCTAAAGTTGTTTATCAGCTGAAGGAGATTTTTGGCCAAGACTATAGAGTTTTCTAGATACAGAATCATGTTGTCTGCAAACACGGATAGCCTCACTTACTCTCTTCCTACTTGGATAACTTTTATTTTTTTCTTTTGCTTGATTTCTCTGATTAGGACTTGCAATACTATGTTGAATAGGAGTGGTGAGAGAGAGCATCCTTGCCTTTTGCCAGTTTTCAAGCGGAGTGCTTTTAGCTTTTGCCCATTTAGTATGATGTTTACTGTGGGTTTGTCATAGATGGCTTTTATTATTTTGAGACATGTTTCTTCAATACCTAGTTTATTGAGAGTTTTTAACATGAATGGGCATCAAATTCCGTTGAAAGTTTTTTCCACATCTATTGAGACAATCATGTGGATTTTGTGTTTAGTTCTGTTTATGAGATGAATCACATTTATTGATGTGTGTATGTTGAACCAACCTTGCATCCTGGGGATGAAGCCTACTTGATTGTGATGAATTATCTTTTTGATGTGTTGCTGGATTCAGTTTGCAAGTCTTTTATTGAGGATTTTTGTGTAAATGTTCATCAAGAATATTGTCCTGAAGTTTTCTTTTTTTGTTGTATCTCTGCCTGATTTCAGTGTCAGTATGAAGCCGGCGTCACATAATGAGTTGGGGAGAAGTTCCTCCTCCTCGATTTTTTGGAATAGTTTCAGTAGAAATAGTACCAGCTCTTCTTTGTACATCTGGTAGAATTTGGCTATGAATCCACCAGGTCATAAGCATTTTTTGGTTGGCAGGCTATTTATTACTGATTCAATTTTGGAGCTCATTATTGGTCATTTCAGGGAATTAATTTCTTTCTGGGTCAGTCTTGGGAGGGTGTGTCCAGGAATTTACCCATCTCTTCTAGGTTCTCAGACCCTGAGAAAAATGCCCCAGTCAGGAGCAGATTAACAACTGCTGTGCCACAATCACAACACAGGGAAATACAGGTGGTTCTGCTTCCATGGCCAAATGATTGGGAGTGGGACCTGCTTACATTTGAGGGAATAATTGAGGAAAACTTCCCCAGCCTTGCTGGAAACCTAGACACCCAAATATAAGAAGCTCAAAGAACACCTGGGAAATTCATTGCAAAAAGATCATTGCCTAGCCACATAGTCATCAAGTTAGCTAAAGTCAAGACAAACGAAAGAATCTTAAGAGCTGTGAGGCAAAAGCATCTGGTAACCTACAAAGGAAAACCTATCATAGCAACAGCAGATGTCTCAGCAGAAAATCTACAAGCTGGAAGAGATGGGGGTCCTAGTTTTAGCCTCCTTAAAACAATTATCAGCCAAGAATTTTGTATCTAGTGAAACTAAGCTTCATAAATGAAGAAAAGATACAGTCTTTTCCAGACAAATGCTGAGAGAACTCACCCTACCAAGCCAGCTCTACAAGAACTGCTAAAAGGAGTTCTAAATCTTGAAACAAATTCTTGAAATACACTAAAATAGACACTCCTTAAAGCATAAATCTCACAGGACCTATATAACAATAACACAATGAAAAAAAGGTACTCAGGCAACAAACAGCACGATGAATAGATTAGTACCTCACATCTCAATACTAACGTTGAGTGTAAATGGCCTAAACGCTCCTCTTAAAAGATACAGAATGGCAGAAGGGATAGGAATTCACCAACCAAGTTCATACTGTCTTCAGGAGACTCACTTAACACATAAGGACTCACGTAAACTTAAGGTAAAAAGGTGGAAATAGATATTCCATGTAAATGGACATCAAAAGGGCAGGAGTAGCTATTTTTATATCAGACAAAACAAACTTTAAATTGGCAGCAGTTTAAAAAGACAAAGATATAATGATAAATGGACAAGTCCAACAGGTAAATATCACAATCCTAAATATATATGCCCCTAACACTGGAGCTCCTAAATATATAAAACAATTACTACTAGACCTAAGAAATGAGATAGAAAACAACAAAATAATAGTGGGGAACTTTAGTACTCCAATGACAGCCCTAGACAGGTCATCAAGAAAGAAAGTCAACAAAGAAACAATGGACTTAAACTATACCCTACAACAAATGAACTTAACAGATATTTATAGAACATTCTACCCAACAACTGCAGAATATACATTCTATTCATCAGCACATGGAACATTCTCCAAGATAGACCATATGATAGGCCACAAAACAAGTCTTTGTAAATTTAAGAAAACTGAAATTATATCAAGTACTCTCTCAGACCACGGTGGAATAAAAATGGAAATCAACTCCAAAAGGAATCCTCAAAACCATGCACATATGTGGAAATTAAATAAGCTACTTCTGAATGATCATTGGATCAACAATGAAATCAAAACAAAAATTTAAAAATTATTTGAACTGGATAACAGTGATACAACCTATCAAAATCTCTGGGATACAGCAATGCTAAGAGGAAAGTTCATAGCATTAAATTTCTATATCAAAAAGTTTGAAAGAGCACAAGTAGACAATCTAAGGTCACACCTCATGAAACTGGAGGAACAAGAACAATCCAAACACAAATCCAGCAGAAGAAAATAAATAGTGAAGATCAGTGCAGAACTAAATGAAATTGAAACAAAAAAAGATAAATGAAACAGAAGCTGGTTCTCTGAAAATACAAGTAAAATTGATAGATCATTGCAAGATTAGCCAAGAAAAAAGAAACAATGAGCTCAATTAGAAGTAATATGGAAGATATTACTACTAATACCACAGAAATACAAAAGATTATTCAAGGCTACTATGAACACCTTTATGCACATAAACCAGAAAACCTAGAGGTAATGAATAAATTCCTGGAAATATACAACCCTCCCAGATTAAACCAGGAAGATACAGAAACTCTGAATAGACCAATAACAAGCAGAGAGATGGAAATGGTAATTTCAAAATTGCCAAAAAAAAAGTCCAGGACCAGATGCATTCACAGCTGAATTCTATCAGACATTCAAAGAAGAATTGATACCAATCCTATTGACAGTATTCCACACAATAGAGAAAGAAGGAATCATCCCTAAGTCATTCTATGAAGCCAGTATCACCCTAATACCAAAACCAAGGAAGGACATAACAAAAAAAAAGAAAACTACAGACCAATATCCCTGATGAACATAAATGCAAATATCCTCAACAAAATACTAACTAACCAAATGCAATAGTATATTAAAAAGATAATCCACCATGATCAAGTGGGTTTCATACCAGGGATGCAGAGTTGGTTTAACATATCCAAGTCAATAAATTTGATACACCACATAAACAGAATTAAAAAAACAAAAATCACATGATCATCTCAATAGATGCAGAAAAAAGCATTTGACAAAATCCAGCATCCCGTTATAATTAAAACCCTCAGAAAAATTGGCATAGAAGGGACATAACTTAAAGTAACAAAAGCCATCTAGGACAAACCCACAGCCAACATTACACTGAATGGGGAAAAGTTGAAAGAATTCGCCTCTGAGAACTGAAACAAGACAAGGATGTTCACTTTCACCACTTCTATTCAACATAATACTGGAAGACTCCTCCAGAAAACTCCTAGAACTGGTAAATGAATTCAGTAAAGTTTCAGGATACAAAATTAATGTACACAAATAAGTAGCTCTGCCATATGATAACAGCAACCAAGCTGACAATCAAATCAAGAACTCAACCTCTTTTACAATACCTGCAAAAAAAAAATTAAATGCTTAGGAATATAACTAATCAAGGACCTGAAAGACTTCTACAAGGAAAACTATAAAACACTGCTGAAAGAAATCATAGACAACACAAACAAATGGAAACATCCCATGCTTATGGATGGGTAGAATCAATATTGTGAAAATGATCATACTGCCAAAAGCATTTTACAAATTCAAAGCAATTCCCATCAAAATACTACCATCATTTTTCACAGAACTAGAAGAAATAATCCTAAAATTCATATGGAACCAAAAAAGAGCCCACATAGTCAAAGCAATACTAAGCAAAAGGAACAAATCTGGAGGCATCACATTACCTGATTTCAAACTATGCTATAAGGCCATAGTCACCAAAACACCATGATACTGGCATAAAAATGGGCACATACACCAATGGAACAGAATAGAGAAAGCAGAAATAAACCCAAATATTTACAGCCAACTGATCTTCAACAAAGCAAGTAAAAACATTAAGTGGGGAAATGACAACCTGTTCAACAAATGGTGCTGGTATAATTGGCAAGCCACATGTAGAAGAATGAAACTGGATCCTCATCTCTCACCTTATACAAAAAGCAACTCAAGATGAATCAAATACTTAAATCTAAGACCTGAAACTATATAAATTCTAGAAGATAACATGAGAAAAACCCTTCTAGACAGTGGCTTAGGCAGACTTCATGACCAAGAACCCAAAAGCAAATGCAATAAAAACAAAGATAAATAGATGTGACTTAATTAAACTAAAAAGCTTCTGCACAGCAAAACAAATAATCAGCAGAGTTAACAGACAAGCCATAAAGTATGGGAAAATTTTCACAACTTATATATCTGACATAGGGCTAATATCCAGAATCTGCAAAGAACTCAAACAAATGTCACAGTCAAATTTCATCTTCATAGCAGATACTAATGAATTATCCAGTGTGCTACCCTCTTGCTACACAAATACCAAAGTAATTTGGGCCTTCTCTGTATTTACTTGACATAAGGAGAATTCAATTTTGCTTCTATTTCCAGACATTTAATTAGGCTGAAGGTACTCTTTTCTAAGTTAGCAAGCAGTTATAAAGGCTTATGATTTTACCTAGTGATTTATAATGCAGTAAACACAAATCCGTTATTTAACAGGATCCACACGGTCCCCTGTAAATTGATCTTGTTAAACATTTATCAATATTTCAAATGAAAAGGTTTGTTAATAAAATTAAGTAGAACTTTCACAGGCTTGGTTGGTACAGATGGCTCAAGAATTAATCCAAGCCGGGCGCGGTGGCTCACGCCTGTAATCCCAGCACTTTGGGAGGCCGAGGAGGGTGGATCACAAGGTCAGGAGATTGAGACCATCCTGGCTAACACGGTGAAACCCCGTCTCTACTAAAAATACAAAAAATTAGCCGGGTGTGGTGGTAGGTGCCTGTAGTCCCAGCTACTCAGGAGGCTGAGGCAGGAGAATGGCATGAACCTGGGAGGCAGAGCTTGCAGTGAGCCGAGATCACACCACTGCACTCCAGCCTGGGCGACAGAGCGAGACTCCATCTCAAAAAAAAAAAAAAAAAAAAAAGACTACACATTAGGTACAGTGTACACTGCTTGGGTGATGGGTGCACCAAAAGTCTCAGAAATCACCACTAAATAACTTATTCATCTAACCAAACACCACCTGTTCCCCAAAAACCTATTGAAATAAAAAGCCTGGACCCACCTTCCAAGGTTATGCTTTAGTTAGTCTAGTGAGAAGCCTAATCATAGTCTTTGAAAACTCTCCAGGTGATTCTGTAATTAATCAAGATTGAGAACCACCATTCCTAAATCTCACTCCCTGTACAGCTCAAACTTTACCTCTTCTTTAAGTTTCTCTGTGTACTTTTGCTTGAGGTAATATTCTTTTCTCCAAACTACCATAACCATCTGAATCTTTCCTATGGCCTCTTCTTGGTGTACCTGGCATTCCAGTTACTTATGAACATGGGATATATCTCATACTCAGCTATGGCTGTCTTTAGAGATGACATTTGTTTGCAAATATTAAGTCCTCAATACCTATTTGTCGTATGAATTAATGAATGCACATGCTTGCACACATTCCCTACACTTGATCTCATACCCCATCCCACACCCTTATTGATCCCCTGCTACCTTGTTTCCCTTCCCCACAAATTCACAATCAGTTCAGGGCCCCAATCATTTTATGCAACTATTAAGCTTAAAACACACAGAGAAGACAAGAGTTGGGTAAATTAAAAGGTCTGTTATATTCCTAACAGACTGTTTGTAACCAGCAAAGTTAGAACTGTAAATATCCAACTTACCTTTAATTGACTAACACTGCCAGCTTCCTGGTGTTTAATCCATACCTATACATTTTGTCTTTGAATATAAAAAGAACTACTCACCATTGTATTGTCTTTCACTTTGCACAGTGTGCACTATTCTTACGTTCAATTTAATGCCTATGTCCTCTTTTCTATTTTACGTAATGCTGTGATACCACATGACAGCTAAGTTCTAAGTATCTTCAGATATTGTAGATTTGTCATAATATGAGATAAATAGTTTTTGCCTCTCTTATAGATAATAAGTTGAGTGATTGCTTTAAGACCCTACAGGAATATATAAGACCATGTTTGGAAAGACTCAAGTAACTTAGTCTAGAGAAAGAACTATCAGATTATTGGAACATTTTAGGATGGGTGAAGAGTCAACTATTTTTTCTTTGGGGTAAATCAGATGAGGAGTAGGGAGAAAACAAGAACAAAAATAGGTTTTTTAACCGCCAGTTGTTACCATAATGCCCAGCTCAGGATGCAGAGTTCAAAAGTTAAAGAGTGCCTAGAGCAGTACCCATTACCACTGCCTTCCTTCCAATTGCATCTGCTTGTCCCTATGCTCTTGAGATATAATGACTTCAGGTTTGATGCGGCTTTCTCTTATTGTCTGCAACTGAACATTTTCCTAGTGTCTTGAGATTCCTTGTGCTTTCACTTGTGACAGTAACACCCTTCTGGACTCAGTTCTTCCAGATTGTTTCATCCCAAAGATGCTCAAATTCTCATTCTGACTAGTGAGGGCACCATAGAAGGAAAATGAAATCAGATAATCTCAAGATTATCTGTCACCCTTTCCACACCCCTACCCTGAACTCACAGCCTTTGCTGAACTCAAGTCTATCTATACACTCTGGCTGCTTTTTCCATTCTTCCTCCCATCCGATGTCCCTCCCAAGCTGTTATGCTTTGTTTCCTTATAAACAAACACCCCCTCTCCAAATATGCACCCCTCCTTGCCTCACTCATGAAACACTTTCTCTATGTTAAACCCTGTCTGTACTTAAACACTGCTTTCTTCAGTCACCCTTAGGATACACTTTGTTCTTTGTCCCTTACTTTCTCATAACTTTGGGGCAGCACACAGGGTCATGATTTTTCTACTCCCTAGAGCCACTTTCACATTATTAGTTTCTCAAACTCTTAGGAAATTCACTTAGAAAATAACATTTATAAACTTACATGTCATCCAGCCAGTCCACGTCAAGCTCCTGCAGCTGATTACTCTGGCATGTTGATTCATATCTGATTGACATCCATCACCTCTAACACTATTTTCAGTGACTTCAAAAACAATGTGAAAGACACATCAATCCTTAACCTCACTGACTTCAGTGAGTCTCACTTCTTGTTTGCTCTAGCCATCTGCTCCCAGATCCTTGCCTGAATCTGCCATTCTCCCAAGATGGCTCTGAAATCTTAAACTCCAGTGCCTCACTCTTAACTCCAACTTCTTCCTCCAGCTTTCTCATTCATTCGTCCACATCTATTTTTAACCTCGTCAGAACCTCTTACCTGACTCCCATTTTCTCTCAATCTACCATCCCCTTCTATTCTTCTAGTTATGGTTTCTCCTTTTCTTTCCTAGATCTTTTTTTTTTTTTTTTTTTTCATGGAGATGGAGTCTCACTTTGTCTCCCAGGCTGGAGTGCTGGAGTGCAGTGGCACAATCACAGCTCACTGCAACCTCCACCTCCCGGGTTCAAGTGATTCTCTTACCTCAGCCTCCCTGGTAGCTGGGATTACAGGCATGCACCGCCACACCCAGCTAATTTTTGTATTTTTATTAGAGACGGTGGTTCGCCACGTTGGACAGGTTGGTCTCTCGAACCCCTGACCTCAGGTGATCCACCCGCCTCAGCCTCCACCCAAAGTTCTGGGATTATAGGCGTGAGCCACCACGTGCAGCCTCTTTCCTAGTTAGTTCATTCTCTCTCTCTCTCTCTTTCTCTGCTAACACATAACCACACATCCTGCTGCCAAAAGGAAATAGAAGCCATCAATGAAGTTCAGTCATTTCTTACTCACTAATTATAAACATGCATCTGCACCTTTTCCCTTATCTCCCTTTCTCCCTTTACCTCTCTAAGGCTATTCTACTCACCAGTGCTGCCAATCTTAGCTCCTTGGGTTTCCATGGAGGTTGCCCTATCACTCACTCATCTATCATCTGCATTTTCAGTCACTGTCCTACTCAGCTCTTTGCATTTTAATGCACTCAGGTCTCTATCTTTTTGAAAAAAATAATGAAAATTCTTTAACCCTACATTGTCCCAAGAATACCATCCTCTCTCCCTTTACTATGATAATCTAGCTTTGGGAATTAGTACATCATCCTTGCTGACTCCTCCTCCTTGCTCCCATTCACTCAGTGGCCCACAACAATCTGGCCTCCTAAAAAGCACTCTGTTGAAACTGCCCTGAAAAAAAGTCACCAATGACTCTTTTGTTGCTGAATCCAATGGACAACTTTGTCCTTTTTTGACTTCTCTGCACCATTAACACTGTTCTACCCTATAGCCTGCTTTATCATAATTCTACCTTGTTACCTCTCTAATGACCCTTTCCTATCCATCTTTCTCTTCTCAGCCTTAATATGTTTTATGAAAAATTCTACCCTCAGTGCTCTTTTCTTCACATTACTTAGACTGTCCCTTGAAGGGATCCTTTCCTTTTTTTCTTATTGATAAACTTCCCAAAATATGTATTAAATCATTCTTGATCCAAGGCTCTTGACCTGTAATGCAACTAACCTTTGGGCATCTCTAACTGGTTATCAAATATGACATATCCAGGTATAAACTTGTCATTTCATCCCCAAACAAATTTCTTTTCCTGTATCCTCTTTCTCAGTGAACAGCAAACTCTACTGTCTACAGATAGTTTAAGGTAGGAACATGGGAGTCATCACACATGACTCCACATCCTCACTCACAACCCTGTATCAGTCAACATACCCTGGCAATGAATTCTCCTTAGTATCCCAAGAAGCTGACTGCTTCTCTCATAATTCTTGCTGCCACTGTCATCACTTATCTCTTACAAGTGTTAATTTCCCTCCAAAAATTATCTATTAAAAATATATCTAATCACATCTCTCCCTTTTAAAATCCCCCCCCAGGCCATAGTTTTAAAACAAATAAACAAACTAAAATGACACGCAAATATCTATGTGACCTGGCTTTTGCTTACCACTCACCTTGCAGCAATTATCTCAAGAATTAATTATTCCTTCAGGAAGTTTACCCTGACCCCTCAATCTAAGAGCCCCACTTGGGTTTCTAGAATATGCTGTGCTCATAGGATCAGAGCATGGATTGCCATGTCCTGTATCATTAATGGTTTACTTGACCTTCTGCCATTTAAAAAGTGAGCTCCTTGAAGTCAGGGGCTGAATCCTCATTAAATTTTAAATACCCGATATTTGATATAATAGCTAACAAAGATTACGCAACTAAAAAATGTTTGGTAAATAGATGAGGTGAATCAATGCTTGGTAAACAAATAAAAATGAAATTACATATTTTCCTACATAAAGAAAGTGTTGGGAAACAAAAGGAAAATGTAACAGGAAAAGTAAAAGAAAGACTCCTAAAAAGAAAAGAATAGACATACTAATGGATGGGGAAAAGAACAACCTTCTCCTCCAGTCTACAAGGGTTTACAATGCCACAGCGGCAACTCATATGAAGACTTTATAGTCATAACCCATTTTGCTCTTTGCTTCTGAACCCTGAATGGTTGATCAGAGCATGGAATTCTCTTTAAATTCTGAGCTTGGTAGCAGAATGATCTGGAAGAAGCATGAAATCTTTCTTTCTCTTCTTCAACACTAAGAATTGTTTGCATTATGCTGAAAGACAAAGCCATTTTGCAGATATAGTCTTCATAAATATGTGCCTGAGAGACTTGCTGAACACAGCAAAAATACACTTTTTTCACTGCTTTTCTCTAGAGAAGTAAGAAAGCACATTTTAAATGAAGGATTTTTAATAGCTGCAGAAATTTTTGGCTTGAAATCAAAGTATCAGAAAGTATGCAAGAAATTAAATCCAGTCCAAAAGCCAGAGATTAAAAGTTGTCAGGGCCACCTTTTTTGTGGGCATGTAAGTTATCAGTTATGACATCTATAAACGTGGAGCCAAGAGACTTTGATTTCAAGTCCTTGATTGTCACTCAAATTTTCAGGGCCGCCATTTCTACATGGTAAAATGGGGATGTCCACCAAGTCTGACACACAGGATAATCAAATTCATATATTCAAGCATTTATTTTAGCAAATGCTTTTTGAATGTCATTTTTCTATTCATCAATGATACAGTTGTACACAAAGCAGACAAGTTTCAGCCCTGCTAGATCTTGCATTCTATTGAGAAAGACAAACAGAAATCAAACAAGTAGATGGAAGTATACCTTAAGGAGGTAGTAAGTACTCACAAGAAAAATAAACCAGGGTAAGGGGTTAGAGAATGGCAATACAGTTGTGCATTTGTTGAGGTGGATGAAGGCAGGGAGGTTCTCTCTCAGAAACTGATTTCTTAGAGGTGACCCAAGCAAGGTGAGGCAGTTATATCAACATCTGGAAGAAGAACATTCCAGGCAGAGGAGCTGAAAAGGAAAGGCCCTGAGGTAGGCACATACTTAGTACATTCTAGGAGCAGTAAGGAATCCAGGGTTGTTAAAGCCAAACTACAGAAAGGACAGGAAAGAGGAGAAAATGAAGTTGGAAAGATAATTTTGGCCCAGACACCGTGTATGAATGAAAATATTTTGTAAACCATTACTGATTGTAAAATTGTAAGGCCGATCCACTCTAAAGGGCATGGGAGACTGAAACCAGTCATCATATATTTTAAACCATTTGTATTTAAAGTCCCATCTCATGAGACTTTGAAATGGTGTCATTCATTGCATCGGCATGGCTTATTTCACCAGGTGATCTAATTTCACTCACATGTGAGCATACTCAAACACACATATACATAGGGAGTTTGTCTTTACCCTCTCTGTTTCATTATTTGAACACCCTTGGATTTCTTCCTTTTCTTACATAGCAATAATAAAGCCAGTAAGAGAAAATAGTATCATATTGACCCTCCAAAAGTTGTCTTTTATTGATTTTAAAGCAATAGTCAGGCCCTTGTAACTGAAGCTTGACCCTTGGTTCTACTATGAGACAGAAACATTGACAACTTAGAGAGAGTCATAACAAAGCCACAGACATAATCACAAGATTAAGATAGGAAACCATAAATGACAAATTATCTAAGGCAGTCATGGAGAATATAAAAGGAATCATAAAAAGAGAGAAGACACAAAAATTTCAATTTGTTAAATAACAGCCAGGGTTGAATTACTCAAGGAGTCAATTGATTGTATGACCAGGTCCCTAGAGAACATTTGGTTCCAAGGGATCTCAAAAATATTCAGCCCAAAGGGAGTTGTAAAAAAAGAGAGCTTCAGTATACGGAAGTTCATAGCTACAATCTTAGGATTTCTTTTCCCTGACCCCCTCCTTTGTACTTCCATCTGCCCCTCTAGTTGGCTCTTTTGCCACCTCCAACCTGCCTCTTCTGCAGTTCTTTCATTATCTTTCTACATTCTTCCCTCTGAAAATATTTCTTCTGAAGCTTGTTCTCTCTCCCACACTTAATACCTACATGTTTTTTTGATAGACATCTCTACTGCACGTCTTTTTGTCCTAGTTTTTCAAACTCAATGTATCAATGAATAAGGTAATCTTCCTCCCTCTCCCCAAAATCTCTTTTCCTTTATGACTCCACAATTTCTGTTTGGGGCCTCACAATTCTTAGTTACTCAGACTCAAACCCCAAAGCCTTCTTTCTGGCCTTACCTCTCATTTTCTCCCAAGTTCAGTCAATAAACTCTAGTAATCCCCCTTGAGTTCTCATTTGTTCTCTTTCCCTGCCTCCTCCCTGTCTCCCTACCTCTTGCCTAAATAGACATAGTGGCCTCTCAACATATCTTTCCCTCTAGTCCGTCTTCCTTTGCTGTATTTAACAAAATGCTATCAGGGGATTTTCCAAAGTAGACTCTGATCAGGTCATTGCCCTCCTCAAAGATTCTTCAAAGTCTCCGTGTAATTCAAAGGATAAAAGCCACACCTCTGCCCCTGACAGTCAAGGTTCTCCATGCTGGGAACCAAGTTCCATCTTCCTAGATTTTTTTTTTTTTTTTTTTTTTTTTTTTTTGTGAGACGGAGTCTCCCTCTGTCTCCCAGGCTGGAGTGCAGTGGTGCGATCTCCCCTCACTGCAAGCTCCGCCTCCCGGGTTCACGCCGTTCTCCTGCCTCAGCCTCCCGAGTAGCTGGGACTACAGGCGCCCGCCACCACGCCTGGCTAATTTTTTTTTGTATTTTTAGTAGAGACGGGGTTTCACCGTGTTAGCCAGGATCGTCTCGATCTCCTGACCTCGTGATCCGCCTGCCTCAGACTCCCAAAGTGCTGGGATTACAGGCGTGAGCCACCACGCCAGACCTTTCCAGACTTTTTCATCTTCCACTCTTCCCCCTACCACACAGTCTGCTCCAGCGGGAGAAATGGCCCACTGCTCTTGAACAGTTCCCAGTACTTCCTCACTGCTCTTCACGTGTGCCACATCCTGCATTCAGATAACCACTACCATATCCACCTTTTAAGGTCCTTCTTCTGTTTTAAAGTCCATTTCAGAATACCGCCTCAGGGAGTGATTTGATGGTATTCTAATCATGCATCCATCTGTTCATTCACCCAGCAAGTATTTAGTGAGTACCAGTACTCACTCAGTTGTGGCTAGTTGTGCGCCTCTCTTTTCTCTCATTTCCCATCTTCCTCACACCCTAGTAAATGAAATGTAAGCTCGCTGGAGACAAGTATTGTTGAGGCTTCTTATTTTTTTTTAAACCTACCACAATGGCTGACAGCTAGGAGACTGAATACATACCAGCCAAATGAAGAAATGTTTACTTGCTGTACCCTAAATGAGAGGCACTATCTCAGTTCTTTTAGAAAGGAAAGAAATGGAGAGCAGCTGACCCGCATTCTCCCATTCCATCCATCCTTTTCTCTCTCAAAATCACATGTCCTGTAGAAGGACTGTGGTCTCCCTCACATTTATTCTCATTTCCCTCCATTGGGGTCTATTAGTTGGTCAAGGGGCACAGGTTTGTAGCATTCTTGCATCTAGTCTGCAGGTCATGTCTTAGAACCAAGGCAAGCCGAGGGGATGCAGGATATACTTTGGTTACCTAGTAGGCTTAGACATGACAAGGAAGGCAGAATGAAAACTGTTGACTTTTAGCTCATCACCATGGAGGCTTACCTACCACAAGGTCCATGAGAGTCTGGGGAAGCCATGGCTGGGGACCCAAGTCCTGGCTCTGACTATTTAACTTTTAACTCCTGACCTAAGATACTAGAAATCAATGAAGGCAAGAGAAATAGCACTGAGATATAGAGATAATGTGAATGTAAAACAAAGAGATGTCCCCCCAAAAAGGAGAAAAGAGATGTTCATCAGGAACTGAGGATGTTTCATTAACTTTTTGAGCAAGCATCAAGCTGTTCCATCTGTGAGGCCAAAACTACCTCAATCATGTGTTCAAGGGTGCTAGAGCTACAAAAATATCAAAGAGAAAGTTTTAAAGGAAATTGGACAAAATTAGAAATCAATACCAGTACTAGTTTGCTGAGTGATCATGGAGTACTCTAATACCTTACTTAGCAGAATTCTACAAAAACTCAAAATGTGAATAATTCTTGGTCTCCAGATTTATGAACATTTGATCTTGAAGAATACACAAATATTTTCCCTCTACAGTTCATCATGTTAAAAATATGCTGTACAGACAGTTCCTGGTATAAAGGAAGGTTATTTCTGTTTTTGGTGTTGCTCCCTGACTTTAGGTAACAACTAAGAGTTACATCTAATGGCACATTCATTTAGAATTTCATGTGCATTTCACTGATGTCAGTAGATTGGCATTAATTATACTGGAAAATAATATCTTATGTATCAGAAAAAAAATCAGTCATGTGGAACAGTGCACAGCCTCAAATTTTAGGTATGAATTCTGAATCTTAATTCAGAAAGCCTGATACTCATATAACTCCAACTGTGTAAACTTTCTGACCTTCAGATGAAGCCTCACTAATGTTTTACACTTATTCCAGAAAGCACTGGAAAGAGATACAGTGTAGACTTGCTTCCCCGAGGCCTTCATCATTCTCCAGAGTTTTATGGGAATATCTGTTTCAATTTCTGACCTACAGAGTCAAGTGCTATGGGTCATATTTTCTTTGTATTAGCAAAGATCTGGATTGATCATCTTTTTGTGTACAGTATGTATCCACATGGTAGGGCATGTTTTTCCATTATATAAAACTTCCTCCAACAAACACCTCTAGCAATATATATTTTTAACACCTAACCCAAACACAACTCACACAGATAATTTCTTGCATAGTCTAACAATCCATAAAGCTCAAAGTGTTCTAGAATTTTTCAGGACTATAGTCTGAAACTACAGTTCAACATGCACACATAAATGTACATACAGACACACACACACACATACACACAAACATATAAAACATTAACATTAAACACTCATTCAGCCACTCCACCAATGGATCCCATGAGAAGCAAGAGAACCAGGATAGACAGGATAGATCTGTGATTGTGAAGTGAGGAGCAAAGGAGATCAAGACAGAATATTCTAGAATGGAGGTGATTTGGGAGCCAAAGGGGCTATCCAGAGAAACTTCCAGGAAAAGGGGGATCAGGTTAAAAAAAAAAACACATCCCAAAAGAAAGATCTTTGCCTGGGAAAAGCATGAGTGATTATGCAAGTTTTAAAGGGTGAATTAAAGGATCAGGCCTGAGTTTCCTGAAGCACCAATATATAAGGCAGAACCATGTTCTGCAAGAGCCTGGGCCTTGCCTGTTGGGAAGACAGGCACTCATACGGCCATAAAGCTAGTCAGACGCAGATGTTCATTAGCACAGCATAAGTGTCGACAATGGAGAAAGTGGTTAAAAAATTGTCATACTCCCAACAGACTGGGATGCTGTTATTGAACGAATAAAAACCTTCCTTATTACATAAGGGAAAGTATATATTTTAATAATAAATGTACAAAAAAATCAAAATAGAAATCCAAATAGATAGAATATAGCTCTGCTAAAAACAAAACTATATATTAAAAAGAGGGCTGATAGATTGTGCCAAAATTTTAATTAAACTGTTGTGAAGGGTTGTGCTGAATGTTTTTCATTTGTTGTTTTATTGTTTCACTTTCCGCATATGTGCATTTTCCTAATTTTTAAATGCACATGAATTACTTTAGTAATGAAAAAAGTACAAATAAGCCTTGTTTATTTTCTGAGGTATGATACCCAGGATTACACTGTCATACAAGGAGCTCAGAAATGGGAATCAGAATACCTGAGTTTTAGTACAAATCTGTTGTTCTGCAACTGTGTGAATTTAGGCAAGTCACTGGACCTCTCTGACAATAATCATAATTTATTGAACTGTTGAATGTGTACTCTGTATCAGGCACTTCCCTAAATACTTTGCCCCTGTTATCTCATCTACTATTCCCATTAATGAAATAGATAGGTCTTGCTCTACTACTGTGTAGATGAGAAACCTGAGTCTTAAAGAAATGAAATAATTGCCCAAGACTATACAGTTAGCAAGCAATTGAACTACGAATAGAACTTAGGACTAGCTATATGCCTTCTCACCTTTTCATCTGTAAAATTAAGGATAAGCCGTGCTTCTTGAACTTTTCTACTCATAATATGAGTTCCCATGAAGCCAGGACTCTGTATTAGTTTTGTTCACTGATATATCCCAAGCACTTAGCCCAGTGCCTAGCACTGACTAGATACTCAGTAAATATTTGTTGAATTAAAGTACCTGCAGAAGAGACAGAACCCATGATTTCCAGAGTTCTGAAAGCAATTTTCAAAATTACCATCTGCAAGTGGAAATTTTTCAGAAGTCTCATATTTTAACATAGAACTTTATATGGTCTTTGTATTCTACTTTATAATATGTGTTTTAACTTTGAAACTGTTTTTCAATAGCTTCCAACTATTCAACCTGTTAGTAACTTTAATCTGCTTTCCCTCCTCAAATACTCAAGCAAAATCGGTGTTCATGGAAGTTTTGACATATTTATCCTATGTCTCCTGGCACACCTGGCATACCTTGCATACTACCATGAGCACATGCACCCAGGCAAAGAAGTATGAATCTAAATGGTCTCTAATGTTCTCACTGATTCTTAAAATGCTAATCTTTCAGGATGGAGCACAATCCACTAAATACAATTGAATAGTAAGACATAGAGTAGAACCTCATTGTTCTGGACATATGATTTTACATCTTCAGTCTAAAATTGCTTTAGGTTTTCTGGCCCGTTAAATAAATTGGCTTGTTTTAAGCTTGCAATGAACTAAAAGCCCTAGATTTTTCTTTATACACTATTGTAAACCAAGTACTCCTCATCTCAAAGCTGGCATATTTTTTTAACCTTTATGCAAGAGCTTATATTTCTACCCTAATAAAACCAATCATTAATTTCAGTTAATCATTCCAGGCTGTTGAGAGCTTTACTGAAGCCATCTGTGTCACCTACCACAGTAGCTATTTATCCCTGATGGAAAATTTACAGATTTGCCTTCCCTGTCTTCATCCATAGCATTTATAAAAATAAACAGGACAGGACAGAGCTTTAGAGGATACTATTATAAACCTTCATGTGGGCCACAGACACTCATAGCCAAGAGGGAAGACATGGCCCCACTAAAGTAACACATCAAAATCCACGCAAGGGTATGAGATATTTTCATATTTTTCAAAAGAAAATGAATTGGTTTTAAAGGACCAGACACACTTAATTTGAATGACAAGTAATCATTCATCAACATACTAGATCCTGTTGAGCAATTACCTATAAATTTGCCTATCTGCAGCTTCATTCATTTAATCTACAAGATATAGAAAAAATTTTGATTACATGCACTTCTAAAATCAAAGTTTCTGATAAACAACTCTAATAATGTGTTTTTCTTAAATGAGGCTATATTGGCATTTTTTTGATATGTGTGTACTCTTTTATTGCTTTCTTCCTAACATTTAAAAAATAGGCATTTTTTCTGGAAATTAAAATTCACTTCATGAATATAAAGGTTCTAGAGTTTACATTTTCTCCATATCTGAAAATTAGGTTCACTTTTATTTCTCTGTGGCAGGTGCAGTCAGAACCCCCACCCATATCACCTCAGCCTTCCCTGAAGGTCACTGCCTAGTCCCTGCACACACTTCTGTCATATCTGCCAGAGGGCATTCTCTGACACAAGGGAGCCTGCTAGACACATCAGCAGGCCAGGATTTTTCCCAGGGCATCCTAATGAGGAATTCAGTTTGGTCAATAGGCACCCCTGCTGACTCTCCCTCTGTGAGACAATTTTGAGACATATTCTATAGTCTCTCAGAAGGACCTTAGATGAAATGAGCCAAACTTCCAATAGGAATAATTCACTAATTGATGCAGCTTCATTTGCTTTCCTCCCTTCCAGGCTCATTTCTTCATTCCCACCTTGTGCTTTCTGGGATCACTTCCCAAAAACCTACTTGCACCCAAATTTTGATCTCTGAATCTCCTTTGGGAAGAATCAAAGCTGACCCAATCTACAATCTCCTGTACTGCTCCAATGTGTGATCTTTCTAAAACCACTAAAATTGTTTCCCAATCATATCAACTGTTGTTTCACTACCCATAGATGCAATCCACTTCCACTTGTGCTTACAGACAAGCCATTATTGACAATCTAGGTGTGGGTGCTTTCTTACCACTGCTCCATCTCTCTTGTGCCTTGATGTCCCTCAGTCATGTCTATTCTACCATCTACAGTATGAAAGCCATTCTTTTCATTGGAGAAAAGAAAACAAAACAGAAGCTAAGCATTACTGTCTTTTTCTCTCTCAAGACACTTCAAGGTCATATTCAAAGCCTTCAAAAGAAGAACTTGAGGTTAAAAAAATGTTGTGCTAAGACTGGAAAATACCCACATAATTAGTTGAAAAGTTACATTAACCGTCTACACCATGATAGTTATCATCTATCTATAAGATATCAAGAGAGTAGGCAGAGGCGTTGAGAGGAATATGATGAGTCTGAGAAAAATAACTGGTCCTCCTGGGAAACCTGCCAGATTATCACATTACCTCAAAAATGACCACGTTGTGGTCAAGAACATCAGCTTTAGGAAATATAACACCAAAGGCTCCTTCTTTGAAGCTGCCACAATGTAGATCTATTCAAAATGTGCCTGGCAGTAAGCTTCATTAAGCCTTGGTAAGTAACAGAAACAGAGTTCTCGCCACAGTGTTTGTGTGATAGCTCCAAAGGCAGATTTAAAGAGAAGTCAATGCTGAATTGTTTGCCTTTGCAAGAAGCCTTTTCAGCCTGAACACAAAAATGTTCACTATAAACTCATTGTACGTGATATTGTGTGCCCATTTATAATGACCTTTTTTAAAAAAATGTGCTGCTTAAATGACTCATTCTTTTTTACAGACTAGTATAACAATTACTTTTAGAAAACTCAACTATTAAAATACCTGAGTTTAAGAGAAGAAAATGTACTTCCTGTTATATTTTCTTTCATTAAAGTAAGCCAGCTGTACTGTTGCGTTTAAGTGTAATTGTTTAACAAATTTTTTCTGAAAGAAAAACACTTCAGAAAACACAGTAAGAGGTCTTCAAGACCATGCTATGGAAAAAAAAAAAATCTTGCTAATAACGTCCCATTTTCCTTCCTTCAACTGAGTAAGCCTGTGGTAATTATGAGATGATAATCTACGGAGACAGAGACACGGTGGTTGCCCGATCCTTTACTAGCTTTGTGGCATTAAGAGAATCACTTAATCTTCCTGAGACCCAGTTTCCTCCTTTTCTAAATGGATTCTTTAAAGGTTAAAAGAGATGATATGTTTATAATGCCTGACATGTAGCTGGTCTTCAGAAGTAATTGATGGTAAGTAGAGTAAGAATTGCAATAGTGGCAGCTGCACCCAGAGACAACTCAGGATTCAGGCCACTGCTCTAGTGCTCTTGCAAGTTTTGTTCCCTGCTTCTCCCTCAGGTTTGGGAGATTTCTTATTAGCTTTCACTTCTTGGGTTCGTGTTGTGAGACATGATAGTGGTACCTCATAGTTCCCTCTTGCATTTGGAGGTTATAGATGGGGACTTTCATGGAATGGTCATGTTTAAAACCTATTTGGTCTCCAAAGCTTGTCCATGAGATGTTGTAGGCCTTTTCTCATCTTACTTGACATGTACTTAACTGAAGATAGCAGCAGTGTTAAGTTGCTGGTTCACTCATTTTGGGTTATGTTCCCTAGGTGATGCATTATGCATTTTTGCCTACCTTTAGTCCTCCATTCGCACCCTGGTAGTCTGCAAGCTCCATGATGACAGAAAGTGCTTCTGACTTGTTCACCTCTCTACCTTAGCCTGGTAGCACTCAGCAAAAATATGTTGAAGAAATAACTAAAGAAAGAATAAATGTGGTGGTTGTCACCTCCCACCTCAAAAGAAAGAAAAACCTTTCATTTCTAATTGTACCTTACACAACTGAAGTTTTCATACACACATAAGGACTCTGGGTCAAGGACAATACTAGCTTAATGCAGTTTGTGAGAATTGTTTGAATTACTCCAGCATACACACATGTAATTTATTATTCATGCAGATGTTTTGCTCCTTATAATATAGGACAAAAGAAAAAGAACAGTGTCTATCCCAGAAAAGTCTACTCAGGGCATGAACTTGTCCACTAAATATTGTTCATGCTGACCTCAACTCTTGCTTTTTAAATTTTATTACTTATTCAGTGTCTTATTAAAGTAGAATTTATTTTACATGTAAACTCTTGTGATGTGGTTATTTTCTAGCAACATTAAATGCTGACAAATAAAAACCTGTCTTGTATGACATACACAATGTTTGAGAAACTGAGTAATGCCAAAATATGTGACTATTCTAAACAAGAACTTAATGGTTAGTAGACTGTTTTGCTTTCCAACCACATTACTGCATAGTAAGATGCATTGTCAAAAAGCATGTCTTTGAAAGGGCATTTCTTTTGTTGGTTTGCCTACTTTTACTGTAAGGCTAATTAGCCATGACAATTAACATAGATGTAGGTCCTAAAAGAAATAGGATTAACTGAAATGAAACCATCTCATGTCATGGTAATAAAGATGAAACATGAGACACAGCACAGGCAAAACGCTGTACTTCCTCATGTTCACAGCCACCAAATATATCCTTTTGACACATGTCAGGGTGATAAACATTTTATGAGCTAGTAGATTTCTGTTTTTTATTTTGTAAGAAAGTTTGCACAATGGCATTTTAATGCAGAAAATCTAAATGTGTTAATTTTATACATTTCAAGGAAAACATTCAGGTGCTATAAAAGAATTCATAGACAAAAAAATCTCAGTATGCAAAATTCAAAATTTATAACAAGAAAATTAGCATGGAATCTTATTTCTGGACCACATGGTTATTGCTGCACCACTCTGAAAGCAAACCAGAATTTCTCATTCATCGTCAAAAAACATAGATAGATCCTAAACATGTAACAGAAGCATTTCCACGCACTGGTTTCTATGGCCTAGTCTATGTAGAAATCATCCACGAAATATATAAAGTACTTGAAAGAAGTGACAATTTGTCCTTTGGCACTTTGGATCTCTGCATTTCTTTAAAGGGCTTTCCTTTAGGGGGTTGTGTAATCAGTTTCTTCACAATATGTATGTTTTGATTAATGAACACACTGGATTTTTGAAGGGAATAAACAGCAAAAGACAATGTTGCACTTGTTGCAAAAGTCATGATCGCACCCATGAGAATAAGTTAGTTCTTTTTAATCAAGAATTAGGATGAATTCATAATGACCTAAGGGCATCATGTCACGTCTCATAGCTTAGACTAGGCCCAAGAAAGATGTTAATGCTCAAGGCAGGACCATTTTATGAATTCTCAAACCATCTTGGTATTTCATGCTCATACAAATTTTTTTCCTTTCAGTTAAAGAAATCCATTTTTCCATGCTCTGTGTTATTTTTAAAGCTATATAAAAATGAGAAATTAATTTCTGCTGTTTGCCTCTAGAGCAAGATGAATATTTTAAAAATTACATTTAACTTCCATGCATGCAAAACATTTTTTTCTGAAGAGATAAGCATTGTTAATGATGCTATAACTACAATCTTCTCCTCACCTGAGAAGGTCATTTCAAGAAGGATCACTTGCTATTAAAAAAAAATGCTGAATGAAGGCAGAACAGTCTAAATTACCTCTTGAGCATACTACTCTAATGACTGATAAATCTAGGGAAATTTACTGAAAAAAAACTTCATTTCACGAGATTCCAATGATCAGTTTTACTGACTCATCAATGCCCTAATTATTCAATACACACATTCACTACCAACCCCCACCCCTACCCTATTTCTACTGGGAATAATCTCTATCATCAGTTTGGTGAGTGGTTTCATTATCTTAATGTCTTTAAAAAGGAACATTTCCAGAAACCATTACATTTTAGATTAATTGTACTGGTTTCAAAAAGATAAGATAAAACTCTGAGAACATCAAAATTTAGGAAATGGGCATAAATACACACCACAAGTACACTGTTTTCATTATCTACATTTTCAAAAATTTTTGATAAGACCCTGAAAGTCTGTGGGGTCCCATGTTTTATTTTACTGATTGGTTGAGATAGCCTGCGTCCATGAAGTGAAGAAAACTACGAAAATCATCAGCCTGCGTACCAACAGACAGGGATTGCATCATTAACCACATTTATGACTGGCACCAATATTTAACCCCTTTGCTATTCAAGTGTCATCATGGTAAAATGAAACAGTTGAACTAAATTATTTCTAATGTCATTCTCTGTAGTACTTAAAACTAATAGCTATTAGAAGGATTCTTATCAAAAATTTCTTAATGTGACAACTAATTTTTCTATGAATATTTTTCAAGATAAAGCAAGAGGATAGTCACATATTTGCATATATATTAAAGAAAACTTCAGAAGTCTGAATTAATGAACAGTCCATGGGAGGAAGTATTGTGTATGTATGGAAAAAGGGAAGTGCGTATTCTCTTTATTTTTATCTTCTGAATGTAAGAATGTTTATAACATGAGCATATGAACGTGGCAATGAAAAAAGTTAAACTAACTTCTAGTTTTTAGCTCCATGTGTAAGGAGCTTGGAGGTCACCACTCTTGTCTGGACAACAAATAAAAATGTGGAGTACAAAATTAAAAACTCTTCTTGGATGCAAAAGAGAGATGAGGACACAGGGCAAACTGTCGTCCCCAAAATTAGAGAGACAAACAAGTGAATAACAGGGAGTTGTAGCTTACCAGAGTAGACTCACAAGCAGAAACCACTCTGGGAACCACAAAATATGGTTCTGTTTCCATGCTTTTCCTGGCTTTAGACTCACTAATATTCAATTTACTGTGTACCACTGTGTCAATCATTTTGGCCCATAGCCAAACACTGCTTCCATTATGAGGGAAAGATTAATAATAACAAACATCCACAAGTGTAGTAGCCTATATTTAAAAGAAAAAAATGTTTCTATACATTTTATTTTCAATAACTTCATTTTATACAGGTAGCCATAAACTCTACTCAAGGCTGGTCCCAAGCCAGCAAGTTTTAGGAGGAACCTTACCTACGTTGTTGCAATGTTAACACACACGCACACACACACCTCATCATAACTACTACAACTGGGCCAAGTGCACAATTTGGAACATAAAATACCAAATTCTGTTACTTACAAGAAAGCTAAAAAACAGATCGGAGAGAAATTCATTTAAAAGAATAAACCACAATAAACAAACATCATCAAATGTTTTGTTTGTTTGTTTTTGAGACGGAGTCTCGCTCTGTCGCCCAGGCTGGAGTGCAGTGGCAGGATCCAGCTCACTGCAAGCTCCGCCTCCCGGGTTCACGCCATTCTCCTGCCTCAGCCTCCCAAGCAGCTGGGACAACAGGCGCCCGCCACCATGCCCAGCTAATTTTTTGTATTTTTAGTATTATCGGGGTTTCACTGTGTTAGCCAGGATGGTTTCGATCTCCTGACCTCGTGATCTGCCTGCCTCGGTCTCCCAAAGTGCTGGGATTACAGGCGTGAGCCACTGCACCCGGCCCCAGCTGTGAAATTTTAGGTTTACTACTTCTCTAAACCTCCATTATTTAATCAGCAAGATATACCAGTATGATCCCATCTTTCAGAGTATTGTATTGACTATAAGTAATATATGGGGAAGAGCTAGAACATAATAGTTTTTTAAATAAATGCTTTGCATGAAAATGTGTAGCTCTTAAACTGAGAAGCAGTTTCTGGACATATTTTAATTACATAATACTTAATGTCATTCAAATCTGTTATATAAGTGCTTTGGCTCAGTAGGTCTTATAAAATAGCTAAATGAAACATCATCATCTTTGCCCTTCTTTTTGATTTTCAATTATTTACCCTTTTCATTTTGGCTACCAGTGGCTAAGTTTTTATTAGCCTCTAAAATCATCTGAGGAAACAACAAGAGGATTTGTTTGTACGTATTTCAAAATGTAATCAAGATTCTGATAATCTGCTCTGCTGAGAATCCCAAGACAACACAAGAAAAAGGGTGATGAATAAGGCATTGTTTCCCTGTTTGATCACATTTTCAACAAAACAGCAAATTTCAACATTGCTTAGCAGCTTAAAATTTTTAACAGTTTATGTTTGTAATAGAAACAGGAAACTATTTCCAGAGACCTCTTTTTTCCTCGTTGAAACAAAGTCTGCATTTCTAGCCAGCTACATGGAAATCACATTTGGCCAAGCAGCAGTCAAGGAGGTATTAAATAATAAGCCTGCTTACAACAAAAGCTTTCAAGGGGTAGTCATTATCTGATTGCAATAGAATTGTTGATTTAGGAATTCAAACAGATTTTGATGACCCTGTAGTCTAGCCACTTGTTCCATGGAGAAATTTCTCCTGTAACGTACTCAAAGCGTCCCAATGAAGGAACTACATTAACTTCCTTCCAGGCAACCCGTTCTATCTTGTTATGACTTTGCAGCTCAGGTGAAGCTCAGGAAAACCAGTCACTAAAAATTTTATAACAATAGAGTGACTTCACAAAATCAGATATGCAGCTACTTAAAGACACAAGTGTAAGAAGTGGATTTCTAGAACTGTACTGTGTCTCAGTTAAGGTGCCTATTGCTGAAGCCTATGTTAGCAGTGATTCTACCACAACTACATAGTGAATCCTCTGAAGATGTTCATTCTTAGCAGACAAGCATGCCAAGTGCTGAGAATGACTAGGATTTCCACTGGCTTTAGGGGCTCCAAGAGATGGTTCAGCCTGCTATTTGAGCATGGATTTCAAAGGAAAAGAGAGATTACTGCTCTTCTTTCTTTTACTTTGTCTAGCTTAGCCAATACCTAATTACCCAGTTGGGACATGAAGTTTGTGGAGCCCAGTCCTACACCAAGAGGTATGTGAGAGGTGAAGCAAGGCAGACCTCTCCCTAGGTCTCCAATTCTGTAAAGGGAAGAACCATTTAGGTGTCGTCTTCATCCCCAACAAAGAAAAAACTGGAAAATGTACCATGACACAGATTTTCCTGCCTGTTGGCTTAAGAATTGGAAGATTGGTGACTTTGTTATTGTCTAGTGTGCATCCAACATACATATGAGGATGTATAGCCACGTTATTGGTTGGTTGAGCCTAAGGAGTTGATGAAAATGAAGAGTGGAATAATTCCTAGCACAAAACATATTTCTATAAAGTTGAGTAAACATTGTCTGCAGGAAGCTCTGCATAACTCTGTAAGTAGATTTTCTATTTTTTTCATTGCTATTATTATATGGATGGTTTCATATGAGTTATTTTGACACAGCTGGATTCCAGATTGTCAGGGGCGAAGAATCTGCCTTATAAATCTTTCTGACCAAAATATGATCTAGTTACAATATGTAGCATATAGTAGCTATCCAATAAGTTTATAATTTTTTAATTGAATGAAATCACATTTTTCTTTAAAATCTACCTTGAAATACACCTTGGTATTGCTCTTTTTTATTACCTCTCATCTATTCTTTTAAAATTTTTCTTGTATGTTTCACCACAATAATTTGAATTTACTTTAGTGTTCTTTTGCATATGTGAAGGTTCTTGCCTATCAGATCTTGTCATCTTAAATTATCATAAAGAACAGGGCTGGGCACAGTGGCTCATGCCTGTAATCCCAGCACTTTGGGAGGCCAAGGTGGGCAGATCACAAGGTCAGGAGATAGAGACCATCCTGGCTAACACTGTGAAACCCCGTCTCTATTAAAAATACAAAAAGTAGCCAGACATGGTGGCATGGGCCTATAGTCCCAGCTACTCAGGACGCTGATGCAGGAGAATCCCTTGAACCTGGGAGGCGGAGGTTGCAGTGAGCCGAGATCACGCCACTGCACTCCAGCCTAGGTGACAGAGGGAGATTTTGTCTCAAAAAAAAAAAAAAAAAAACAACAGAGAACACACACTTTAAAGACAGGGAATATATCTTCTTTTTCTTTTTATAACCCATTAGTTTAGGTAAGACCCTTCTCTTAAAAGATGATAAAGTTTGCAGAGTATAAAACTGATTGGCAAACCCCCTTCCCTCATTTCAACTCTACACTTCCGGTCCTGCATCCCTGTTCTTACACAATTCTACCTGCCATGGTTCACTGTTCTAATATGCGTGAATTCCAGCTGGGCTAACCTGAAATTTCCTCTTGGATTTTTGGTTTTACTACTAGAGAGAGTTTTTGTTTAATACAAAACCTGGGAGATGTAAACATAAATGTTCCATGTGACCAAGTTTCCAGCCACAACAATGACGTGGTCTGAAAGAATTAAGCCAAAACACAAAAAGTCAGATAACGAAATGCTAACAAAGAGTATCTTGAGAGCATTCACATCCTTAGCTGCCATCTTCACACAGGTCCAGCTAAGTCCCTGACATTCCTGTGATTAGTCTATTTCATTCATTGAATAAATAGTCAGTGAGCACCTACTATATGCAAGGCACTTTGCTAAGCATTGGAGATTTAACCGTGATCAAGACAAATATGATCCTTACCCTCACAGGGTTTGTGAGCCATTAAATCTGCTTCCTCCCACCAATGTCACTACTTTTTTGCTGAAATTAGTTTGAATGGAACCCAAAAAAATTCTAACTTATGCTACATTATGAGATAAACTTCTGTGGACTAACTTGTGAAATTATCATCTTAATTTTTATGACAAAATCTACTTTCTAAACAACTAGGTTATCAAAAATTTTGGATCCTGATTTATGCCCAAATTGCTTAAAATTCTCCTAGAGAAAACTAGAACATCAATTTCTGACTTGCTCAAGGCCTAAGCAATCTCAAATTTTGCTTTCATTAATTCTCAAGAAAATCCTATGTTTATGTATAATGTGATATAACACATAGTTTTGCTTCAAGCAATTCTATTTTATTTCCCTTCACAAACTATTCAGGAAGCTAATATAGAATTTAATTCTTTTTCCAACCTGGGCTCTTTTAAAACAAAACATAAAAGCTCTATACCTGTAGGTGATATTAGATCACATCTCCAAGTCCCTCCTACATTGGAAGATGATAATAATAATGACATCTGTTTTTGCCATATAATAATGTTAGGCAAGGAAAACTGGTTCATCTTTTATAATGTAACCTTTCCAAAGTCAGATATGAGGAAGTAATTCCCTTGCTTACTATTTCATTAGAATCCCATTGCCTACAAGGTAAAGTTTCAACCCTTTACAATGGCATAATGTCATTTTGCCTAGCCATTGCCTTCATTTTTAGCCTCTTCTCATTTATTCACCCATCTTCACTCATTCTTTACACATCACTTGTCAACTTTACATCGGCCACACTGAGCCTATCAGTTTCCACAAACTCACAGTAGTAACTCACATACAAGCAAATTGACAACTGTTTTTTCTGCTTGCAGTAACATCCCTCCATTCTTGAAGGTCTGGAGTACTGTGATTCAAATATCCCTCCTTCTGTGAAACCTTCCATAAGCCATCTCATTGGTATACCAAGAAAAATTCATTCATCTTATTTAACCATTATCAGACTTTGGTCATAATTATCACGGAACTTATTCCATTATATTAGATCTTGTCTACTGTATTAGGCTGGGCATCCTTGAGGGGAAGAACTGTGTTTTGTTTTGCTGAGGCATGGTAAGACTGCTTCTTTAAGCAGGACCCCAATTCACTCCTTCTCATGGGGTGAGTTTTCCCAGCCAGGGCTTCTGGCCACCCCCACCCGTGTTCTGCAACAGAGTTTTAATTTCTCCCTGGGATGGAGTACCTGGAGGTGGGACAGGACAGGCTGCCACCTTGGCTGTTTGGGCATCTCAGCTGGTCCAGCCTGTGGGCCTTGGAGAGCCCAAACTGATTGGAAACTGAAGGGATCGCAACACAGCAGAACTGCACTGCCAAAAAGCAGCCAGACTGCTTCTTTAAGCGGGTCCCTGATCCCATTCCTCCTGAGCAGATAAGACCTCCTAAATAGGGTCTCTAGCCACCTTCTAGAGGCACATTCTGAATGACAGGTCACTACTCCCCTGAGATGGAGCTTCCAAAGGAAGGGGCAGGTTGCCATCTTTGCTGTTTTGCAGTCTTCACTGGTGATACCTCCAGGTACTGGAAAAACTGAGGTGACTAAGGTCTAGAGTGGATCCCCAGCAAACCACAGCAGCCCTGTGGAAAACTGGCCAGACTGTTAAAGAAAAATAAACTAACAGAAAACACAACAACAAAATCATGAAAACCCCATCCAAAGGTCAGCAACCTCAAAGATCAAAGGTAGATAAGCCCACAAAGATGAGAAAGAATCAATGCAGAAATGCTGAAGACTCAAAAAGCCAAAGTGCCCCTTTTCCTCCAAATGCTTGCAACACCTCTCTAGCAAGGGCTCCGAACTGGGCTGAGACTGAGATGGCAGAAATGACCAAAATAAGCTTCAGAATGTGAATAAAAATGAACTTCACTGAGCTAAAGAAGCATGTTGTAACCTAATGCAAAGAAGCTAAGAATAAAGATAAAACAATACAGAAGCTAACAGCCAAAATAGCTATTATGTAGAGGAACATAACCAACCTGACAGAGCAGAAAAACACACTACAAGAACTTCTCAATGCAATCACAAGGATTAATAGCAGAATAGACCAAGTAGAGGCAAGAACTTCAGAGCTTGAAGACTATCTTTCTGAAGTAAGACAGGCAGACAAGAATAGAGAAAAGAAGAATGAAAAGGAATGAACAAAACCTCTGAGAAATATGGGCTTATGTAAAGAGATCAAATCTATGACTGACTAGGGTACCTGAAAGAAACGGGGAGAATGGAACCAATTAGGAAAACATACTTCAGGACATCATCCAGAAGAACTTCCCCAACCTAGCAAGACAGGCCAACATTCAAATTCAGGAAATGCAGAGAACCCTAGTAAGATATTTCATGAGAAAAATCTTCACCAAAACATAATCACCAGATGATTCTCCAAGGTCAACATGAAAGAAAAAATGTTAAGATCAGCCAGAAGGAAAGGTCAGGTCACGGACAAATGGAAGCCTATCAGACTAACAGTAGAAACTCTACAAGCCAGAAGAGATTGGGGGCCAATATTCAACATTCTTAAAGAAAAGAATTTCCAACCCAGAATTTCATATCCTGCCTAACTAAGCTTCATAAGTAAAAGAGAAATAAGATACTTTTCAGACATGCAAATGCTGAGGGAATTCGTAACCACCAAACCTGCCTTACAAGAGCTCCTGAAGAAGCTCTAAATATTGAAAGGAAAAGCTATTACCAGCCACTACAAAAACACACCAAAGAACAAAGTGACACTATGAAGCAACCACATAAATAAGTCTGGAAAATAACCAGCTAACATCATGATGATAGGATCAAATCCACATGTAACAATACTAACCTTAAATATAAATGGGCTAAATGTCCCAATTAAAAGACACAGAATGGTAAGATGGATAAAGAACCAAGACATATAGGTATGCTGTCTTCAAGACACCCATCTCACATGCAAAGACACACGTAAGCTCAAAATAAAGGGATAGAGGAAATTTACCAAGCAAATGGAAAACAGAAAAAATTATTGGTTGCAATCTTAGTTTCTGACAAAACAGACTTTAAAACCAAGAAAGATCAAAAAAGACAAAGATGGGCATTACATAATGGTAAAGGATTCAATTCAGCAAGAAGAGCTAACTATCCTAAATATATATGCACCCAATAGAGGAGCACCCAGATTCATAAAGCAAGTTCTCAGAGCCCTACAGAGAGACTTAGACTCCCACACGATAATAGTGGGAGACTTTCACACTACACTGACAATATTAGACAGACCACTGAGACAGAAAATTTAAAAAGATACTCAGGTCCAGAACTCAGCTCTGGATCAAGTGGACCTGATAGATATCTACAGAACTTTCCACCTCAAAACAACAAAATATACAGTTTTCTCATCGCCACATGGCACTTACTCTAAAATTGATCACATAATCAGAAGACACTCCTCAGCAAATGCAAAAGAACTGAAATCACAACAGTTTCTTGGACCACAGTACAATAAAATTAGAACTCAAGATAAGGAAACTAACTCAAAACCATACAACTACATGGAAATTGAACAATGTGTTCCTGAATGACTTTTGAGTAAATAATGAAATTAAGGCAGAAATCAAGAAGTTGTTTGAAACTAATGAGAACAAAGACACAATATACCGGAATCTCTGGGATGCTGCTAAAGCAGTGTTAAGAGGAAAATTTATAGCACTAACTGTTCAGATCAAAAAGCTAGAAAGATATCAAGTTAACAACCTCACACCACACTGAAGGAACTAGAGATCCAAGAGCAAACGAACCCCAAAGCTAGCAGAAGACAAGAAACATCAAGATCAGAGCTGAACTGAAGGAGATAAAGACAAGACAATCCCTTTAAAAAAATCCAGGAGCTGATTTTTTGAAAAAATTAATAAAATAGATAGACTGCTTGCTAGACAATAAAGAAGAAAAAAGAGAAGATTCAAATAAACACAATCAGAAATGATAATATGGATATCACCACTGACCCCACAGAAATATAAACAACAATCTGAGAATACTGTAAACACCTCTGCACATAAACTAGAAAATCTAGAAGAAATGGATGAATTCCTGGACACATACTCCTCCCAAGACTGAATCAGGAAGGAATTGATTCCCTGAGTAGACCAATAATGAGTTCTGAAATTGAGGCAGTAATAAATAGCCTACAAACCAAAATAAGCCCAGGAACAGATGGATTCACAGCTGGATTCTATCAGAGGTACAAAAAAGAGCTGGAATGATTCCTATTGAAACTATGCCAAAAAATTGGGAAGAGGGACTCCTCCCTAACTCATTCTATAAAACCAGCATCATCCTGATACCAAAACCTGGCAGAGACACAACAGAAAAAGAAAACTTCAGGCAAATATCCTTGATGAACATTGATGCAAATATCCTTAACGAATAGGAAGAGAGAAAGTCAAACTATTTTCGTTTGTAGATGGCAAAATCGTATGTCTGGAAAACCCCACCATCTCATCCCAAAAGCTTCTTAAGCTGATAAACAACTTCAGCAAAGTCTCAGATACCAAATCAATGTGCAAAAATCACTAGTATTCCTACACACCAACAACAGGCAAGCCAAGAGCCAAGTCACAAATGAACTTCCATTCACAATTGCTACAAAAAGAATAAAATGCCTAGGAATACAGCCAACAAGAGAAGTGAAGGACCTCTTCAAAGAGAGCTACAAACCACTGCTCAAAGAAATCAGAGAGGACACAAACAAATGGAAAAACATTCCATGCTCATGGATAGGAAGAATCAATATCATAAAAATGGCCATACTGCCCAAAGCAATTTATAGATTCAGTGCTATTCCCTTTATCTACCATTGACATTCTTCACAGAATTAGAAAAAACTATTTTAAAATTCATATGGAACCAAAGAAGAGTCCAAATAGCCAAGGCAATCCTAAGCAAAAAGAACAAAGATGGAGGCATCCCACTATCCAACTTCAAACTATACTACAGGGCTACAGTAATCAAAAAAGTATGGTACTGGTATGAGAACAAACATGTAAACCAATGGAACAGAATAGAAAACCCAGAAGTAAGAATACACACCTACAACCACCTGATCTTCGACAAACATGACAAAAACAGGCAATGGGGAAAGGACTCCCAGTTCAATAAAGTGCTGGGAGAACTGGCCAGCCACATGCAGAAAATTGAAACTGGACCCTTTCTTTACACCATATACAAAAATCAACTCAGGACGGATTGAGTACACATTCAGTACTGCACATGTATCCCTGAACTGAAAATAAAAGTTAGAAAGAATAAATAAAAAATAAAAGTTAAAAAAAGAACTATGTTTCATTAATCTTTGAATTACCATCATCTAACCCAGTGTCATGAATATTGATACCCACTAAAGAGAAGGAAAAAAAAAAAGGGAATTTTTGATGTGATTCCAGATAAGACACTAGCTGGCTGGCTTAAGCTATTCTGGATGAGAGTAGGAGGCAAACTAAAGTTTAACCAATCAAGATGCAGTGTAGATTTGAAGTGTGACAAACTATCTCCACAGGCCCAGATAGAAATAGAGTCATCATTCTGTTTGACCTGCAACCATAACCATGAGATCTGGAAGGAAGTGCCACGATTCTCAAAGACGTAGCATCTTATAAGAGTTGAAAATATATACTCTACATTCAGATAGTTCAAGTCAATCCTTGGGGCTTCAGAAGAGCCGCACGATCTTGCATAAGTTATTTAACACTCTGTGACTCTCTATGACTATTAATAATGGAAGTAGTATGAGAATCTACCATACAATGTTTGGTGAAGACTAATGAAATAATATATGTACATTGTTTAACATATTGCCTGACACTTGGCAAGTGCTTAAATGTTAACTGTAATCATCATTATTATTATCATCAGCATTATCATACTCCTCACATGAGACAGTCCTTCACTTTATAAATGAATAAATTAAGTTTTAGAGCAATTTTTCTCAGCACTAGTGCTAGAATATTGCTATCACTTAGAACATGCAATAAGTAATTTATTTCTAATGTCAAGTATTAGATTAGTGGTATCTAATATTTACAAAATGTAAAATAATTTACTTCAGGCAAACAATATTTTCTTTTTAAACTTTAGATTCAGGGGGTACATATGCTTGTTTATTACATGGGCATATTGCATACTGGTGAGGCCTGGGCTTCTGAGTGTACCCGTTACCCAAATAGTGAGCTTTGTAACCAATAGGAAATTTTTCAACCCTCACCCCCACCTCCTTTTGGAGTCCCTAGTATCTATTTTTCCATCTTTATGTTCATGTGTCCCCATTGTTTTAGTTCTCACTTATAGGTGAGAACATGTGGTATTTGGTTTTCTGTTTCTGAGTTAATTCAATTGGGATAATGGCCTCCAGCTCCATCCATGTTACTGCAAAGGGCACGGTTTCATTCTTTTTAATGACTACATAGTATTCCATGGTGTGTATGTACCACAGTCTTTATCCAGTCAACCAATGATGGACACTTACGTTGGTTTCATGTATTTGCTATTGTGAATAGTGCTCCAATGAACATACAAGTAGAGGTGACTTTTTGATATAATGATTCTTTTTCTTTTAAGTAAATACCAAGTAGTGGGATTGCTAGGTCAAGTGGTAAACCAATGTTTAGTTCTTTGATAAATCTCCATACTGTTTTGCATAGAAGTTGAACTAATTTAAATTCCCATCAACAGTGTATAAGCATTCCCTTTTCTCTGTATCCATGCCAAACTCTGTTGTTTTTTGACTTTTTTATAATAGATATTCTGACTGGTATAAGATGATATCACATTATGGTTTTAATTTCCATTTCTCTGTTCATTAGTAATGTTGAGCATGTTTTCACACTTATTTGTTCTTTTGAGAAATGTCTGCTCATGTCTTTGCCCAGCTTTTAACTGGAATGACAAACATTTTCAAATGGTTCAACTTAATACTAGTTTACAGATAAACTTTAAAATACAAATTAAACTACATTTAGGATTAAACGTATGATAACATCATTCTTTCATTCTCGGATTTATTATGATAAAATAAAAATAAATTTAGGCTCTACCCTGGGGCCCAACAGTATGTGTAAAGCACCTCAGGTGATTTCAATGTGGAAATATCTTATACTTCCTTATATTTAAGAGAGCCACTGCTTTCTGCTTTCTCACGTGGAAAAGAAATGGAGACAGTCAAATGGCATCTGAGGTGCCACGACTGGTTTAGCTCAGTGATTTGCAATCATCACGTGGGGAGGATGTCAACACACAAATTCCAGCCCCCAACCCAGACCACGTAAATCATATTGATAATGAAGTATTAGGTTTGTCAACTAGCTCACTTCTAAGGCAAAAACATTTTTTCTTTTTGCCACTGATGGCAAAATGAGGTACTATTAGGTTGACATTACTAAATAAATGTATTTCATGGTTTCTGTACATTTAAAACGTGTTTTTCCACATATCTTCAAATCTGTCAAAAGCAATTGGATGGACCATGTTTAAAATAGTTACAAAGGTAACCTTGCAACTACTTAGGATGAATAATTTTATCTTCTATGTACAAATAAGAGTTCACTATTAAGTGGGCTATATAAATTCATTACCTATTCCATAAGTGTCTGATGACAATTAGCTCTGTGGTAAGGCTGAAGAAATATATCCCTATCATAATTATATGATTATTAATATGGCTATTGTCCTTTAAAAATCTAATTTGCCCACAATGCATTTCAAACATGTAGTTAAACAAAATTATTTTTTCTGAATCCTGGATAAAATTCTTATCTTTCACGATTACACAGCAGTTTCAAAATGTGGTGTTTATTCAGTTGTTTATTGCTTTAAATAGGACTTCATTAAGAAAAATGTGTATATAAATTTATTTTTAAAGTTCTCTAGAGGTCAGACTTTAGCATAATCAATGCTTACACCTCTTGAGAGCTAACTAAGCCTTTATGAACTTATCAAATAGGTGCTGGTTTCAGATATTGACAACTGTGCAAACCATCATGAAGATTAGGATTTGCTAACAGGTAGTTTTTCATTTGCTTGTCGTAAGACAACACTTTTCTCCATGCTTTTTATAGTAATAAAATGTCTCCTAATGTAAGGTCAGAGGAAGGAGAAGATTTGGGACTGGTGGGGAAGGCAGTAGATTCTGGACGATGGTATTTTTAGATGGCAGCAACTAATTTTCTCCATTGTTCTCATCCCACACTCTGATTCAGTCGGAATATTGCTATTAGACTTGTTATTGATCCAATTGGCATTCTATTTCAACTTTGGAATGAAGAAAATGAACATAAATTATTTGTCTTTTAACCTAAATGATACTTGGTAATTACTTGAGTGGGACACTTATTTTCAAGAATCTTTAAACTCCACGATTTTAGTCATTCAGCCAAAGTTTGTAGGTACTAGAAGATCATCTATGGCTATTTATGTACTTATTTATTTATTTTGCATGGAAAGAAATGAATACCAAAGTCGTTCTCCATATATTTCTGTTGGTCAAGTAAGCATATTCTATTTTATTCATATTAAAATGTGACTTGTTTAATACATTTCCTTGGCTTGAAAGTTAGGAATCAAAAAGCACAAGGTCAGAAAACATTAGAGGTACAGGAATTGGAATTGAAATGATTGCTATCAGGCAGTCCAGAAATAAAGCAAATAATGTCTTGGATTTTAAAATCTAATTCAACTTTTACTCACCGCTTCATGTTTAAAATATTCCTTTGAAACTAAAATTTACTTCTCCATATTTGCAAGGTACTTAATGATTAGGGTTTTATTTTCAGTCTGCCAAATTATACATGTTCATGGCACTGACAACCCTCTAAATAGTGACACTTTTATTAATGAAGTTCAATTTTCTATTAAGAACTAAAAGTAGATGCAAGGATTAACCAGAAAGGAGACAAGAAGCACCAGAAGGAAGGAAGGAGAGGGTTCGAGGCAGTTCACCCAGCCAGGGACTAAGAGCCAGGAAAGCCTGGATGCAGAAAAACGTAAAGAGAGAAACCCCCAGGGCTCCAAAACAGGCTTTTATAATATTGGCTATGGGAAAGACCCACTAGAGCCTTGGGCAAGACATATGGAGCTGCCTACAGATTGGACAGAGATGTTGCTCCAGAAAGAGAACCCATGCAGATTCCCACAGGCATACAAGCCTGCAGTAGCCTCAGCCAGGCACCATTTGAGAGCCTAGACACTAGGGATCTACAGACACAGGTGCTGCTGTGCTACTCCAAGGAGGGAGAGGGGAGAGGAAGAGGGGAAACTGGGCATTCCCACATACCCCCGGGATGGTGCTAACTACCCTGCTGTGGGAACTAGAAAAACAAGAACAAACCAAATCCAATGTTAGCAGAAGAAAAGAAATAACAAAGATCACAGCAGAACTGAATGAAATTTAGACTGAAAAACAATACAAAGAATCAATGAAACAAAAAGTTGATTCTTCAAAAATATAAATATTTACAAACCACTAGCTAGACTAACCAAGAAGAGAGAAGATAGAAACACAATCAGAAACAAAAAAGGAGATATTAAAACTGATGCCACAGAAATACAAAAGATTATCAGAGACAATTATGAACAACTGCACACTCACAAACTAGAAAACCTAGAGGAAATGGATAAATTCTTGGAAACATACAACCATCATTTTTAATTGCTTTCAGCAAGAGTTTTATTTAGGGTAACTGGTCCTCAATGCTTGCCAGCAACAGAAAAGCAAGTCATAAAAATAATTAAATATTTGTAAAATAGGATCTAAAGAAGTAAACTGGGAAAAGTAGATATTTTATAATAATAATTGTCTTTTTTACGTAAAAAGATGATCCACAAATAGTAGAGCTTGTTTAGTTAGAAATATTTTTGCATCTCTATCCTAATTGTATGCCATGTTTCCCAGGTGGCCACTGGCACATAATCCTGAGTTAGAAAAAGAAAATTATTATCCAGGCCTTGAAAGAGAGCCCAGGTAATTGGCCCCATCTGAACACTGAAGCCATAGCCTTGGCTTTCTCAGCAGCATGTGTTGACCAACTAAGCCAATCAGCAAAATTGAGCACCACTGGCAGGTTATTTCCACTGAAGAAAAAGGGCTAATTTTTATCCCTAACTTCAACCAAAACAAAGTTACATGCACCAAAGATGCATACCCACAATGCTCACTGATAAATGTAGGTGAAAGGACTGAATTAGAAAAATTTATTTTCCTCATCAGCATAATAAATTACTCAGACAAGGCTCACTATTGAATGCCAAAACCACTGGGTGCAAGGTTTGGAAGTAACAAGATATTTACATGATATTCGTATCATCCTACAGAGTACATATAAAATGCAAAGAGAAAATTCCACTTTAAAATTCAGTGATTTTTACATTTAAAACCTTAATCAAGTATGCAAACTTAGCCTCACCAATAGTGGGACAACCTGATATCAGCTGTCTCAGTGTGATACACTAAGAAATATCAATATCATCTACGTGGTATCTTGCCAAAAATGTTGCTTGATTCTAATCATGAGAAAACAATTTAAAAATTTCAAATTGTAGGACATTCTACACCACAATAGGTCTGTGCTCTTCAAAAAAAAAGAGTCATCATTGAAAACAAACAAGAAAAAACCACCAGAGTATTCTGTGTTAAAGAGACTGGAATGACATAACCAAATGTAATTCAAGAACTTTGATCTTAGATTTTTAAAAATAGCAATAAAAGACACACATAGACATAGTACATTAAATCATGTTATTGAATTAACCTTATATTTTAGGTGTAAGAATGACATTGTAGTTATGTAGGATAATATCTTTATTGTTAGAATTTGTAAGCAGAAATAGTTAAAGGTAAAGTGCCATGTTGTTTGCAACTCAGAATAAAGATTGGGGAGGGCTGGGTGGGAGAGAGGGAGGAAAAAAGAGAGGGAGGGAGGGAAGGAGGAAGGGAGAAGGAAAACGTGGTGAAAAAACAATTGAATGAAGGATATATTAATGTCCATTTTCTTTAGTCTTAAAATTTTTCTAAATAAAACATTTAAGGTTGGGAGTATAATGTAGATGACCTATTCTCATCTCTTGCCTCACTGAAACAAGAAATCGAATCCTGAAATTTAGTCTAAGAGATTTAGACTGGCCACGTTTCATAATAAAGGCTGATAAATACAAACAAATATCTCAATAAATTGTTGCATCTCCTTGTGGAGACACCTTAAAATTTAGTATATGATTGTCCAGAATGACTCAACGTCACAATCATTCAAGGTGAATTGCTGAAAGCTAACATCTGAATGTTTTCCTTTGCTGAGGAATTCCTGATCATTAATTCACTTCAAGGATACTGTTATCTTATTATTGAGGATTCAAAAGAATAATGCAACAAAATAATATATTATTGATGATCTGTGAAACTGTATTCAAGCTTCAAAATATGGTTCAGCACACTGGTACAGTAGACTTCCAGGAGACACATTGTTAGTATTTAACACACTCGGAGTAATTTAAATAGAAGCCAACTGTAGTAACAATTAGTTAGGGAAATAAAATTTTCCCAAAGCCTAAAATCAATTTCTGGCCACTCTATATTGTTGAGCCATTTTATACTAAATACATTGTTAACTGAGAATGTGTGTTTTAGTATATACATTGTTCCCTCTTGGAAGAACTTGAGAATTTTAAGGTTGATAATGAGGTTAATTTTTATCCTGAATATAGGAAATATGTTAGAAGCTATCAAAGAAATACATATTTTAAAGGCAGGTGGTTGGTTACAATGGAAATTATGAAAGAGAATGCATATTTAAATGAATGTCAATTTCTAATTTTGTAAATTATTTCTCATTTATATTAAATACAAACATAAAATAAGTCATTTCTATAACTACCTCAAATAGCTGTTGTGACTAAAACAGCTAGTTTTAAACTGTCTACCAAAGAGTACCATTAGGGTACACAGCTTGAAAATATGAAAATTTAAAAAGTAATCTTGCTTAAATATGGAATAATTTCACATAGTAAAGAAAATGCAATTGTTGTACTAAGTGATAATTTATCTGTGACACCTCTTAAATGGCCTATAGAAATGTTTACTGATGGCTCAAAAAGAGCATTTTAAACACCTAAGTCACCTAAAGAATTTTGATTTTGTTTTTAAAGATTTCCAGGGTTGAAAATTTGTCTTGTTAATTAACACTTTTATTATCAAGAGTTTTTTCTGTTTACACAAGTTATCTCTTTTTACACTTACTATCACTTTTATTGTTGCTGTTGTTTAAAATGAATAGGTCAAAGTATGTACTTATATAGCATGGTTAAACAAATCAAGTTATTGCCACTTGCTCTAAAAGGACTTGGGGTTCTGTTTTCTTGCTTCCCTATATCTCTCTTGCAATTGAATGACTGACTAGGAGAGTTGGAATGGACTTTTAGACCACAGAGTTCAGTAGTTTTCAATATGGGCTCTAAGAAGTCTGCAAAGTTTTCACAGACGCACTCTCTCTATCTCCCAATCAGCAACCCAGGAAGCTTCCCAAAAAAACTGACATTTCTAGTAAAAATTTGAGATACATATTTGCAGCTCATGCACTTAGCTATCCTTTTTTATTCAATTCTTAAATCTCTTCTATTCTTTTTGTCTGTGGACTATCAATGCCAATGTTTCTTTAAGAAAAGCCATCAAATTTATAGACTATAAAATCTGACATACGGATATTCTGAAAATTCATAGTTTTCAAGTAAACTGCTGACCAGCAGGTCATTACAGTGAAATTTATTTGTAATTTAAGTCCCAGATGTTGTATTTTGGCTATTAAAAATGCCTTGAGTAAAAATAGCATGAATAAAGAGTGTTAAAAGAAGGAAATTACAGTTAGGCTGCTTACAAAAAAAAGATTTCACAAGAGTAATAATTTATTTTGAAACCAAAAATCTAATCATTTTTATTTTGTTTTAATTAATTTTGAGTAAATAATATAGTCCCAAAATTCAAAAATTAAAACACAAACACCTCCCTCCCAGCCTCGTCTCTGTCCATATAATACCCCACCCTTTCCACAACTTCAAACAGATAACTGCTATTATTGTGGCTGTGTATTTTTCCAAAGAATTTTTGATTAAGAAAATGTGTCACATATACACCATGGAATACTATGCAGCCATAAAAAATGATGAGTTCATGTCCTTTGTAGGGACATGGATGAAATTGGAAATCATCATTCTCAGTAAACTATCGCAAGAACAAAAAACCAAACACCGCATATTCTCACTCATAGGTGGGAATTGAACAATGAGATCACATGGACACAGGAAGGGGAACATCACACTCTGGGGACTGTTGTGGGGTATGGGGAGGGGGGAGGGATAGCATTGGGAGATATACCTAATGCTAGATGACGAGTTAGTGGGTGCAGCGCACCAGCATGGCACATGTATACATATGTAACTAACCTGCACAATGTGCACATGTACCCTAAAACTTAAAGTATAATAATAAAAAATAAACAAAAATAAAAAATAAAAATAAAAAAATAAAAACAAAATAAAAACAAAAAAAAACAAAAACAAAAAAAAAGCAAATAGAAACATGTATGTATCCCTGTCCATTTTGTACAAAAGGAAGTATTCTATACATGCTGTTCAGAAATTTGTTCTATTAACTTAATATACCTTGGAAACTTTATTGACCATCTTGTATGCCTAGCACCCTTACAGGCAGATATAAGAAAACCACACAAATGTTATACTTCTAATTTTCACCACGATAGTCTCCTAGAAATTCACATAAACTAAATCATTGTTCGATGGACCATATCTCTTCAATTGAACAATACTGCAACCGGGAATTATACTCTTGACCAAAGACCAACATCAAATAAGTTATAGTTATGACCAAAATATACTAAGTAAAAGACAGGAGAACCTTTAAATTAGCATTAGTCAAAATAATTACTTCCCAAATGTCATACATTATATACATAAATGAAAATTTCCAAATAATTCTATAAGCTACAATGTGTATCAACAGCTATATGCTTTTACCATAAACTTTACCTATCTAAAACTATGTTCACAAAAAACACATTTGATGATATTTTTCTTGTCTTTTTAGAATTTGTAAGTTTTTCCCCCACTTTGGCATGATTTTGAAGCCCAAAATCTCCTTTTTACAAAGTCACATGCTTTTTTCTCTTGGCAAATGTACGTATAATATGCAGAATAATTCAAAATCATTTCATTATATCATTCTTTCCAACAATAATCATTGAGACATATGAATATTTGAAGTCGTTTCAATTAGGATAAGGGCTTACAGAAAACTTTGAAACGGATTTATTTGTTCTTATTTTTGTCATCACAGTCTAATAGTATCATTGAATGCTTTCAAGGAAGAGAGGAGCCACATTAAAGTCAAACAGGCAGAGGACATGAAAGGGAAACAGCCAGGTTCATGATCACCTACTATGGCCAAGTGCAGAAGAAGGACAGCAAATAGGAAGGGAGCTGTGTGGTCTCCACTGGTGAAAGATGTCTTTCTCTCCATTTTTTCAAACTACATGAATCACTGTGTAGCAACTTAACCTAGGTGAAAACTGCCAAAGAAATGAATAAATATGAATGAGTCATAAAGAAAAGTCTCTGGCAAAATGGAATCAATGAAGTTGTACTCAGCAGTAATTGCCTGTTTTAAATATGACTCTTGGCCACAAATTACTTACAGTTCTGATTTATTTTTGTCATTATTGTGGAAAATAACCCCATATTGAGACCTGGTGACATTAATTTTCAGTCAAGAATAATCATTAATTTAATAATTTTGTGTGGCCTGAGGTGATTTTTAAGAGTACACAGATTCACCACAACTGGGGTCTTGATAAAAGTTTTCTTGTTTCATATGCTCTAATCTCTCACTCTGCTCCCCTTTCCCATAGATCTCAGATCTTGCTCCCCAAAAGGTTCAGCACCTTCACATTGCTTCTGGTCCTCTGTGGCTCCTTACCCAGGACCACCACCTTCCTGAAAGTTAAGAGCCTCTGAAATGGCCAGCCCATTCCTCAACGTCCAATCATAACCCCCATTCTCCTGAGGAAGCTCATGAATTGAGGGCAATGAGTATTGATGGAAGACTTCCGAGCAGCAAAAGGTGCAGAATGTGGAGCAAGTAAATGAGCCCAAGAGAAGAATGTCAATAGGATAACATTTGTATTATTTCTACAATTATAGGCTACCATTAATTATAGAACATACCAATGATTTGTTTGCAAGGTTGAGTTCCTAACACAAAATTTAAAGGGATATTGATGGCCATGTTGGTGGCAATAAACTTGAATTTCTGGCACTTTATCTTTATTGGGATAGCGGCACAAATGCAGTCTCTTCACTGTGCCAATTCTGTGGATTAGGGTTGGGGGGTGTTGTGGCTAGATGCTTAGCCTACAGCCTGATCCTCATCCCTGTCTGTAATCCTCTCTAAGACTGCTCTATATGTCTGATGTTTTGGTAAACTAACCAAGATGAATTCATAGTTGTTCGTATTAGGTTGGTGCAAAAGTAATTGCAGTTTTTGCCATTAAAAGTAATTGCAAAAACAGCAATTACTTTCATACCAACCTAATAACTAAGACCTCTGACTGATAAACTCTACCTCACAGGGCTGTTGTAAGGCTCAAATGAGATGCTGTAGATCATCAACTAATGTAGGTGGTATTATTATAAACTTTTAAGCTTGCATTCATAAGAAAGGATAATATTTTATGATATTAAGCACAGCTTACTCAATAATTCATTCCACTTTTACTAAATGGCCTCTTCGAACATCACTTCTTATAATTCATAGCCATTTGGGAATACTGAACAGTAGCTACACATATATTACATTACTGATTTTACCATGAATCCTAACCTAAAAAATACTTAAAACTCTTCAATAAAGAAAATTTCTAATCAAAGTAATTTTGTGAAGGATTTATTAACACTCAGCAATTCTTGCTTTGTTATCCATCTCCGAGTTCCTGAGATAAAAGACCATGAGGATCCTAACAGCAGGCACCATGTACCATTCATTATTGTACTTTTTACAATGAAATATAGAATGATGTCCAGCAACTCTAACTTCTTGGTAGCAATTTTAATATTCTAGTTTAATGTAGAACTGGCTTTTATGGAGTCAGAATAAAAAAGTCAAATTCAATGCAAACTCAGCTTATTTTTTTCATTTACATGAAACATTTTTAATTCTATTAGTTTTGTGTTTAAAAAAATTGAAAACTATTAAATGACCCCTAGTCATTTAAATCACAGATAATTGAATGCTTTTCTTTTTTAGTGTTTGATAACGCCACAATTTTTTTGCTTTTAGATGCACCTACTGGTACAACAAGGAGTAACTTTTGCTGGAAATTTGAAATTGACAGTCATAGATAGTCATCTAAATGATTATTTCTAGACTCCAGTTTTGTTTCAATGTAATTGTACTGCATTAAGGCATAGCCAGTACAAATGAACAAAAGAGCTATCCTGCAGAATATGGCCCAATCTTCTTTATTATGATATTAAAAGGGATTTGGATTCAGATACTCACATGTCTGCATTTAGAGCCTCAGAATAAGTCTTTTAAAGTCACCATGCCCTCTTTATCACTACATGCCCCAAATTACCCTTTTCTACTCCTATCAATATTTATTAGAGATTTTTAAAAATTAACTTCTATTTTATATTCTAGGTCTCTTGTGTGGGTAAAAAATGCACTTGCCATTTATTTGCAGAACAATAGCAGCGATATTTGACGAATGGAAGAGACCTAAAATCTACTTTTATATTTCTCAGCCTTATTTATCTAATGGAAAGTAGCTGAGTTCCATTATCCTGAGGACTGCTCCACCTCTGAGATCTTACGATTCAATGTTCATATATAAAAGGTCCCTGCCCTGCACGTGTCAGGACATCAACTAAGCCTGCAGCACTGTGGAAATCCTCCTCTTGGCATATCAGTCATTGGCATGCTTTGTTGTTGTTGTTGTCAGTTTTAAAAATGGTTCTGCAAGAACAGACCTGTTAACTGGGACAAGTAGAAGTGACAGCTGAGAGAGGCTTTATTATTTTTCTTCTCTGCCAAGGAAGAATCATAGCCAACGCCCATTGGAATGGTGTGAATACGGGGTTCTTTCTCATTTGCAATTCATGTTTTAAGTAGAGAACATAAAATTTCTGCACACATGAGTACTGAGTTTATGGTTGTCCACAGTTATCAAATATGCCACAAGCTATGTGAAACTTTCAATAGACTATAGTTCAACTTCCTTCCTTTATTCAGCTCCTTAGACTCCCAGTTTCTAGGCCTTTGGTAGAGGCTGAACTGTTGTAATTATGTGTTACGCAGTTGTCCTGGCTTCCTAAGACATGAATAGTTTTCTATGCCTTCAAGTTAGTTATTGGGTCTGAAAGCAGTTTTGCCTACAAGTGTTAAAATCTGTCCATTGGTTATCTCTTGTGTAGAGATTTTCTTAAGAAGTATTCATTTTGGATACTTTGACATTTAATAAAGAAAAGAATGTCCTGTGAAGTCTGCCATATCCTGGGTGTGATTGTAGTTACCTCAAATAACCTCTCTGAACAATGAGTACAGTGATTCCTGCCCTATCACTAGGTACTGATTATTTGTCATATTTGTGCTAAATGTATTTTGTTTACTCTTTCTATATTTGGAGAAATCCCCAAGTAAACGGCATAGCTTTACTATTATATAAGTCAGGACTCCAGCTGCCAGCCACCTTCCTTGCACCTAGGATGCATCTGGCCTTCACCAGTCAAATGCCCATGGGAGCCTTTGCTTCGGTCATAAGCAATAGGAAGAAAGAGCTTGGTGCTTGGTTCTCTTTTTTTGGTAGGAGCGACAGTGGAAGCATCCAGTTGTTGGAGAAAAAAAAAAAAACTGCTCATTAAAAGTACACGTAAATTACAAAATGTACACTGATTTCAGAAGTTCAAAATATGAGAAAATTTTGCATCTTAGAATAAAGGAAACACAGTAGTTTGCACTGTAGTGTGAATGCTTAATGATTGCAACTCTACCCTGGGACCGATTCTGATTTTAAAAGGAAGCCTGCCAGCTCCAATCAATCTGCATTTTTAGTAGAACAGATAAAGGAAAGATTATTGAGGAGGAAGTTCTCACCAGAACCTTTTGTCCGTCTCTCAACTATATTAAAGTTATGTATTCCTTCTTTGTCCAAAACCTTTGAGTTTATAATGAAAACACACTAGGTTAGTATTGTCACATTTCGAGGCCTGATCTATATTAACTTACGTGATTTTATTCATTTTAGAAAAACCTCCTTTTAAGCTTTTATCTTCTCAGAGGGAAAAATCCTAATCTTTAATCTGTCCTTACACATGAAGTATTCCTGCCTTTTATGAAGTTAGTCAGAAATATTCTGCATCCTGCTGGCTGCCTTATGGAAGTAAATACCAGAATCCTCATGTTATTTGAGATGTTAAAGATAGCAAGTGTTTACATACACCAGCAGCACGCTAGGAAGTGTAATTTTACTTGGAAAAAAATTGCAAAAGGTAAAAATTTGAAATAAAGTTAAGCTTTCTTCCTCTGCCTCATGATCAGATCTAATAATCCTTAAAGTAAAGCATTTAACTGAAATCTATGTAGGACAGCTCATTAGTTTTGGATCAGTTTCCATGACTAAATGAAGGCATCAAGCGAGAGAATCATAATACATTACCACTCAGTGGTTTGCTGGTTTCATGGTTCAGATCATCAAGAAGCATCTAGGTAGAATTTCATTCAAATGCTCTTCCATAAAATTCACACAGAAGGACCCTTGGAACAAGAATTACTATGTAAGCGATGATTTTTTATAGACGAGTCAGCTTTCCTCCTTCTCTTCCAACTTCATCAGCCTTGTAACTACTTCACAACCCTTAAATCACCAAGCAGCAATGCTAGAAAATAAACCTGATTTCTCGGTAAGGATCACAAGGGCATCTTGTCTTCTTGATGTTCTGTCTAGGTAGGTGCAAATAACAATGGTCCACACAATAAAGACCTTGTTCTTTGGTTGCTACACATACTGCACATGTATAATTTCCCCTTAATTAGTCTTCTACATCTGTCATCCTAGATTTTTATTTCACTACAGGCACCCTACTCAGAAAAACAACAGTGGCAATGATTTATTGAAAATACTATGAAGAAATTTAAAAGTGAAGTGAAATAGCAGATGAGAAGGGCAAATGCTATTTCTCTATTCTACCAATAGGTAACCTGATTTAACTTATATTTTGGGGTTTTATTAAACATAAATTGTACTAGATGCCTGAGCAAAAACCCATAAAATAGCTTTAAATTCTGTAAGTGAAATTTATCTGAAATCTATGCAGGATTTCCCTGAGCCCTGAAATTTGAGGTAGCACAAACTAATATCTTGGTATTATGACCTTCTATATACGCATTGGCAACACAGTAAATTCCAGATGCCTTGAAGTTAAGAAACTCTTGATTATCATTTATTTATTTTGGTAAAATAATAATAATAATAATCCCACAGTTCACAGAGTTCAGGATGGGGATTTGGGCTGGAGAAAGAACATAGAGTTTGTCCATTATCACTAACTTATTACAACTGAGTAACATTAAGACCTAAACCAAAGAAGCAAAGAATTGCCAACCACCATTGATTTTCTTTTGTTTCTACAGGGTTTCTAATGCTCTTACATTTCATTTTTATACTTTATGATCACTAAAAATGTTGGGCTAAGCCCTACTGGCAAACCACAATCTAGGCATTATGCCACTCAAAGACTTAATGGAAAGAAGATATCTTACTCACAGTAGAAAAAAAAATCATCTTTTCCCACTATTTATTCTATGGAAATACTGTTACTAGTTTGCAAAAATTTTATAACAAGTCAAGAACAAATTGCATTAGTTGATATTCAGAACATTGATAGTGGAAGAATATATGCCAAGAAGTTAACAGTAATTATATATGAGTGGGTAAAATATATTTTTATTTCCTTTATATTAGTAGGAATTTGTAACTTTTCAACAAAAAAGTATATATTGCTTTTGTAAATATAATAAACAATGAAAGAAAGCCATGTTTAATTTTAAAAACATACAACCAGAACTTAGTCCACAACAGAGTTGCAGGGGTTCCTATTTTTTTTATTCATTCCTACAGTCTTGCAGAATAATCACAATTTAGGAGAAGCTCTTCATAAATACAGAAAAATCAGCTAGAAGTTAATACATTGCCATGGAAAATGGCATGCATTTTGAGGTCAGACAGACTTACTTTGAAAGTGTATTTCTGCCTGTCTTTTTTTGCCTGTTTGAATATGATTTATTAAGCAGCTCATTTTTACTCACTACATTTTGAAAGTTTTATTTTAAATTGACAAATAATAATTCTATATATTTACAGGGTACAATGTGATGTTTCCATACATGTATACTGCGGAATTATCAAAACAGGCTAATTAGCATATCCATCACCTCAAATATTTATCATTTCTTTGTGGTGAGAACATTTAAAATCCTCCCTTTCAGCTGTTTTGAAATATACATCTTATTACTACCTGTAGTTACTGTGGTGTGCAATACAACCTCCTCCTGTCTAACTGAACTCAAGGAATATTCTTACCCCACCTACCCCACTCCTAGCCTCAGGTAACCACCATTCTACTGCTATGAGTTTGACTTTTCTAGATTCCACAAAGAAGTGAAAACATATGATACTTGTCTTTATGTGCCTGGCTTATTTCACTTCACATAATGCCCTCTAGTTTCATCCATGTTATTGCAAATGACAGAACTTCCCATTTTGTAAGACTGAATAGTATTCCATTGAATGTATATGCCACATTTTTTAATCCATTCATCCATCGATGGGCATTTAAGCTGTGTCCATATCTTGACTATTGGGAATATCTGCCTCTTATTCTACATTTTTAGTCAAATCTCCTAAGCACTCTCAACTTTGTTCTGCTCTGCTGTAACATGGGACTAATCACACCTACCTACAAAGTCCAAGGTTGCTATGAGGATTAAATGAGGAAAATAGCACAGTGACTGCAACATAATATTGACTTAATAAACATAATAATTTAATAGTAATAACAATGATAAACACAATGACATTATCTAAAATTTACCATTCACACTGCGTGTCAGGGCCTATTCTAAGCGCATCTATGATTTACCTCATTCAATTGTAACAACCACCCTCTACTAAGTAGATCATGCTATTTTCCCTCTTTGTAGTTGAGGTAACTGGGGTACACAGATGCCCAAGTGCACAAAATCCACAAATTCATAGTCACTATGCTGCACAGTGTCTCATAGAATTTTCATCTTGGGGTATTGGATAATACTAATTGTGTTTATTGATTTTGTTCATAGGAACCATTTTGGATAGTGTGTATAGTATTTTAGATGCTCAGTAGTACAGAAATCTGGCTCTGAATTTTATGTTAATTGAAATGTACTTCAAAGTCTATCAATGAGAAATAATAAAAAGGGAAGTTAATTGGAAAGTATGAAGCTGTGATTGATTCCCTAGGGCATATGTTGGCTTTTCTTCCTGGCACATTTGGGAATGGGGCTTGCCCTAATTAGAAAAACAAGCATCTCGGAGCTATTCCATGGCTCCTCCACATGGCCTGGCAGAAGACCAGCATTGTTTTAGTCTTGGTCCTTTAAAAATGTTTTCCTTCTCTTCAGCATTCGAAAATGATTTGATAGCTTTAAAAGTAGTTCTACTTTTAAGAGACATCGTGGGAAAGATGGGTAAAAAGCTGCCAGAAAAATCTGTTCTTAAGGATAAATGACAATGGTCTGTTTTCTTTTATATTTATATATATATATATATATATATAAATTTTATTATTATTATACTTTAAGTTGTAGGGTACCTGTGCAAAACGTGCAGGTTTGTTACGTATGTATACATGTGCCATGTTGGTGTGCTGTACCCATTAACTCGTCATTTACATTAGGTAGATCTCCTAATGCTATCCCTCCCCACTCCTCCAACCCCCCGGCCCACAACAGGCCCTGGTGTGTGATGTTCCCCTTCCTGTGTCCAAGTGTTCTCATTGTTCAATTCCCACCTATGAATGAGAACATGCGGTGTTTGGTTTTCTGTCCTTGCAATAGTTTGCTGAGAATGATGGTTTCCAGCTGCATCCATGTCCCTACAAAGGGCGTGAACTCATCCTTTTTTACGGCTGCATAGTATTCCATGGTGTATATGTGCCACATTTTCTTAATCCAGTCTAGCATTGTTGGACATTTGGGTTGGTTCCAAGTCTTTGCTATTGTGAGTAGTGCCACAATAAACATACGTGTGCATGTGTCTTTATAGCAGCATGATTTATATTCCTTTGGGTATATACCCAGTAATCGGATGGCTGGGTCAAATGGTATTTCTAGTTCTAGATCCCTGAGGAATCACTACACTGTCGTCCACAATGGTTGAACTAGTTTACGGTCCCACCAATAGTGTAAAAGTGTTCCTATTTCTCCACATCCTCTCCAGCACCTGTTGTTTCCTGACTTTTTAGTGATCGCCATTCTAACTGGTGTGAGATGATATCTCATTGTGGTTTTGATTTGCATTTCTCTGATGGCCAGTGAGGATGAGCATTTTTTCATGTGTCTGTTGGCTGCATAAATGTCTTCTTTTGAGAAGTGTCTGTTCATATCCTTTGCCCACTTTTTGATGGGGTTGTTTGTTTTTTTCTTGTAAATTTGTTTGAGTTCTTTGTAGATTCTGGATATTAGCCCTTTGTCAGATGAGTAGGTTGCAAAAATTTTCTCCCATTCTGTAGGTTGCCTGTTCACTCTGATGGTAGTTTCTTTTGCTGTGCAGAAGCTCTTTGGTTTAATTAGATCCCATTTATCAATTTTGGCTTTTGTTGCCATTGCTTTTGGTGTTTTAGACATGAAGTCCTTGCCCATGCCTATGTCCTGAATGGTAATGCCTAGGTTTTCTTCTAGGGTTTTTATGGTTTTAGGTCTAACGTTTAAATCTTTAATCCATCTTGAATTAATTTTTGTATACAGTGTAAGGAAGGGATCCACTTTCAGCTTTCTACATATGGCTAGCCAGTTTTCCCAGCACCATTTATGAAACAGGGAATCCTTTCCCCATTTCTTGTTTTTGTCAGGTTTGTCAAAGATCAGATAGTTGTAGATGTGTGGTATTATTTCTGAGGGCTCTGTTCTGTTCCATTGATCTATATCTCTGTTTTGGTACCAGTACCATGCTGTAGCCTTGTAGTATAGTTTGAAGTCAGGTAGCATGATGCCTCCAGCTTTGCTCTTTTGGCTTAGGATTGACTTCACGATGTGGGCTCTTTTTTGGTTCCATATAAACTTTAAAGTAGTTTATTCCATTTCTGTGAAGACAGTCATTGGTAGCTTAATGGAGATGGCACTGAATCTATAAATTACTTTGGGCAGTATGGCCATTTTCATGATATTGATTCTTCCTATCCATGAGCATGGAATGTTCTTCCATTTGTTTGTATCCTCTTTTGTTTCGTTGAGCAGTGGTCTGTAGTTCTCCTTGAAGAGGTCCTTCACATCCCTTGTAAGTTGGATTCGTAGGTATTTTATTCTCTTTGAAGCAATTGTGAATGGGAATTCACTCATGATTTTGCTCTCTGTTTGTCTGTTATTGGTGTATAGGAATGCTTGTGATTTTTGCACATTGATTTTGTATCCTGAGACTTTGCTGAAGTTGCCTATCAGCTTAAGGAGATTTTGGGCTGAGACGATGGGATTTTCTAGATATACAATCATGTCATCTGCAAACAGGGACAATTTGACTTCCTCTTTTCCTAACTGAATACACTTTATTTCTTTCTCCTGCCTGATTGCCCTGGCCAGAACTTCCAACACTAAGTTGAATATGAGTGGTGAGAGATGGCATCCCTGTCTTGTGCCAGTTTTCAAAGGGAATGCTTCCAGTTTTTGACAATGTTCTGTTTTCTTTAGGAATAAACAAGCTCTCACATAACATTCTAAATCATGGTATCTGAGCTTTATTAGGTAAATTCTGATGAGATATTAAAGAAAATAATCTTACCATATTAATAAACACTTAAATGAGTTGCATTTTAATGTGAATACAGTTAGCCAGTTTATTTTTCTTAGTCATGGGAGGACTACAGTCATCCTTTTATCAAGTGGTAGCATTTATCTACTGCTCTTCTGTATAATGGAGAGCCTAACTTCAAGTTTTCTGGAAGTATACATAATTTATTTATAAGAGCCTCAAGACAGTTTGTATCCATCAGAGAGCACTATAATGATGATCATGTATGACAAAATTTCTTTTATAAAGTACAAAATGTTAATGCTTTGTTTTAATTTACTCTTCTCTCCCAGAATCTAGATGGTGATTGAATTCATAAGCTTATTCTATCCTCTGGGCAAGTTTCATGCTGATTTATAAGGTGTGGAACTTTTAGTCAGCTCTGTTCTTAGGATATTATTAATCAAAATCTAGAAGGGGATTGCTCAGACTGAGGCTGGAACTCCTGGATTCAAGTTGTAGCTCAGCCAATCTCAAGGTCATTAGCCTTGGATGAGTTTACATTTCTGGGCCTCAGTTTTCTCAACTGCAAAATAAGAAGCTTAAACAGATTTTTTTCCATGGATCATTTCCAGTTCTAGAGTTCTGTGATTACTAAGAGATATTTAGTTTTACATATTTTAAGTTCATAAAATAAGAGAATTGAAAAATCCTGACTCATCAAACACATGTAAACATTTAATTTTAACTTCCGAACACAATAACTAAACATTATTAGCAATGATTATTTTGTTTTTTCATGTATATTGCTCATCCCAGAAAATGTTGATAGCTTATATAATTGCCTTAGGGCAACATATTATTCAGTGAGATATTTATCAAAAATTGTGTATATGGTATATAAATAGTAAAAGGAAACCACTTCCTAGCCTCTACTTTCACCCATCTTTTATTTTTAATTATTCTGGTAGTCATTTACTCAATAAACATTTAATAAGTGTTTCTTGGGCATTCATGTGTCCAGTGATGCAGTAGACATTTTACCATTTGCATTGCACATTTAATTCTCCCGGAAATCCTGAGAGGTAGAAAACAATATTAAAGAAGTTAGGTCTGGTTCAAAGATAAAGATCTGATAAGTAGTGAGGCTAGAATTTGAATTCATATTTGGCTCTGTGCCAAATATTTTTGTTTGTCCTCTTTTTGTTTGTCATCATTGCTTTCCACTCTGCCCCCTGTCTCAGGAGGTTGACCTGTTTGGATTACATCAATGGGCCAAAAGCAGATCCCAGAAAGTGATGGCAGGGAAGGAACAAAGTGAGTAAAAATAAGGTCCCTGTGTCCCTGCCTCACTCCCCTCAGGTTCACCTGGGGCAGGCTGTGTCCCTTAAGCATAGCTCAGTGCTCCACTCAAGTTGGCCCTCCGTACTCAATTCTTTCCTTGCAGGTATGGTCATACCTCTTACCCTAGTAGACCTACTAGTGATAACAGCTCTGAGGCCCTGTGCTTCTCTTATGGTTTCCTACATTCTGCCCTTGCTTTCAGAAATAGTTCCTTTTTAATTCCTTCTCAGATTATCCTAATTTAAATGTTCCATCTCTTTCCTGCTGGGATAACTTACATTTAGATATGTTTAGATACACAAATACCATTACGTTACAATGGCCTACAGCACTCAGTACAGTAACATATTGTACAGATTTGTAGCCCGGGAGCAGTAGGCCATACTGTAGAGCTGGATGTGTGGTAGTTTATATCATCTAGGTTTGTGTAAGTACACTCTGATGTCTGCATGATGATAAAATCACCTAACAATGCATTTCTCAGAACATATCCCCATCATCAAGTGACATATGGACTATATTTAAGACAAAGATCTCCTCCACTAGTAACAACAAGAGCTCATATTTCAAAGACATTACCATTGTTCTCTTCCTATATTTCTCTTACCAATTAAAAACTTCAAATGAAATCAGTAAGGATCTAAGATTCAAGGATGATCAAAATTCTATAATTGCATTAACATGTTTTGCATCAGAATGATTACGATAAACAAATCTAACCCACAATAGGACTCAACAGCAACCCATCATCAGCTCCTGCCAGTAGAGGAAAATATCCTTGACATGCTATCCCTGCAACTGCCCACACTTCAAGGTACTACCTAGGACTAAGTCTGAAAAAACATAACATTAGACGGACTATGTGATCTCATAAAATAAGCACAGTAAGTTTTAATATTGTTATTTATGTTGCCTGGGGATTGACATTAACTCTAAACTTTTGTCCCAGAACCTCTTCCATACAAAAAAAAAAAAGTAGTGATAGGAATTTCTATTGATTCCACCAAATAGGCAGAATTCTAGGACTATGAGTGTTCCTACGTCTTGGCTGAGGTAGATACCAGTACACCAATTTCCTTGTTTGAGTCAATTAAGCAATGAGCCATAAGTGCTAGAATTTATTGGCCTGATAAAAGCAAGGAATACTTAATCTAAATATTGGTCCAGTAACTGAAAAGACCTGCTTGCATATTGGAGAAAAAAAGTCTCTAGACTGTGCATTCCTAACTTGGGTTTTTTGTGTTTTTTTTTTTTTACTTGGAATTTCAAGTCTGAGTTCTTGCGAGTCTTTGGAACCAGTGAAATACATGAAAAGGCCAGTGTGCATATACCTTGTACTAGAGAGAGATCCCAAAACATTAATCAGAGTCTCAAAGAGGCCTAAAAACAAAAGTTAGTAGGGGAAAATGGGCAACATGTCGGCTTCACTGGCTGGACCAAGGAATACAGATTCGTAGACAAGATTACTCAGATATTATTCTGATTCCACACACTCGTGAAGAAATTTTATGATTTTTGCTTTAATTTTCTGCATAGACTTTTGGGAAGATACATATCTTAGCAACAATGATTTTGTCAAAAATCAGGTTCATTGATTTGAAATAGACACTTTATGTCCTTTTTTCTCAAGGCTTGAATTCCCTTGAATAAGTTATTGATTGAATGTCCAGACCTCTAAGACTGAAAGACTGTACCTGTATAGCAACAAAAAAAAATTAATCTCTTAATGTCTTTGAGATCTTTCCTGACAAACCATAACCTCACAATCACAGGGCCTCTGACTACCGCAGGTTTAACCTGGAGCTTTTAATATGACAATACTAAATATTGAAAATCTCACATATTCTGGTACCTTTTTTCTTAATATGTTCATTACTTTTTTCTCACCAGGGAACCAGCAATGAGCAACTCAGTGAGTATAAATTCAACTTTTTGTTTGAAAAATAGAGGTCCTGAGGATATAATAAAGAGTAACATTTGTTTAGAGGGAACAAGGTAATAATTGCTCCTCTCTATCCAGATCAGTGGACTTCATTTTTTTATGCTATGTGGTAGGATGTAATAATATATTTGATCAGCTTTGTCCCCAAAGAGTTATTGATGTAATTCTTAAGAAGTTATATTTTTCCATTATTATGTTCACATAAAGGAGTTATCTCTTCAAATGAAATATGCTGGAAAAAATCTATTATGATGCTGTAATAAATGTCCTTCACCACATGCAGGATAGAGGGTCAAGGCTATAACTTTGCTTCTCTTATATATACTAGAAAAAGATTTTGTATCTCTAATTCCCATTACAATGTATTCAGGAAGGCTGCCTTTCAGCACTACTTTATCCAAAAGAGGTATTCCTTCTGTAGTCCCCTCTATAGCCCTGAAGTTTTTTTTTCAAACTTCCTCCCCAAACTGTTACCCATGCCTTTCTATTGGCCAAAGCCATAAGTCACTTACTGATCTTTAACATCCTTGAGCTGCTTCTATAATTTAACATTGGTCACTCCCCCTTCAAACACTCTAACTCCTTGGTCACTGTTTAACTACTGACACTAACTTTTCTTGGTCTCCTCATACCTCTCCACTGATTCTCACCCATCATGACGGAGTACTCTGCCTTGATCCTCTTAAATGTGTATACTCTAAGGTTCTATCCTTGAGAATTTTCTCATCTGCCACCTTTATGTGACAGCATCTAGGTCAGTATATTCATGCCAGTATCTAGATCCAGGGCACCTAATACCCAACAGTCATCCCTATACGGGTATTTCAGACTTCCTTACAAAAATGGAGCTAATTATCCTCCCTAACTTCCCTATAGCCAAACTAGTTTTTCCTTCTATAATATCTTCTTAGCTTAATACTATCATCATCCATCCAGGCATTCAAACCAGGGGTAACTAACTCTCCCTAAGACCTTTACACAAGTAATAACATTTGAGCTTGATCCTAATGAATAATAAAAATACACCAGTTTGAAAAGAGCATTCCAAGAAAGAAATTTGATTTTCAAAAACTCTTTGAGCTGAGAATTTTGTGTATATGTTCTTTAATTTAAAGTTTGTTTCTAATAAATAAAGGACAAGGATGGGAAAAAATCATTGAATCTTGAAACAGCATGATATATTTAGGCTGATAAGAAACTATGTTGGGCTGGATTATAAAGAGTACAGTAGATGGTGGGAGAAGATGAAATAGAAGTAAACTGAGGTCTGGGTGTAGAGGATTTTATGTGTCATGCTGAGGCTTTGTACTTTATAATATAAACAACGGGAGGTCTCTCATGATCCTCAGAAAACTCTCTCTTTTAGCAATGCCTGTGGCCTTCGTCTTGCCTCTATTGTTTCCAAAAATCTCATCATGTCTTTCCTAAACCATTTTTGGAAAACATCTAACTCTTGAAAAGTCATGCAGTATTTGTTGCTCAAGGTTCAGAGGGGCTGTAAGAGCATAGCACTACCCTTATAGTCATTCTTGATAAGAACATTGTAGTGAGTATTTGCAGTATTAGATAGCTAGCATCTATTTACCCATCTGTTGAAAACAGAAACTCAGTTTTCTCTTGAGGCTCACTCCTCTCCCACTGAAGCCTGTGTGCTTCAAGTGGAGGTGAGTCTTTGTTCAATTCTTGCTCCCTTTCCTACACTAACTGGGCCATTTTCTCCTTCTGGTCACAGTAATTCTTCAGGGATAGACACGACTCCATTGAGGAAAATAATTGTTGGCTCCAAAGATTTTGTTTGAACTATTTAGGGAGATGTTACCTTTTCTATTGAACTTAAACTAGGGGAGATGTAAGAGGGGAGCAACTAGAAACGAGTTTATCCTCACCAGAAGCCTGAGGATGAAGTTAGTATGAAGTAAAATAAAAACAAGAGACACTCATAGCTCTGTGTTTGGTGCTGTGGCAAATACCATGCAGTAAGTGCATGGCATCTACTTTAAATAAGTTCAAAATATATCTGAGGATACATAATAAAGACTATAGAAGTAATAATTAAAGAAAGAAAATTGGGAAGCTACCATCTCCTATCCACACTATAAGGAGTCTTCAAGGTAACACAACAGGAGTATTTGTTTCTTCCCTGTTGAGACAAGCAGGGGAGCCTACTGAGCTGCCTGAACTTAAAAATGGGGGTTCTGAAGGAGTATAAATTAGGCATTTAGGCTTTCATTTGTCTCTCATTTCATTTCTTTTCTTTCTCCACGATCTCAAATTCTTGAATATTAGTGAGTCAAAATATTCCTACCAACTCTGCCCTGGCTTTATTCTGAATTGTCTTATAACCATGTTTTTCTGTAGAAAAGGAGACGTGATGGCATACTAATTTTAGAACAGTTTGACATGCAATGGAAAGTTAGACTGAGAAACACTCACATGATCAGAATGCAATCCAGGGTTGATGATGGCAAAAATATGCTTAAGAAAACCGAAACTCAGGAGACAGGCTGACTGAGATTGAATAACTGAGAAAGAACTTAAGGGGATTTGAGCACATTAGAGTGAAAAAAACACCAGCAAGTAAAACCGTCCAGGCATACAAAAAGAAACCACAGGAGATATTTTATTTATATTTTTATCATGCTGAGTGGAAAAAAATATGAAATAGAGGCTACAAAGAGAGTTGTTTTGAACTACAACAAGGAGAGGACCTGAAACCAAGGTACCAAGCTTAAGATCAGAGGACCTTAACTGGCTCATCCTGTAAAAGCCCCAGCACTGTTTCTGTCTGGCTCGTGCTGAAGCTAGTAATGAGGCCATCTGTTTGTAATGCTCACTCTGTGTGTGGCTTACACCCAGAAATCTCCACGCCTTCCAGCAAAGTCATTTTTACACTGTACCTGACAGACAGAGCATGTGTTTGTGCTAAAAACACTGCAGGAAAGGGGTACTGGGAGGAATTAGAAAAGGCTTGACCTTGAAAGAAGTCATCCATGAGCCCTGAGCTAGAATTAAAAAGCCAGAGGCAGTGGAATGCTGAAGAACAGACTAGTAGCAATTTGTTAGACCCATATGACACCATAGTAGGAAAGAACACCTGTTTTGGGTTGCTTTGGAGGAAGACAAGCACGGTAGCCTTAATCTTTTTCAAATAACTTCATTCTCTTCAGGATATAGCTAAAACAAATGGAGTCAACGATGACTTTGAAAATCTTACTGGGGGCCAGCCGCGGTGGCTCACACCTGTAACCCCAGCACTTTGGGAGGCTAAGGTGGACGGATCACGAGGTCAGGAGATAGAGACCAGCCCGACTAACATGGTGAAACCTCATCTTTACTAAAAATACAAAAATTAGCCAGGTGTGGTGGTGTGCGCCTGTAATCCCAGCTACTCGGGAGGCTGAGGCAGGAGAATTGCTTGAACCCGGGAGGTGGGGATTACAGTGAGCCAAGGTCATGCCACTGCACTCCAGCCTGGGTGACAGAGCAAGATTCCATCTCAAAAAAAAAAAAGAAAAGGTAAGAAAATGAAAGTTTTAGTGGGGACACCATTACCAACTGATAAAGACCAGAACACTTATCATGATCCTTTACAACCTGATTTCAACTTACTTTCTCACCAACCCCATTTCATGACATTTATTCACGTATACACCCAAATTTTTATAATCCACAAATGCGCCATTCACTTCAATTCCTCTGCACCATTAAAAATATAGTTTGTGCTGCTCATAATTTAGCTTTCACCCTTTTCCAAATGGATCGAGAAAGGATGAAGTAATTTGCCCATGATGAGACACAATTTAAGAGTATGAAATGTTAATAGTACACTGGAAATGAAAGAAGAGTCAAAAGTAATGGTCATAACATTTGAATAGAGATGATTATACAAGAGATCACACTCTGTGGCTCCCCACAATATGTCCTACATTTAGAGAACTGGACCTCAGTGTGATAACATCAGCCTACATGCAGGGATATTTTAAGAAATATCCTAACAGAATTAGTCCTTCATCTCATTTAGTCTGAGGATTTTACAAAGGACACTACATGTTACATTATTCAAGGTTCTTCTGCTAAGGATACTCGGCAGAAATTTCTTTCTGGTATTCAACATTAGTTTTTCTTCAACTGGAAAGCTGATGGGCATGAGCAACTAGAATGGTTAGAAGCAAATTTGGGGCCCACCCATTCCAAGTATGTAGGACTCCATGGTGGCAAACTTTTTTGTGAAGGGACAGATGGTAAATACTGTATTTTAATCTTTGCAGCCTATACTAACTCTATCACTCCTACTGAACTCTGCTGTTGTAGTGTGAAAGCAGCCATAGATAGTGTCACAGGGCCAACCCCAAAATTAGGGCTCAGCCTGGGAGGCCAAGTGCATGGGTTCTAGCTTCACGCGGGAAAGAATTCAAGAGCAAGCCAACAGAGTAAAGCAAAAGCAAGTTTATTAAGGAGCAAAAGGAAGGCTACCCTGCAGGCAAAGCAGTTCCCTGGGCTGCTCACTGGTTATATTTATGATTATTTCTTGATTATTTGCTGAATAAGGGATGTACTATGTATGAATGATCTGGGGAAAGGGCACAAAGCTCCCAGAACTCGGTTTTCTCCCACATCCAGACCACACAGGTTAATTTTCTGGGATTACCATTCCAATTGTACACTGTCATGGCGCTGGTGGGAGTGTTTTTAGCAGGCTAATGCATTATATTTGCAAATAATGAGCAGTGAAGGTAAACAGAGGTCACTTTCCTCACCATCTTGCTTCTAGCTGGTTTTGGCTAGTTTCTTTTGCTGTCTCCTGTCCTATCATCAGGGTCATGTGACTTATCCTCTTGGAAACTAGTCCTGCCGAATTCCTATCTCAATAGTGCACAAAGGAATGAGCGGAACTGTGTTCCAATAAATCTTTATTGATAAAAATAGGCAGGATGCTGGATTTAATCCACAAGCTATAATTTGCTGACCCTGCTCTATGGCATATTTTTGTAGCGAAGTCTCAGTCATGGTTCTGGTCATTCTTTTCACTTTTCTCTTGTTCCTTCTTACTCCTGTATTTATGTTATATGACTGTGTTTTATATCATTGTGCTGACTTTCTAGTATTTTATGACACTAAGTAAGTAAGAAATATCTAAACAAATATTTTTAAATTAGCTGTCCAGGCCTTACTTTGTGGTTATGTGCAAATAAGAAAAGACATTTGCCAAAGTTAATAGGGCAACAAAACCTTTCATATAGGATAGATATTAAGATATCTAGAAATTAGAATGCAGGATTTTATTGTTAATTTTTCCTCTGGGTGTACACCTAAAGAAAAATGAAGAGAAGGCCCAAGTTGTTAAGGAGGTCAAACAAAGAGCGATGACTAGGTAAGGAGGTAGGAAGACACTGGTTGCTGGTAGTAGACCATTTTTTCTTCTGATTTCTTATTTGTAATATAGTGATATTTATAGCTTCCTGGCTTCTATTAATACATGTTTATATTTCATGAAAGCCATTTATAATAGTGCTACATGCCATATGTTTAATCCTACTGTGTAATTGTTCACTCATCTCTGACTTAAACACCTTATAAATTAATTCATTCTATACAGGTTATTGAATAAACACTAATATTATATGCCAAGTGCTGTTCCAGCCACCATGTATACAAACAGTAAAGAGACCATGTCTCTACCCTCATGGCATTCGTTTCTCAGTGAAGACAGACAATGAATGAATGAATGAATGAATGAATATGGAGAAGCAAGGGGTGCAGAGGGAGAAAAGCAGAGGATAGAGAGTGATAGAGAGCTATTTTATGTTGGGGAGAGACATAAGTGAAGCCTTGGAGCAGGCCATGCAGGTATCTGAGGGAAGAGAGTCACAAGGGAAAAAACACAAAATACAAAGTTTAAAGGCTCTGAGGGTGGGAACCTGTCTGGCCTTTTGAGCAATAACAAGGAAACCATTTTTACCAATAACAGGAAGTAGAGTGAGTGAGGGGCAGTGTAGCAGGCAATGAGCAAAGAGGGAAAAAAGAGGATAAGATCTCACTGGGGCTCAAAAAACCTCTCTTAGGCTGTGGACTTTATTCTGTAGGAAATGGAAATTTTTGACCAAAAGAGTAACATTATTGACTTACATTTTAAAAGAGCTCAGTGACTGCTACATAGAGAGTATATAATAGGGACAAAGATGAAAACAGAAAGACCAGTTAAGAGACTTGAATTTCCAGGCAAGAGGGCATGGTGACCTGGAACAGAGTGATAGAGAAAGAAGTAGTAAGAAGCAGTCATGTGTATTCATCTGAAAGAGCTATTCTGATAGTGTTTCATGATGAGTTTGATGTGAAGATATGAGAAAAAAAAAGCAGTCAATAAAGACTCCAAGATTTTTTATGAGGGAAAATGGAAGAATGAATTTTCCATTAATCAATATGGGGAATATTAGTAAGTAACAGGATTGGGAAGAAAAATCATGTATTTATTTTGAGCATGTTAAATTTGAGATGGCTAATCAGACATCCATGTAGATATGTTCATTACATAGTCATTTACTGGAGTCCAGAGATTCAGGAAAGAGGTCAGGATGAGGAATGTAAATGTGGGGTGATCAAGATAAGATAGTATTTAAAGCCATACGCTGGAGAAGGCAGCCAAGGGAGTGAGAGCAGTTAGAGAAACTGAGAAGTCTAAAGACTGAACTCTGCAGTACTCCAACTTTAAAAGATGTGGAAAAAATAGGAGGAATTTGGCAAGGGAGAATGAAATTGATGGTAGCCAGTGATGTAGGAAGAACATGAGGAAAGCGTAGACTCCGGGAAATTAAATGTAGAAAGAGTTTCAAAAATAAAGGAGACATCACCTGTGTCAAGTGCTGCTGATTGATAGGTAGAGGAAGGTAAGAACTGAAAGGTGGCCTTTGCTTTTGTCAACATAAAGGTCACTGATCTGTTTCATGAGAATGGTGAGGTTAAATGCCGATTTGAAGTGGATCCAAGAATAGGAAAAGATATGTTGGAGGTCATGGGCATGAAAATTTTTTGAGATTTTGCTCCTTAAAAGGGGAAGAGAGAAATAGACAGTAGCTGGAGAGGGACAAAAATCACAGAACTCAATATAAAGGCAGGTTATATAGGGCCCATATGAAATTAGGTCATATGAGAAAAATTATTTACCATCTTATATGTCTAACCTTCTCCTATTTTTTCATTCTTTCTTTCCTTCCATGATATGAATCCCATCCTCCTCCATACCTGCCTGGACATCTGAGGTCATGAACAGCCTATCTATGCTCCAGTACCTCAAAGCTCTCAGGAATAGAAAAATGAACTCATTTCTCTGGGCGGCTGATAAGGATCACAGATATTCTCCTCTTCTGTTATGGTATCATGTTATGTTTTGTTCTGAAAAGTTTATCAACAATAAGGGACACAAGAGGAATAATGTTGACTTTGGGTTTAACTTCATGTGTATTTATTTACTAAATATTACTGGCACCTATGATAGTGACTGTTCTAAGCGCTGTGGAAAGGAAGGAGAAAACAAGAAAGGATGAGACTAGAGTGACTACATTTAAAAAAAGAGACTATTTTACTTTCCTTAATTTTACTCACAGATAACAGTTAATTTTAGAACTTTAGATATATCTAAATCATAATTGTTCACATAACTAAGTATCTTTAAACCTTAATAAACTTTTGAATATGAAAAAAACAGAAGGCAATTCTCTGCAATTATTTTTGGGATCAGTGCATGTATAATAATAAAACAGGTGCTCAAAAGTAAAGTTGAATATTTTTTCACTGCTGCTATTCTACCTGATTTTGTAGTAATATTTGAATTTGTATCATGGTATTTAAACTGATGATCCAGAGAAGAATCAAGTAGAATTTACACCTCTATAATATCTATTGTATAAAAATAGAAAGGTTCTCCTAAGGTCAGATTCACCCTAAAATGGAGGAAAATGCTGAAAGTACACTATACAGCACCAAAATAAAAACACTCTACTGTTTTTACTTTCATATGTCAAGCTTTCTATAATACCAAAAAAAAAATTTAAACCTAACGCAGTCATTTGCAAAATGTTAATATGAACTTTTGTTACCTTTTCCTCTTGATTGTGGTGTCTTCTTTATTATGCGTGTGTATATAAAATCAAGAAACTTTAAATGCCTGATTTAAATTAGGTAAATGCAATCTCAAACAAGTCTCACTTCCCCAGTCAGAATTGGAGTGTTCTAATACACCTTAAAATGAAAGAAAAAATGGAAAATGAAAAAGTCTTGTTGAAGTAAAACTTTATCACAGTTACACAGAAAAGGCCTACCTCCAATAGAGCGAGTGTGTGCCTTGTCAATTTTATTTTTTTTTAATTAAACGATTAACTTTTACAGAGAAAAAGCACTAGGTAACTCTGCCTAATTTTTTGGTCTGAAGTTATTCACTCTTTCAGCTTCTTACAGAGAAAAACAGAAAATAAGATGGGAAAACTAATGTGTAATATTTCCTAACAGATAAACTTATTCTAAAGTAGAAAATTTAAGAACTACCTCATTCTCAATTGGCCAATATTTACTGAGTAATTAGGACCTCAGGCTTCCTAGGAGACCCCAGAGAGCATAAGGAAGAGCCCCTGCCTTCAGGGAGATTACATTCTGATCCAGATGACAAAACTTTCCTAGCCAGGCTGCTACTTTCCAGTAAAACATAAATAACATTGGTATTTATATATATTATATATATTAATATATAATAGATAACATTGTGATGAAATTATATTTGTTACATCACTTTTCTGCCCTGCATCTTTCAGTAACTACCTACTTTCTATCACAAAAAAAATGCATATGTCATTTCTTATCCTTCAAAGACCTGTCTAGTTGTTCTTCCACTCTTAATTCACAATCCTGACTGACGTTAGTACTGTTCTCTTAATTAATCAAATCTTTTTGTGCTCTCTCTCATGCACACTCTCTCTCTCCCAATCTCTCTCTCTCTCTCTCTCTCTCTCACACACACACACACACACACACACACACACACACACACACACAAAATGCTTGCCTGACTGGAAGGTACCAGGCAGCAGGGTGGGAACAGGTCTGAGTGAAGCCTAAACAACCACACCAACATAGCTGACAGAGAACCAGAGCCAAACCCCAGGCAATGGCCAGCAACCAAGAAGCGGAAGATGTAAATAAGTAGGCTTTGAAGGGATAAAGCCTTTTAAACATTAATATGTTAACATTTACCAACCAAGCTCATGTTAGGGAAAGAACCATAAAGATTACCCAGTTTTTAAATGTGGAAACACTGCCATCCCTTTAGATTCCTATTTCTCATTGTCCTTGCCATTGCATGTGATGCTCAGAACTCACCACCTCCAGGAACCTCCCCAACTCCACTGAGTCTCCACTGAGTCCCTTGCACATAGATCAGTGTCAGCCACTTCAAGGTATACATGTGTGCCCCCATTACGATGAGACTGTAAGCAATCGAAGAACAATGCCACAATCCTGCGTGAAACTTTCACATCTTCCTGATATAAAGGAACAGTTTGTGCTGAAAGAATGACTGTTGAAGGTATGAATTAAAGGCATTTTAGTCGCCTAACACTCATCTTATAATTGTTATGTATGTGAATTGCATGGAGATAGTTATTTTATTTACTTCTTTTGCTGTTCAGAGATGTGATCTTTTTCCACATATCATAACATCATCAGTTTTATAAAGTTAAATGTATTTCCTTGCTTCTGCAGCACCTAAATGTATTTCATAGGGTCTCTGGCCAGTAGTTTTAAATATTTGGTCATACAATTCATGTTTGCAAGTAACTGGTTTTTTAATATTTGTACAGTTTCATCTTGGTGTTAATTTTACAATGTGAGAAGATTTTGTTTTTGCTTTTTTTTTCTATTTGAAACCCCATAATAAATGAGCTTTAATTTTATGTTTTTTCCTAATCTGGACAAGTTCACAAAACATCATTTTTCATGATATTGTTTTTATTATATGGTACTGTCCTCTATGGGTCCTACTCAGAGAATAATTTTGATTTGGGGTTTAAAGAAATTTAGGATTTTAAACCTAAAATACTAGTTCTTGCCTCCTATTTATAGATAGGAAATTCAAGATTTCAGCTATATAACTTCAATATAGGCACATGTCTGGTCACTAACTGGGTTGAATTATTACCTATACTTAATATTTTATACTTGTACAAATGATTTTAAATTTACATTTTTGCTGCTTTTACAATTTGAATAAGAAAAAGTACCTGATTCCTAAATATGTATTGTTTTTATAAGTGAAGTAATGATGAACTATTTTAAATATACGAACAGTTAACCAATTAAGCATACTTGTTTTATTTAATTAATTTGCATATTTGTTCTGGGGATTTTTTTAAAGAATAAAGCAAGATCTCTGTCTTTAAGAAAGTTTAAAATCTCATTACATTCATAAGATGTTTACATATTGTTTTATGCTTTGGTATTATTTAGAGGTCCAAGGAATAAGAATTTGATGTAACCTTCCACTTCTTTGTAGTAATCTCCAAACATAAGTGAATCAAGAGAAGAAAACAAAAGTGTGACTGCTACTTCTGACAATAATTGCAAAAATATTTTAAAGTTTAATAGCAAGAAATTCTAGTGGAAAGTTTAAAAATGTTTATATTTATTTCAAAAAAGTTCACATGTAGTGAAACACACTGCAGTCTAATAATTTTTGAATCTTGAAGACCACATTCTCACTTCCTTTTTCTGACACCAATACTCTTTCCCTATTTGCCAATTGTGTTAACTTAGCATGATGATTCTGAGATATAAGCATTTCCAAAAATCATGACATATAATCATTATTTAATAACAAACGCTGTAATTTAAGGTCTATATTTTAGAAAATGAAATTGATAGTGTATCAGTCCACACTCTTCCACCTACTTACCACCTTCCCATGACCTATTTTTGCATAACTCTCTGAGTTCATTGTGAAACAAGGCCATTATATGGTAGGTAAATGTATATTCAAAGAAAATAATAAACTAAGGTAACGAGCTGTCAAGTCATAATAAAAAGTACTTTATTTCTTTTCACATTTATCGTCTAAGGAAATGGACAGTTATTTTAATGATTTTTGTAGGTTGCAGAGAGAATTAATTTATTTCAAGAAATATCTTTACCTAAACAGTCTATATGGAAATTAACTCTGTGCAAATAATTGATCTTACTACCCTCTCTTTAAAAAGCTTATAATGAATGTTCATTGTAAATATAAAAATAAACCATTTCTCAATAATCTCTGTGTAGAATTTGGTTTTTTTTTTCATTTAGTAATCACTTTACAAACAAGGTATAAAAGAATGTGAAACTGTTTTCAAGGAAATGTGACCCCATTTTACTAGAATTGAAGGTTTAGTAATAACAAAAATAGTTACAATTAACATTTATGATATACTTACTATATGGCAGAGAGTTTGAATTCTGAGTTCAAACTCTTTAAAAAATATTATAAATTTACTCTATGCTGAGTTCTGGGTTAGATGCTACAGAGAATTACAGGTATGAGTAACATCTAGTTTTGATTACCTAAAAAGTTACGGTCCATCATTGAAGAAATAATTTTACAGATCACTGGAACACAAAGCAAGTAAATGTACAAGAGAGATGCAAACTAAATGCTAACAAAGTTATTGGAAGAGATATGTTTTGAGATTAAACTTAAAAAGCACAGGTAGCATCTCAACATAAATTGAGGTAAGGGATATATTCTAGACAGAATAAAAGCAAGTTAAGACAAGTAAGTGGGAAATTTTAAATATGTTAAAGTAATATTAAGTTATCTATTTTGAAGGGAACTTCAGTTAACATTAACTTTTATAAGATAACCTCAAAAAGTTGAGTTAGAAACATATTGTGAAAAGTCTTGTATATCACACAAATTTGTGATTGATTTAGACCCAGAGGGTTACTAGAAAGGTCTACGAGTTCCGATCTAGAAAACACGGGGACAAGTGAGAAGCCAGAAGGCAGAGAAGAATGAAGGAGGCTATTTCTTACTTTAAGCGGTTGGGATGGAATGAAGATATAAACTAGAATAATGGCAGGAAGAAATAAGAGGATAGATATGGGAAACATTGTGATGTTGGAATATCCTATGACTTAGCATTCATGGATTGGATATTGGAAGGAAGGGTCAAATACAACTCATAGTTCTGAGTCAGAATGACCTAGAAAATGACACTGCTATTAGTAACAGGGACATCAGAAGGGATACATTTAGGTGGAAAGCTGACAAGTTTCTAGTGACAAAATTGAATTTAAGGTTCAAAAATCATTCAAATAGAAGTTTCAGAAGGTAGATGCAAGTACAATTCTAGAAGTCAGAACTGAAAAAGCTCATTTGAGTTGTTTCCACAATGAAGAGATCGTTTAAATCATAGGAGTAGTTGGAATTAGGATGGCTTAGCAATAAGAGGGCCAATGAGATAACCGTTAGAAAATTCTCATTTTCAGGGCTCTAAGAAGAAAGAAAATGAAAGAAAGCCCACAGAGGTATTCAGACAGGTAAGAAAAGAACCATGAATACTATAGGAGCAAAAAGAGGAGAAAGATTCAAGGAAGAAATTATCAAAACTTAAATGCTTCGAGGGAAGGGATGACAATAAAGACAGAATAAACTGTAGATTATCCCTCAAGAATATTATCAACAATCTTTGACAGAAGGTTTTTACTAGAGAGACGTTCCAAAAATATTAAAAACCTGCCCCTTACTAACAGTATTAGATTGCATTATTTGTTCTCCATTTTTCATTTCTTCCTCATTTTTGCAATTTTTCTCAGGAGAAGGAATATACGTCCAACTCCAGTGACTTTGGGCTTGGCCTTGTGACTTGTTTTGACCAACAAAGTATGAGCAGACTTGACTCAAGCCACCTTCCAGGGGAGGCATAAGCTGTGCTTGCATGCTTCGGCTCTACCTCTCATGTTCTGCCCACTCTCATGAGAACAGCATGACACAGATGAAAGATGCTCCTTCAGTCTGAAACCTGAAGAGAGAAGCTACATAGAGCTAAGCCCAGCTGAGCCCAGCCCAGCCAATACAGTGCATTGACCTGCAGCTATCTTACAATATGAGTCGGAAATAGACATTTGTTCTTGTAAGCTCTTGAGATAATATGGTTGGTTGTTACCACAGCGAAAGCTAATAAACCACCATTAGAAAACAGATAAACTGTTTTAAATTTTTAGAATATTTGGAAATGATGCTAAGTTTGTGAAGTTCCTTAAGGTATGCAAATTAAAAATAATTTACCTTAATCATTGTCATAAACCTGAATCAAAGTTTGAAATAAAAATCATGCCTACTAGCCCTTACTTAAGTGATTTATAGACAATGTAAATCTTTGTAAACTACCTCAAATAATGTGATAAACAAGATATAAAGCAGGCTTTCTTTTCATTTGTCTCTGTGGGTTCTTTAACAGCTATACAGCCATACTCCCTGTACTTGGATTTACCATGGAAAACATTTTCCCTCTCCGTTATTATTGGCAAAAGCTGCATCTTCCTGGTCTGTTCAGTACTCGACAATTTGTACTGCCAATTATGCTATTACAATGTCTCTTAAGGTTTCCTCCACTGTTCCTTTATTCTTGGTACCTCCTTTGTGATTTAAGAGTTGTTTTATGGAATTGTAATGTGGCTCTTGACATATAATTGAAGCACGTTAAATTACCCTGGCTTAAATAAACAACTTACCATGTGAATATGTTGAGGCATCTTTTCATGTGGTATTTTTCCCTTGACTTGTCTAAAAAAATCAACGGCATAAAATAAAACTTGGTACCTTAGCTTCTAAAGTGCACAATTTTCCCTTTCCTATTCCTACGCATGATATGATTAGAAAATAAAATTGTATGTTTTCGAAGAAAGTGTATAGCTTTCCAACATTACAGTTTCTGTCATTTGTCATTTATTATCAAAATGTTTCCCAAATCATATGGATGCTTAGTTACCTATATAAGAATATTGATAAATCAGTTCTTTATGTACCATATAAAATAATAAGAATGCAAAAGATAAAGTAAATAACCAAGAGCTGTACACTATTTTTCTTTTAAATATTATGAGGGCAGTGCGGTCTGGTCAGAAGCACGGCGCTTATGGTAATCTGTTACATCCAAAAAAGAATGAGATTGAAGACATGCCCCTGAATGTGCTATTATTTTGAATGAAGAAGTCTCATCTGTTACCACTGTTGACTCAAGTAGGAGACAGCAGATGGCACAATGGGGGGAGCTGTTAAGTCCAGGAGGATACAAAGAGACTGGTATAGAAACATGAGTGAAAAGAAGATAGAGATAAAAAAAAAAAATGAAAACGCAACAGCTTCCAAGACAAGGCAGATTGGGGAGGGAAAGTTCTCAACGGGAAACACATAAGGAGATTTGCTGTGAGAAATATTTTTAATAAAAGGAAATTTGGATTCTTAGAACACAGTACCTGCCCAAAGACTCTTTCCCCTGCTCTCATTACACATTAAGAAGCAGTACTACTTACATAATTATGTTCTCCAGACGATATTTAATTACAGTTTCTGTGTTTGGTTTCCATATGTATTTGGTCATTAAATTAATATAATATGACATCATGATGCTTCTATTGGAGGACACTCAAAAAGTATAACACACTCAGCCCTTGGATTTTCCTTTTTTCCCCCCTTAGAACGTTCCCTTTGGATACATATGGGAAAATATGGCATTTCAATTCCACTGTAATTTCTTCCTTCAGCGATGGAGGACCTGTAAGTTTGCCTTTCACTGTGAGCCTACTTGCTCTCACTGAGCCTTCACAGTTGTAGTCCTGAGCTCTGAAACCCAGCTGACTGAACAGGAGTGGTGCTCCTTGAGCATTTATCTCAACTCAAACTTCAGAATCAGTCCTTAGATTCACTGTGGAAGCTGAAGGAGATGAGAAATTTCTTAGCTTAGAGGTTCATTTTCTCAAATATCTCCACATCATTAAAGCTAATGCTTTATTTCTCCCTTGTGTTTTTTTTCTGGAAATCTTGTAGTCTAGATATCACAAGAAACCAAAAATAAAACTGCTTAACAGAAATCATCAAAAGGGACAATGCAATGTATTTTCTAGCATTTTCTCCAATAAAATTTTAGAAAACGTTAACAATAAAACACCAAAAATCCTCATCTCCTGAAATTCCCCAAGGCTCCAACTCAGAATGTAGTAAGGTAAATAAAAGATCAGGGTAAAGATGTCGACCCATTTCAGGTGGTTAGACAAAATTTTATTCATTAATTTTAACACATCATCCTCAGTGAAAATGTAACCTAAAATGACAAAATGTACATTTTATCCCTCCTTAATGAGTTTAAATGTGTTTATGCTCAAATATTAAGTATAAGCATATTTGAATGATCAAATATCATTGCATAAATCAAATTGAAACTGTTTAATTTATTTAACCCTGTTCCCATTTGCCCGGAGAATTCTCACTGGTGGTGCTTGCAGCTGCAGCATTTACCCCAAGATAATGATGCCAGGAAATATCTCACTTTTATTTTTTTTTTTTTTTTTTGGCATCACCGTAGTATACCAGCTTTAACTTTGGAAACAAAAGACATCATTCTAATTACACCATTCTGGTTTTAGTGGTGGTATTTCCATTTACAAAATATAGCAATTCTCAATCACTGAAAACATCAACTCCTAGAAAAACAGCATTCCTGTGTGTGATGTTAACATCGTTCTCAAACAGTTGTTGGCTAAAGATTCATTTGATGAATCTGATTTTTCTGAAATAGACAATTCTGATGATTCAGACGATTCTGATCTTAGTTTTGTTTAGAAATAACTCCAAGAACAGTTTTTATATTTTATTTTCACAGTGAAAACCAGTCAGATTTGCTTCAGCCTCAAAGAGCATGTTTATGTAAAATTAAATGAGTGCTGGCAGCAAGCTGCACATTTTTTTTAAACGGGAAAAGGGTTAAGTGACAGAATTAGGGCAACTTACATAACACAACTCCTCACATCCTTCTATGCTTTTATTCTGCTTTTCTTATGTCCTAAGATTCATAATTTCCTTTCTTGAAGACACAGCTTTAATGTTTATAAGACTTAACAGAAAAATACTGCTTCTGATTAGACATGTTACATTTTCAGGTCCCTAAGATGCTGATAAATAGTGGCTTATTTAACATTAATATTTTAATAAAATTTATAAGCAGAGGATATATTTCAGCTTGAAGTCAACAAGGTAGCATGTGTGTTAGGCATTGCCATTGCCACTTTACAAATGAGAAATTATAACTCAAGTTGTTTAAAAATAATTTCCCTTATGTTTAAATTATTAGGTGGAAATAACACCCAGGTTTGGCTCTTTTTGCCACATGGCCTTTCCCTCCTGATCTGATTCTGTCTAAAGATCCAAGTTTATCCCCTGGCCTTCTCTCACTCCCTGCCTCACCTCTGCTCTCCAAACACACATTACCATCAGTCCATACAAACTCTGTTTTGCACCACTGAGCCTTTTCCCTCGTACAATCTTTGTCCTTGCCCCTTTCTCTTCCTCTCTTCCCCTGTCTGCTTCTGAAACTCCTCCCAGATTGTGAGTTCCATGAGGACAAGGACTAAGATTATTCACCTCTGCCCACAATACTTAACTATGGAACACATCACTGACCCTCACTAAAGTTTGTTAAATTAGACCTTTGACTGTGGACAACAATCACTAGTAGCTACACTCCAGAGTCAACCTGGACAGCTAGTGAGACAGTCTTTTTTTTTTTTTTTTTTTGAGACAAAGTCTCGCTCTCTCACCCAGGTTGGAGTTCAGTGATGCAACCTTAGCTCACCACAACCTCCACCTCCCGGGTACAAGTAATTCTCCTGCCTCAGCCTCCCAATTAGCTGGGATTACAGGCACCTGCCACTATATCCGGCTAATTTTTGTATTTTTAGTAGAGAAAGGGTTTCACCATGTTGGCCAGGCTGGTCTTGAACTCCTGACCTTAGGTGATCCTCAGCCTCCCAAAGTGCTGGGATTACAGGCGTGAGCCACCACACCTCGCCAAGTCAGTCCTATTTTGAAGCAAGTTCCACAAATAGTAGTTCCATATGACAGAGGATGAGAATTCCAGAAGGGGAAAATTTGACTTGTGCCCTATATCCTTAATGATTTGGTAGCATTTTTAAATGAACAGTTCTCCAATGACAGGTAAGAGAAAAATGTGTATACTCTTAAGCTTTTCTATTCTTACAAAATAGGAATGGTGTCAGTAGATGACTAGCCTTGTTATCTAATGGCTCCCAGAAAAAATAATTACAGGTCACTTGTTCCAAACAAAGTCAATATTTCAACCAATCTATAATGTATGCTCTCACATGGCAAGCAATCTCAGTTGTTTATATGTTCATGTTTGTATTAGTTATCTATTACAGCCTAACAAATTACCCCCAAAATTTAGTGGCTTAAAGCAGCAGTTTCTGAGGATCAGGAATCCAGAAGCAGCTGACTTGGGTAGACATGGGGTCTCACGAGGTTGTGGTCAAGCTATTGGCCAATGATGCAGTCATCTCAAGACTCAACTGGAACTGGAAGATTGACTTCCAAACTCATTCACAGATGGTTGGCATGCCTCTGTTCCTCACCAGCTGTTGATTAGAGGCTTCAGTTTCTTGCCATGTGGGCCTCTCCACAGGGCTGCTGACATGTCAACTTCTTCCCCCCAGAGAGAGAGAGAGAGAGAGAGAAAGCAGGAAAGTACATCCAAAATGGAAGCTACAGTCTTTTTATAACCCAATCTTAAAAATGAAATCCTGGCTGGGTGCAGTGGCTCATGCCTGTAAGCCCAGCACTTTGGGAGGCTTGAAGCGGGTGGATCATCTGAGGTCAGGAGTTCAAGACCAGCTTGGCCAACATGGCGAAACCCCTCTCTACTAAAAATACAAAAATTAGCTGGGCGTGGTGGTGGGCACCTGTAATTCCAGCTACTCCGGAGGCTGAGGCAGGTGAATTGCTTTCACCTGGGAGGCAGATGTTGCAGCGAGCCAAGATCACTCCACTGCACTCCATCTTGGATGACAGAGGGAGACTGTCTCAAAAAAAAAAAAAAAGAAAAAAAAAAAGAAAGAAATCCCATTATTTCTGCCACATTCAATTTGTTAAAACTGTCCATAAATTCAACAAATACTCAGCGGGAGGGGATTAAACAAAGACATGAACACAAGCAAGCAGGGATTCTTGGGAGCCGTCTTAAACACTACAATGGTGCAACAAGTTTATCCTGAAGGATTCACTAGGAGGAATCAACGCTTAAAGCTGGATGTATTTTAGAGGTATAAAAATTTCTCATTGCCAAGGATACATCTATGTTATTGATTCTGGTTACATCTATTTTACATTTTTTGAGGCTAAAATTAGTTCAGTCATGTTTTATGTTATTGAAACTTGAGTTCCAAATCATCAGTTGATGCATGTTTCTGAGTAGGTCCCCTGTTTGCTTATTTAAATACTCACTACTGACTCTAGGGGCTTCAATTTTAGTAAAACTTTGTTTTGTGCTATCTTGTAAATATTAAGAAACTTATTTTGTAAACATTAAACTTATTTTACTAATAGCTTGGTAAAATTATTAAAGATATAGTTTTACTATTAACTGGCATATAGGCCAACTATACCCCAAGTATTCGCCAGGAAATACAATCTCAAATTATCTGTACACAACATTTTAGCTCAGTTTAGAGAAACCAAATATTCAAATGATTGGCTGAAGTATATGCAGGCCACTTGTTCCTCTAAATACTCAAAAATCAGCATTAAGTGTGATTCTTATACCTCTTGTCTAATATCCCAGGGTGATTATCTAAAACAAAAATTCTAGGAATCTACTTCCAAACTGCTGAGTCAAAATCTCTAGGGGGATGAGAAGCGGTAGAGATGGGAGAGACTCATGAATCTACATTTAAGTGAACAATCCAGAGCCTTTGCTACATTGGATCATATCAAAGAATGATCATATTTATCCCCTAGAGAATACATCCATTGAATTATTCTCTCATCAGGTCTATTTCCCTACATTGATGAACATTATGGGAAACTGACCTATGAAACTCAATGTTGTATATATTTAAGAATGTTGATAAGCATGTATTTTATCACATTGTGCCATCTCTTTTCCCTAAGGATCCATAGGAAAAATTTCTCACTGATCTTAGTAGATACAATTCCCAAATAAATTATCTGATTCTATATTACAGTCATCATGCATCTTAACACCAATCACTTTTCCCTCTCTGATTGATCACTATAAAGGTCAAAGTCAAATCTGTGGCTCCCCTCTGCTGAGTACATAGAACCTCATAGCTTAAACTTGATGTATTCATATGAATCCTGCCTTTGTTTTACTTAGTTGGCTTTATTTTTCTTTAGCCTCATTTTTTCTGAAATAATTTTAATTTACTTAGTCTTTCTAGATTTTAGCCTTCATCACAAGTTTACTTAAAGCCTTACTGAAATAAAGTGAGGTATAAATGATTTAAAGAGCATTTGAATAGATTAACATTTTAAATAAATGAATGAATGAATGAATGAAAAAAATATATAATGTGGTGGTTAATGTTAAGTGTCAACTTGATTTGATTGAAGTATGCAAAGTATTGTTCCTGGGTGTGTCTGTGAGGCTGTTGCCAAAGGAGATTAACATTTGAGTCAGTGGAATGGGAGAGGCAGACCCACCCTCAATCTGAGTGGGCACAATTGAATCAGCTGCCAGCATGGCTAGAATAAAGCGGGCAGAAGAAAGTGGAAGGACTAGACTTGGTGAGTCTTCCGGCCTTCATTTTTCTCCCTAGCTGGATGGTTCCTGACCTCGAACATCAGACTCCAAGCTCTTCAGTTTTGGACTTTTGGATTTACACCAGTGGTTTGCCAGGGGCTCTTGGGCGTTTGGCCACAGACTGAAGGCTGCACTGTTGGCTTCCGTACTTTTGAGGTTTTGGGACTCAGACTGATCCACCACTGGCTTTCTTGCTCCTCAAGTTGCAGATGGCCTATTTTGGAACTTTACCTTGTGATTGTGTGAGTCAATTCTCCTGATTAAAGTCCCTTTCATATATACATGTATTCTGTTAGTTCTGGCCCTCTAGAGAACCTTAATACATATAGAATAATTGTTAAATTTTACCCTTTTTAGCTTTATTCTCTCTCTTCTCTTTTGCTCAGTCTCCAAGCCCAAGGTCTAAGTAACTTACTTATCTTGAGCCATTCTTGAAAAATGTTTACTTTGAAGCACATTCATCATTGAGTTTCTCCTGCTATATCATTTTTCTTCAAATTGTGTACCTCTTTTCATTATAAAAATGATTTTACCAAATTATAGAGGAAAAATTTTTCAGTCACTCTAGATCCTATCAGTTGCACACACCTATTATTTTTAATTTGGTATATTCCCTTCCAGTTGTATTTTGTCAATCTATAGCATTTTTCAATCTTATTTGGCAAAAAATTTCTGAGTGCTGACTATGTGCTAGTCATCGTGTTGCATACTGGATAAAAAGACAAAGTGATAGCTTCAGGCAGTTCTCAGTCTAGGAAATTATATCAACACATAAATAAATAATGCAATATAATGTGGTAAGGCCTTACTAAGTAGGTAACCCTTCAGCTAGGACTTAAAGGTTGCAGAAGAATTCTGTTGGTAAATGTTGGGAGGAAGGCACTTCACACAGCCACGGTGTGATGGCTCGAGTGAGGCCGTCATGGGAGAAGAGTAGAAAAGTAGGCAGGGACAGGATTGTGGAGAATATTACATGCCACGAAAAGGAATCTGGACATTCATCCTAGATACAACGCAAAACTGGAAAGAGTTCTGAATGGGAGAGTAACGTGATCAGATTTGCATTTCAAAAATTATTTCTGTAGCATTAGGAAGGAAATTATGAAGACAGGCAGACACTTAAGGCAGATAAGCCATTTAGGATGTCATGGCAATGGTGTAGGCAAGAGACAGAGGCCTGAACTGGGCCGTGGTAGTAAAGGTAAAGAGCAGGGAGAAAAAACTGAGGAATGCTTAGAGAAAATCAACTTGACTCCGTGAGTGCACAATAGGCGGGGGCCGCATGGGAGGGTAGAAGAGAGGAGAACTAAATCTAGAGTGACTTCAAAGTTTCTGGTTTAGGATGGTGAAATGACAAGGCTGCCATTAACTGAGATAGAAAACACATGTTTAAAGGGGTGGGAAGAGGATGGGGAGGAAAGGTAGAGACTAGAGAGGATGTAAGAATTCTGCTTGGCACATCATCATGTTTGACAATTTGGTGGGGCTCAGATGGACAGCCTGTATTCCCCTTGTACACAGACAGTTGGGAGAAATGTAGAGAAAGAGATTTCAGAGCATTTCCTAGACGCCTGGTAATAAAAACCATGTGAGTAGACCATTTTAGGATTCATTTAGTATGTATTGGGGTGTGAGGGAGGCAGAAAAACCTGATGGAAATAAAAGTGAATGTGGGACAACGAGGCAGAGAACTAGGACAGACTGAAACCAAGGTTTGGCTGTAGCTAGAGAGCTGCATGGAGCCAAGGAAAAAAAAAACTTTTTAAATTCAAAATGAGAGAGATTTGAGTATGTTTTTAGTCCACAAAATAGGCACTGATAGAGCAGGCAATGATGGGAGAAAAGAGAGAGGAACTGATGAATCCAGTAAGAACACAAGGGAAATAAAAGGGTAGGATCAAAAGACAAATGAAGAAATTGACCTAGACCCCCAACCTGGGGGTGGGGGATATGCTTCTCCTAAGATGAGAGGGAAGACAGAGAAGATACGCAATGATAGAATAACATTATAGGTGTGGGGTAGAGATTTAAGAGTCTTCATGTTCATTTGCTTCTTGATGTTCAGGAAACGATGTCATCTGATGGTCTTGGCCAGGGCAGGGTAGGCAAGGCTCTGAGAAGAGTCAGGGAGTGTGAGTGGAGCTGCCAAAAGGAGCTAAAGAAAGCATTCCTCAATGGCAAGGGAAGGACTTCTCAGCACCATCCAGGGTCCACTATGAATTTACAATACCAGTGAATAGTACTGATTTATTATTTCCTTCTAGTGGCATTTGGCCAGTTGAGTAAAGAAATCAAGAATTGGTATTTAAGGATTGACTGAGACTTAGTGGCTATTTTTAATTTTTGGTAGAAAAGGGAGTAATACAAAACAACCCTTAATGACAAAGGCTGATTTGCAGAATGACCCAAAATTTAGGCAGTGGTAAATGTGAGGTCTCCCTCTTTACATCAAGGAGGAATAGAGTGAAATGCACTTCCTCTGCAAGCAGGCAAATTCCAAAGAAGATCCAGAAGGACCATCTAAGCATACTTAGATCTTCTTCTAAAATTTAACAATCAGATAGGTCATTCCTCCTCTCCTGAAAGGGGCAAGTGCAGGAACAGGAGCCAGGAATTTTCTTCTACTGGAGGTCTGGCCATAGTGGGGAGGATTTGGGAGAATGTCTCTGCTGCCTTAAGAGAAGCAGGAAAAGAACAGAGGTAACAGAAATTTGTTTGCTAGTAAGAGAGTGATTGTCCAGGCTACGAAAGCAAGGGAATGTGGTCCAAAGAGTCTGACGGATGTAAAGAAAAGAATTGGTAAGGGTGATGATAGCTAAGAACAGATTTAATGGCCATGAAGTAGATTTCGTGAAAAAAAGAGAGCTTGACAGACAGATTGTTATCAGAGAGTAAAGGAGCTTAAAACTTCAGAAAGTAAGAGTTCCAGTGTGGTCACTGAAATAGGAGGATTAAGTGAATTAGGCAGCACATCATACTGTAGTTCAAGGCATCTGAGAGGCCAGGCTGCCTGTGTGGACACTCAGGTAACTACTGAGGTTTGCAAGATGAAGTGCGGGAAGAAAGATCATGAGTCAAATGCCACAGTCCCCAAATAATGTGAAGCAATAAGCTTTTTAAATGTGTTCCTTAGAGTAAGGTGCTGATGAGATACCTCAGACACCACAAATGAGCAAAGGGGAAGAGTGAGCAGGCCAGGCTCCAGATACACTCCACCTTTTCAATCAAAACAGCTTTGCTTGTAGCTGTTATAATTGGTGTCCCATTTCCGAATTGGATTTTTTAATACTTTAAAAGAGTATACTAGGCACATGCAAAAGTCTAAAAATAGAAATGGTATTTTGGTATAGCTAGTAGCTAGGGGACTTTCTTTGGACCAAAAGCTCTAGACATCTGATATAGTTTGGATGTTTATCCCCTCTAAATCTCATGATAAAATGTGATTCTCAGTGTTGGAGATGGGGCCTAGTTGGGGGTGACTGGATCATGGCAGAAGATCTCTCCTAAATGATTTAGCATCATCCCCTTGCTGATAAGTGAGTTCTTGCCCATTTAGTTCACATGAGATACCCCTTCTTTCTTGCTCCCACTCTCACTGTATGACATGCTGGCTCCCCTTCACCTTCTTACATGACTGTAAGCTTCCTAAGGCCTCACCAGAAGCTGAGCGGCAGATGGTGCCATGCCTGTACAGCCTGAAGAACCATAAGCCAAATTAAACCTCTTTTTTTTATAATTTTCTAGTCTCAGGTATTTCTTTATAGCAACACAAAAATAGACTAATACACCTGTCAAATAAATTGTAGATTCCTTGAAGGTCAGAACCTTGTCTTAAAACTCTAAATCTTGTGCCTCCTATCAAGATGCTCTACACAAAATAGGTAACCAGAAAAATATGAAAAATTTGACCCCTGGACCATTTGTTATTCATTTATTATCCCAAATGTTTCTACTAACAGACGGAAGTGGGGAAAAGTCTCATACTAAGAAGCAACATTTCTTCTAAGGTGTGAGTACAGCCCGGAGCCCTCAAGAACAGAGCAAGTCTCATTTATCATCCATGTGTCTGGCACCTGAGCATGGCAGAAAGGAAATGTGAGCTGGGAATAGCAGTTGGCAGGTCAGAGCTCAGCCCCTTCAATACAGGCTTAGGTATTAGATCCCTTGAATGTGGACAGAGAGAAATTAGATCAGAGTGGCTAAGGAATTTCTCATAGTCTCTTGGGATGGGTTCCAAGAAATTCACATTTTTAAAACACTCCAGGTGACTCTATGTGGCCCATTTAAAAAGCACTGTTGTCTCAGGTGTATATGAAGACAAGCCACAGACTAGGAGAAGATATTTGCAAAAGACATATTTGATAGAAGAAGGAAATATTCAGAATATACCAAAATTACCAAAATATAATGAAGATATACAGATTATACATAAGCCTAAGAAAAGATGCTCAACATCATATATAATTAAGAAATTACAAATTAAAACAACAAAGAAATGCCACTGCATACCTAGTAGGATGGCCAAAAGCTAAATCACTGACAATACTACATGCTGGTGAGGACATGGAGCAATAGGAACTCTTGTTCATGGCTGGTGAGAATGCAAAATGGTACAGCCACTTTGGAAGATAGTTTAGCAGTTTTTTATAAAACACACTCTTACCATCATAAATGCAGCAGTTATTCTCTTTGGTATTTACCCAAAGGAATCAAACACTTATGTCCACACAGAAATCTGCACATGGATGTGTACAGCAGCTTTATTCATAACTGACAAAACTTGGCAACAAGCAAGAAGTCTTTCAGTAGATGAATGGATAAACTGTGGTACATCAAGATAATGGAATATGATTTAGTGCTAAAAAAATTGTTGAGCACTGGAATATTATTCAGCAATGGAATATTATTCAGTGCTTGAGCTATCAAGTCATGACAAGATATGGAGGAACTTTAAATGCATACTACTAAGTGAAAAATGCCAATCTGAGAAGGCTACTATGTGAGTTCAACTATATGATACTCTGGAAAAGGCAAAACTTTGTAGACAGTAAGAAGATCAGTGATTGCCAGGGTATGGAGGGAAAGAGACTGAATAGATGGAGCACTACTTAAATTAACTGAAGTTTACATAGAGGCTTTTTAGGGCATTGAAACTATTCTATATGATATTACAATGGTGGATATATGTCAAAACCCACAAAATGTACAGCACCAAGAGTGAACCCTAATGTAAACTGTGAACTTTGGGTGAAAATGATCTGTCAATGTAGGTTTCTCAATTGTAACGAAGATACCACTCTGAGGCAGAATATTGATAGTGGGGAGGCTGTGTGTGTTGTGTGGATGCAGCTGGGGATACATGGAAACTGTGCTTTCTGTTCTACTTTTCTGTAAACCTAAAACTTCTTTTAAAAATAAATTCTTTTTTAAAAAAAGAAGCTTTGTTCTCTACCTCATTACTCAAAGTGTGCAATGGCATTGTAAACATAATCTGGAGTTTATTGGTACAGATTCATCAGCCCCAACTATTGAACCAGATTCTCTGGAATATGTGTTTGAACAAGCGTTCCACCCTCCAGGTGATTCTAAGCTAAAAAAAAATGAGAAGTGCTATCCTAGAACAGTACTTTACAAACCTTAATATGCAAGAATGACTGTTACCTTGTTAAAATGAAGATTCTTCTGATTAGTAGATCTTGGTTGAGGCCAGGTGATGCCCAGAGGCTGCTGGTCCAAAGATTATCCTCTGAGTAGCAAGGCTACAGCAAAGCAATGGAGTAAAGCCTTCTCTTCCTGCTCCATTCCCCTTTTTCCTTCCCTCTACCCTCAAGCACAGACACCCTACAATATGCCTCAAAAGTGGAGTACCATGTACTATGGGAGGAGGAAATGAAGCTGTCCACCCTGGATGCCAGCAATAAAAGGGTCCACTGTCTATAATAAATTTTAAAACAATCAGAAAACTGACTAAAATGGATTTCTACTTTTTATCACCACGTGTCATCAATTCTAAACAACATCAGGGGTAAAATATTCCTTTCCACTAGGAGTTTATGTCTCACCTACACTACTCAATCCTGCTCCTTGTTATATGTTCTTTCTACAATAGGGATACAGATCTGGAGAAATTGAGCCACACAAACTCAGAAAGCTTGACATCTCCTAATCTCAGTGAAGCCAGCTTTCTCCTTCTACCAGAATAGGTCTCTTAAACATTTACTTTGTCCACTTTCTCAATAACTTGCAAAAAATGTGTATTAAGAAAATTGTTAATGTTGTGTGTTTGGCTGATATGAATAAAAAAATCTCAGTTCTAACCAGAGATAATTCTCAACCTAGCTCCAAAACCAGCAATTATTTAAACTGTAGGGGAGCAGAGGAGAAGTAGGAAGATGCAAAAGCAGAGAACAAAATGAAACTTCCTAGAAAGGCTTTGGTTGAAGCATATTTGTACCACCCTTAAAGGGTCAAATGATAAACATCCCTTCCAAAAAAAGACTGTCCAGCATTTCTCAAAGTGTGACTCTTTACACCTGCATCACATGCGGATTCCTGAGTCCCATCCCCCTGAATCTGAATCAGTAAGCATGAGCCCACAGAAATCTAAATTACTAACAAGCATCTCAGAAAAGTCACATGCCCAAAATATTTGTAAAACACCGATTTTGATTAAAGCTGAGCTCCTGGAAATCCCATGTTACGACATAATATCTCTCTTTTCAACCACCTGGAATAACAAAGTTTGAGTCTTGGATGATGGAATAAAAAAGAAGTCCCAGCTGTCCTGCCAGGAACTCAACATACCAGTGTCCTTCCCCGGAAGTCCCAGCTGACGGAGAAGGGTTCAGATCATTCTGGGAGAAGCTTTTACTGAATTGCACCCAGGTGAGATACAATCAACTGTGGTGAGAAATCACACACACACACACTGAGAAATCACACACACATATACACATCCTAAGAATCTGTTCTCCATCTCCTATAATGAAGTCTTTAAAAATGTTTGAAGATATTCTCCCTTAGTAGAGCTCTCAGAAGACATTTCTTTCTTGTGTTGTAAATAGTGGTCCATCTTCTGAACAATTGGGTGGTTTTATCTTTGGAGTAATTGAATTGCTTAACCGGATTTCCTTCTATACATTGATCAGTAAAACGTTTAAGGTCCAATCTGTGGCTTATCCCTAACAAAAGCCTAGGATTTAAGGGTGTGCTTCTTTTGTGAGCTAGTTTCAGTCCTGACTCTTTTTATGATCCTGCTCTTTTCTTTTTCTTGACTTTTTCACCTGCTTCCAATTTGTGCTTTCTGTCATTTATGTGTTCTTGAAAACCACTTCATAATACTTTCTGGAACAAAGCATATTCTAGTGGATAGATGGATAGAAAGATAAGTCTTTAAGAACTTCATTTTCCTTGCCTATAAAATGAAAGATTCAGACTAGGTGATCACTAATGTATCTTCTAGGTCTAAAGCCGAAAATTCCATCATAAGTTCTGGTTCAGCAACGAAATCTCCTCTTAAACATATCATATTTCTGATGTGTTATTGGAACATTTTTCTAACCAAGAGCTTAGCCATAAAAGTGAAGAAATATATATTTCAAAAAGCATTTTATATACATATAATGTAATTGCTTTTCATTCCATCTCATTTTAGGATGGTGTTCTACGACTTTACGAAATCAATAGAAAAACAAAAAAATTACAGTGTCAGTAAAAGAAAAAAATCACCTGCATTTTCATCAACTTTGTCTATCCTTCAGTCTTCCATCCAGTTTTGTTTTGTTTAGTTTTTTAATGTTGTTTCTCTGTCTTTTCCTCTTGCCAATAGATAGGGACATGAGATTTTGATTTGGAGGCAATGGTTACAAAGCTTTCATTTTCAAAATTTAATAATATCAAACATTGTAAATGTATTTAATACCACTGAATTGTACACTTAAAATGGTAAAAATAAATAATTGTGTTTTGTATAACTGACAATTTTTAAAAGGAAAAAATTAATGACACCCATCACAAAAATGTACTACCTTTAAACTTGACCCTGAACATTAGTACTTTCATACTAACTATTCATATTTATCCTTGACTATATTCAGAAAACTGTAAAATGGTAGAGTTGATTTACAGATTCCAATGTCCTTTCAATACTACTACTATTTAAAGAAACATAAACAGTAGTTCACTGAACACAGCTATCACAGAATTATCAGGGAGCTATTGTTGTCTCCTAAAGAATTTAAAGTTTCCTTTCTTTATAACCCTTAACTACTTCAGAAAAGTTTTAGAATGTTTGTTTCCTAGGGTATACTTTCACCCAAAAATATTTTTGTGATACTTCCAGTAGAGCATCATTCCTGCATCAATATCATAGTAGGTGTTTTTCAGCCCTTCTGTCCAAACACAAGATCCAATCACTTTCCCTAATAACAGGTCTCCTTTGTTTTACCTTTAAAAAAACAAAGTTGTATGTATGTGGAGACACAGATGTAGGTAGAGATAGAGATAGCATAGACATAGACACAGAGATAACTGTTACTGCCAAAATGAAAAGCCAATTTGGTAGGGACAAGAAACATTGAAAAGAAAACTTGAAGAGGGGAGAGGAAGTACGAGAGAATTTAACCTCAATTTTATCAAGACCTGTGTTTTTGTCAAGTGTTTGAAATAGATTGTCTTGTTGAATTCTCACCCTGCAACCCCCAAGAAAACCCTCAGGTTTGAGACAAACCAGGGTGGGGCCAAGATGGCCAACTAGAAGCAGCAGTGATCCAAGGCCCCCATCAAAAAGATCCAAAGCAGCGTGAGAATCCTACACGGGCAACCGAGGTATCCAGGCTCTGTCATTAGGGCTGGCTAGGTGGCTGACATGACCCATAGAGAGTAAGGAAGAGCAGTGTGGTGTGGAGGCCCACTTGAGAGCCACATGGTGACGAGGAACCCCCCCCCCCCCCCCCAGCCAACAGAGGCGGTGAGTGAGCGTGCTACCTAGCTTGGGAAACCATGCTTTTTCCACAGAACTAGGCAACCCACAGATCAGAAGATCCCACTCATGAGCCCGTGGCACCAGGGCCTTGGGTCTGAACCATGGAGCGATGCAGATTCTCAACAGCCACTTGGCTAGAATCAGCCTAAGCCAGCTGAGTTCCCGGGGGAGGGACACCCATCACCACTGCTGCGGCTGCCTGCTGTCTAAGCCATCAGAGCTCCTTTGGGGAGGGGCGGCAGCTAACACTATAGCTGCAGGGCCTCCCTGCAGGATCTCCAACTCCAGCCAAGGGCTCAGGGACAGAACTCTGATCTCCCTGAGCCTGAGCCCATAGTGGGAGGGATGGCCATGGTCTCTGCAGACCAGCAGACTGTCTTTCCTCCTGCTAGCTCTGAGGGATCCAGGCAGCCCAGATGAGTGGGTTTCCCCCAGTGCAGCACACCCCCTCCAGCAAGGGATGGCCAAAGCGCCTTGTTAAATGGGTCCAGCTTCCCATGCCACCCAACTGGGTAAGACCCCCAAACAAGCGTTCTCACTGGCATCAGGTGGGTGCCCTTTGAGGCCAGAGATCCCGGAGGAAGGAGCAGGCACCCATCTTTGCTGTTCTCCATCCTCCTCAAGTGACATCTCCAGGTGCAGAAAAAAACCAGATGAATAGGGCCTGAAGTGAACCCCCAGCAAACTGCAGCAGCCCTACAGAACTGACTATTGAAAGAAAAACAAACAAATAGAAAGCAACAACAGCATCAACAAAAAAAGTCCCCAAAAAAACTTCATCCAAGGGTCAGCAGCCTCAAAGATCGAAACCAGACAAACTCATGAAGTGAGAAAGAATCTATGAAAAAATGCTGAAAACCCAAAAGGCCAGAGTGCCTCTTCTTCTCCAAATGATCACAACACCTCTCTAGCAAGGGTGCAAAACCGGACAGAGGGTGAGATGGATGAATTGACAGAAGTAGGCTTCAGAAGATGCGTAATAACAAACTTCGCTGAGGTAAAGGAGCATGTTCTAACACAATTCAAAGAAGCTAAGAACCTTGATAAAAGGTTTAGAGGAGCTGCTGACTAGAATAACCAGTTTAGAGAGGAACATAAATGACCTGATGGAGCTGAAAAACACAACACAAGAACTTCGTGAAGCATACACAAGTATAAATAGCTGAATCAATCAATTGCAAGAAATAATATCAGAGATGGAAGATTATCTTGCTGAAGTAAGGCAGGCAGACAAGATTCGAGAAAAAATAATGAAAAGGAACAAATAAAACTTCCAAAAAATATGGGACTATGTAAAAAGACCGAACCTATGACTGAATGGAGTACCTGAAAGAGACTGGGAGAATGGAACCAAGCTGGAAAACACTTCACTGTATTATCCAGGAGAACTTCCCCAACCTAGCAAGACAAGCCAACATGCAAATTCAGGAAATACAGAGAACACCAATAAGATGCTCCACAAGAAGGCCAGGCATGATGGCTCACGCCTTTAATACCAGCACTTTCAGAGGCTGAGGCAGGAGGATCATCTGAGGTCAGGAGTTCAAGACTAGCCTGGCCAACATGATGAAACCCTGTCTCTACTAAAAATACAAAAATTAGCCAGGTATGGTGATGCAAGCCTGTAATCCCAGCTACTCAGGAGGCTGAGGCAGGAGAATTGCTTTAACCCGGGAGGCAGAGGTTGCAGTGAGCCAAGGTCATGCCACTGCATTCCAGCTGGGCAACAGAGTGAGACTCCATCTCCAAAAAGAAAAAAAAAAAAGACACTCCACAAGAAGATCAACCCCAAGACACATAATCACCACATTCTCGAAGTTCAAAATGAAGGAAAAAATGTTAAGGGCAGCCAGAGAGAAAGCCCAGGCCACCTACAAACGGAAGCCCATCAGACTAAAGGCGGATCTCTCTGCAGAAACACCATAAGCCAGAAGATAGTGGGGGCCAATATTCAACGTTCTTAAAGAAAAGAATTTTCAACCCAGGTTTTCATATCTGGCCAAACTAAGCTTCATAAGCGAAGGAGAAATAAAATCCTTTTCAGACAAGCAAATGCTAAGGAAATTCATCACCATCAGACCTGCCTTGCAAGAGCTTCTGAAGGAAGCATTAAATATGGAAAGGAGAAACCAGTACCAGCCACTGAAAAACACATGAAAATATAAAGACCAATGACACGATGAAGACATGAAATCAACTAGTATGCAAAATAACCATCTACCATCATAATGACAGGATCAAATTCACACATAATAATGTAAAGCTAAATACCCCAAAGACACAGACTGGCAAATTAGATAAAGAGTCAAGACCCATTGTTGTGCTGTATTCAAGAGACCCATCTCACATGCAAAGACACACATAGGCTCAAAATAAAGGGATGGAGGAATATTTATCAAGCAAATGGAAAGCAAAAAAAAAAAAGCAGGGGTTGCAATCCTAGTCTCTGATAAGACAGACTTTAAACCAACAAAGATCAAAAAAGACAAAGAAGGACATTACGTCATGGTAAAGGTAATGATTCAACAAGAAGAGCTAACTGTCCTAAATATACAGGTACCCAATATGGGAGCACCCAGATTCATAAAACAAGTTCTTAGAGACCCATAAGGAGAGAGACTCCCACACAGTAATAGTGGGCAACTTTAACACCCCACTGTCAATATTAAATGGATCAACAAGACAGAAAATTAACAAGGATATTCAGGACTTGAATTCAGCTCTGGATCAAGTGGACCTAATAGATATCTACAGAACTCTCCATCCAACAGAATAGCATATACATTCTTCTCAGTGCCACATGGTACTTACTCTAAAATTGACCACATAATTGGAAGTAAAACACTGTATAGCAAATGCAAAAGAACTGAAATCGTAACAGCCTGTCAGACCACAGTACAATCAAATTAGACCTCAGGATTAAGAAATTTACTCAAAACCACACAACTACATGGACAGTGAACAACCTGCTCCTGAATGACTCCTTAGTAAATAATGAAATTAAGGCAGAAATCAAGAAATTCTTTGAAACCAATGAGAACAAAGAGACAATATACCAGAATCTCTGGGACGCAGCTAAAGAAAGACTTACTCCTCTCTCCCTCACACCTTCTTCCTACTTACTGGAACTTTAATATCATCCTCCTGGCTCTAAATTTTTGGTTCCATGACTTTACTTCAGGCCAGATATTTGACCTCTCCTGATATAGCATTTGGACCTACTCTGTAACATAATTAGAGAGAAATCAGCACAACTCAGACTCATTACCTGCTTTCTGATCACACCCAAATGGTGAACACTCTCTTGAGTCCACCTGCCATGCTGGTGTCTGAAGCAGGCTTCTTTCTTCATGTGTGAATGCTAACAGAAAGTATCACCCTGGCCCACACAACAGCCACCCTAATGGCAAAGAAGAACCAGCCCTTCTCTGTACCTGAAAAAAAAAAAAAAAAAAAAAAAAAACCTTGCCTACTGGAATATTTTGGGAAACAATAGAATGAGGAGTAGCAGTCACTGGTCTCCCAGTCCATATCACAGTAAATTCAAGGATAATGAGAAGCTTTGCAGACTTCACTGTGATCCATCCCCAAATGGCCCTGTGCAAGTGTACAGAGTAGATGGAGGTTCCTTCTAGGGGACCAGCTACACGAGAAACTCTTTATGCACATTACCCATTTCTCCCCTTGGCCTTCTACCTCTCATGGCTGGAACCCCATGCATCACCATTAATCAATGGCCCCCACCCCTCACTTTATCCTGGGGCCTGCTCATTAGCCCAGTTTTGAAATATAAAGAATGTGAGCACTTTTAAGAACTTTCAACCCATACTTTGAATAAATTTAACTTTCTGTCAAAAGTTACTTTATCAACTATCGCAGTTAGTGATATCATTTCATATAACTCACAGTTATTAACAAATCCTTATATTAAAGCAAACATCCAAAACAGAGAAAATATAAAGAAACAACCATTGTGGGAGTCAGTGTGGCAATTCCTCAGGGATCTAGAACTAGAAATACCATTTGACCCAGCCATCCCATTACTGGGCATATACCCAAAGGATTATAAATCATGCTGCTATAAAGACACATGCACACGTATGTTTATAGCGGCACTATTCACAATAGCAAAGACTTGGAACCAACCTAAATGTCCAACTACGATAGACGGGATTAAGAAAATGTGGCACATATACACCACGGAATACTATGCAGCCATAAAAAATGATGAGTTCATGTCCTTTGTAGGGACATGGATGAAACTGGAAACCATCATTCTCAGCAAACTATCGCAAGGACAAAAAACCAAACAATGCATGTTCTTACTCATAGGTGGGAATTGAACAATGAGAACACATGGACACAGGAAGGGGAACATCACACACCAGGGACTGTTGCGGGGTGGGGGGAGGGGGGAGGGATAGCATCAGGAGATATACCTAATGCTAAATGGCGAGTTAATGGGTGCAGCACACCAGCATGGCACATGTATACATATGTAACAAATCTGCACATTGTGCACATGTACCCTAAAACTTAAAGTATAATAATAATAAATTTAAAAAAAGAAATAATAGATGGATTTTAAATATATTGAACAGAACAACCTCTTTTACAGTCCTTTTGCAGTCTTTCATTGAAATAATCTTTAATTGATACAGTTTAATTCTCTACTATAATGGCAACTAAAAGTTGTTACAAATAGGAAAGATGGAGCAAGTCACATTGTTACAAATACTTGTTGTTGTCCCTTCTAAAGATTTGTGAAATACAAGGCTGAATACAGTAATTCAATGCCTTTTAAACTATCACCTGTATATAATGTTCCTTTTAAAATTACAACCTCTCTTAAGTTTAATGAGTCATATATCCATTACTGTAAAACTCATGACTCCAATTCCAGGTTAAAGAGTACCACGTAGTCGATTTACATTTATTTATGTCCCATTAAATTGCTTTTGCTGTGTTCTGTCAGATTTTTTTAAGTGTGTCTTTTACTTAATATATAATTTTATATAGTTAGAAAGAAGAGCCAATTTTTATACTAAAAGTTTAAGTTCTATTTTAGAATATGCAGAATTTGCCTTACTCATCTTTATAAGGTTGATGCCTAGTATTGTGCCTGGGACATGGATGGGATCTAATAAATGCTGGTTTGAATTTTTAAAAAATGGCTTTTAACACAATCAATTCCTTCCTGTTGCTACAGTAAAGCTTTATTTTTATCATGATGCTCTTTTCTAGTCCTGTAAAAATGTTACTGTAAGTATACATTTTACTAAATGTATTTCTAAATTTTACTATAAGTATACATATATAGGAAAAAACATAGTATATTTAGGATTTGGTACTATCTGTGGTTTCAGGCATCCACTGGGGACTTAGAATGTATACCTTGGGGACAAGGCAGGAGTATTGTAGAATGGCTTTGTTTGTAGTAAAAATCATTCTCAAAAGTTAATCTTCTGTAACTAGAGCAATAATATTTGAATAATAACCATAGTCCCATTAAGATAATTCCTAATTTTTTATACCAATTAATGATATTTGCAATACAAAAATGATGGGTTTTATGAGCAGAGCCCTGATCCACTAACAATACTTAGTGTATCAATGAAGAAATTACATATTCATGGAAGTATAAACCAGCTGATGATCATTTCATCCATTCCATGGGTTTCTACATAACTAATGCAAAACAAATTATAGTTGGTGTTGTTTTTTAAAGTCACCAGTGGAGATTCCACTTTCTTGAATAATAATTAGTTCTAGCGACTAATTTCTGAAAATTCTTAAAGTAAAATAATAAAACCGTTTGTTTCATGCTTGTTTGCTTGCTTCTCCTTGTTTGCTTCTTTGTATTTTTAAGATCCCATATTTTTTTCAATTCTACAATTCCATGGATTATTAAGGAAACATCAATTTAATTATAGCTCTTTAGGTGAAAGAAGGGGAAAAAAACCTGCCAAAGTAAATGTATATATCAATTTGATAATACATTACAATATTATAAATGTTAAAATTTTTTTAAATGATATTTTGGAAACAAGTAAATGGACTATAATGGTAGTGACTTGTTATTACAACTTGTCTTTGTTCTATTTTCCAGCCAATCAAATAAACTTAGGATAGGACGTGTACTTTGATGAAGCATGGTGGGTTTTTGTATCCATGATTTCTGTCTAGGGGAAGTCTGCACAACATCAGATCAGGACCCACGTCTTCCTATGGTATTTTGTTTGGGGTCCACTGTACTGCAGATTCCTAACAAATAGGAAGTAGCAAATATCTCACGTCATAAGGTAAAGGGTAATACTTTCTACCAAACATGAGTCCCAAGGGTAGCTTAAAAGAAAAAACTTTGGAATGTGTACATTGAAATTTATATAATGAACACGTTTTCATCTGAGTAATTATGAGATGTATAACTTAAGTTTTAAATTGTTCTAATTTTTTCTCTCCTGTATCCTAGTCTGAATGAAGCTATTTTGAAAACCTAAAAGGTTCAAGCAATTATCAGGTTTACAAAGGCAGGTAAAAACAGCCTGTAATGATAATAAGAAAAAAAATAGAGGGAAGGAAATAAAAGAAAGAAACAAAGGTAAAAGACATGCAAAAAAGTTCTTGAGAACTCTAGAATACCGTAATCCAAATCATCAATTGTTACTTGTCTAGTGCAAAAATGCCTGTCCTGCATTTATTTCTGAAATTTTAAATGCCCCGAAGTTAACATCTTAACTAGACCCACAAAACAAAACACAAAAATTATTATCACTGAGTTTTCTAAACAAGATGCTTGATTATGCCCAGATGATTTTTAATTCAACATTTAATTCTTCCCTGTCATTTAGCAAGCTTCTGAGTTATTTCTCCCTAGTAAGAGTTTTCATATATCCAGAAAATGCAAGTTAATTTTTTCATCTAAGGAAATCAAAGAGGAAGATAAATATGATCCTACAAACAAAGTAATGTATTCCAAATTCCCATCAAAACAATATAAGGCTGCCACTACTGTTATCTGTGAATATGAATAAGCAAAAATTGATGACACAACAATTGGAAATAAACAGATATTGTTTAACTCCCATCATATATTCATTTAATGCCAGTCCACAGTTATGTTTCAAAATAATCAATTACAGTATTTTCCCCTTATTTGTGGCTTTGCTTTTTCTTTTATCAGGTGTCAGTTACCTGTAGTAAAATAAAAGATATTTTGATAGAGAAAGAGAGAGACCACATTCACATAACTTTTATTACAGTTATTGTTATAGCTGGTATATTTGATGATTAGATTTTGTTGTTAATCTCTTACTATGCGTAATTTATAAGTTAAATTTTACTGTAAGTATACATATATAGGAAAAAACATAGTATATTTAGGATTTGGTACTATCTGTGGTTTCAGGCATCCACTGGGGCCTTAGAATGTATACCTTGGGGACAAGGCAGGAATATTGTAGAATGGCTTTGTTTGTAGTAAAAATCATTCTCAAAAGCTTATCTTCTGTAACTAGAGCAATAATATTTGAATAATAATCATAGTCCCATTAAGATAATTCCTAACTTTTTATTCTAATTAATGATTTTTGCAATACAAAAGTGATGGGTTTTATGAGCAGAGCCCTGATCCACTAATAACAATACTTATTGTATCAATGAAGAAATTACATATTCATGGAAGTATAAACCAGCTGATGATCATTTCATCCATTCCATGGGTTTCTACATAACTGATGCAAAACAAATTATAGTTGATGTTGTTTTTTAAAGTCACCAGTGGAGATTCCACTTTCTTGAATAATATTTAGTTCTAGTGACTAATTCCTGAAAATTCTTAAAGTAAAATAATTCCTACCTCTGTGTAATCTGAATTCATTCTAAAATGGTAATCCTTTTTTCTCTTTAGTTTCTAAAAGAGCTTAACTGGTAGAACTCTGAAATTTTACTTATATTCTTCAATATGCACCAAAAAATATTGTAATATGAAGAAGTAAAGTAGCATTTTGTGTGTGTTAGCTTCGAAGGAAGGATATGATGTGTAATTACATCCTGTCTATATTCTTGCATGATCCTATGAGTATGTGATGTTCATATTTATATACAATACTTATATTCTGAGTTGTTTTTCATGGATTCTTCACTTTTAAGATCATTTTCTGAGTGCTTTGAGTGTACTTGTTGGGTAAACTGGTAAAGAGCTGCTAAACCTTTAACTCCGTTACCATCCACCAAATACATCAAACAAGAGTTGAAAGGATTTGGAGTGAATCATTCTCAGAACTTGTACTCCACCAGAATTATTCTCAGAGGTTTTTTAAAAAAAAAAAAATTTACGTCTCTAATTGGACAAAAGTTAGATCACGAGGGTTTTCATGACAGTCAGAAATTACAGAATATACCACAATTTCTTTGGAAGCAGTAAGACAGATTATTTCCTAAGGTTAAAGAAACCAACATCCAGAACTGAGCATGGAAGGCAAAGCTGCCTGGGATTTGAAACCAAATTTAGATTAGTAGAGTGTAAAGGAGAAAAGAAAGTTTTTAATGTCTGTAATCGAAAGGACGAGGGAAAAGAATGCCAAATATTGCATGAGAAAGAATACCTGTACATACCAGAAACTTTGCTTTAACTCAGCAGGTTGCTTTAAAATACTTAAAGCTTTTGAAATTGATTTAATGTTTACTTAAGTTTTAGCAATTTTTTAGAAGTCAGCATAATGTTTTGTTGAAAGCAGTCTGTGGTTAATTTTTACCTCAAATTTGCTCCAGTAGGAACATGACACTGAACATGGACAATAATAATTGCTCCAACAAAGGGAAATTAACCACTAAGATACAGAAACTGCTAGATAACATATAACTTGGAGATGGCACTTAAGAACTGTAATGATCTCCTAATCATTATAAGGGGATAGGTGAGTGTGTGTATACATATACATATAGGGAAAGATATATATGTACCTGTATATAAACTTATATATGCATATACATATATTCAGATATAAATACATAAAAACAGTTAAATCATAAATTGTTCCCATCCCCCATGTTCTATGCTACTATTAGGGTCATTTTTTAAACATTCACAAAAACATGACCGAAAATAATGTGAAAAAGTTTTTATGACACAACTGAAATGACATTGCTAGTCATAAATTTTGACATTGAATTCTATAGTGTTTATGCATCTAAGTTCCCAACCATTATACTTGGATAATCTATTTCTGTATTCGTTTCTGCTGTAAAACCATGTTTTTCTTGATATGGGAATTTACTAGTTTTTTTTAATGTTTGTCATCTGACCTCATTCCTTCAGATTAAAAAAAGGGTCTTTATCTCTTTCATTCTCTTTTGTAAGAGACAATGATTGGTCAGTTTATACTATAAAGTCAAAGAGATGCTGGCTTGTGTACAAATTAAGCACCTTCCATGTGCTGGCTTGTGTACAAATTAAGCACCTTCCGTAAGTCCAGTGACTTATTCTCTTGTCTCCACTCCAATTATATCACATATCACTTCAAATTTCAAACCCATATAAAAGCAGCCCACCAAGAAATCTTCAGAATGTTCCCACCAAAAAATGTCAGAATGTATGGTAACAAACTGACAGAGCAGTTATTCACAAAAATATGTTAGGAGTCAGAGTGGTAAGAATTCTGATCTTGGTTCTCCCTCCAATTTAGACAAAACAATGTCATTCCATTTTTTATGTGATTTCAAACGGAGATGTGTGGCAGAGACTAATAGCTCTCCACTTTCTTCATTATTACCCTGTGTCACCCATGGCAATAACGTACCAACTAAACAATGGTGTTCCTAGATTCCTCACACTCAGTGACATGAAGAGACTAACTGTAGAACACTGAGACATAACAGGATGTGCCACATGGAGCTACATGAAGATTCCAAAGGGGCACTGACTGAGCTAAGAAGTGCTCCCCTCTTGTCCTCCTCCCTTTTTTTCTATTGCTTAGAACACAAACAAGATGGCACCTGCAGCCATCTTAAACCATGAAGTGAGGATGGAAACCAGGTTCCCAGATGGTGGTGCAGAATCATTGAAGCTCCTGGCTCCCTGATGATGGCAGAGTGGCCACTCTAGCCCTGTATATCATACCTCCAGACATCTTGCACTGGAGAGAGAAAGAAACTCCTACTTTGTCTAAGCCTCTATTGCTTCAGGTTTTCTGTTATATATACCTCAATTTTATCCTATCTGAAACAGTGTTATGCTTCTTTTCTAACTTGAAATGATATTAAGCCCCTAAGTGATGACTTATTGATCTAACTATTGCCCAGAAAGATTATATGCACTATAAAGTTATAAAATTATTCAATAAAAGATTGAGTAGTGCTTTCTCCAAAAATCACAGAAGACTGGAGCAGTAACTTTAGACATATGATTGGTAGCTCTTTATAAACATTGCTAAGAGACATTACAAAAGAAACAGACATTCAGAACTCTAGGTCTTCACATGAAATTATTTAAAGGAGGCCCAAAGCAGACAGACATACTATGAGAAAATATGAGCTTAGTTCATTTGTTAATGCGTTGTCAGCATCTTCCTCATTATTTAACACCTATATTTTCTATAAGTTAACTTTTCCATTTTGATCTCTCCATTTACTATCTACATTTTCTTGTTAGAGGCCTTTTCTGCTAAAATTCTGAACTGATGTATGAGTCACACAGACCTAACTCTGTTAACTCAGCGATGCCAGGAGAAGGAACACACTGCTCACATACCAATTAGTCTGCCTGGGTTTAAGTCCTGAGCCCCACTCAATAACATTCTTCTCCTAGGCAAAGAGGCCCATTGAGATGTCTCTCCATGAAAAGAATGTGATAAAAGCTGAGATTTGAACAGAAAGCAAGAGGCTGAAGAAAGGAAGTAGCTTGTTGGAAAGTGCTTTGATAAATAGGATTGAATATTAATATCTTCAGAAGTACTTCTTGCCTTCTAAATGAGATCTCCAGTATAACAACAATGAATGTCACCCACCTCTATCTCAGGCCTCTCAAATGTGTGATTGCTTCACACTTTGTCCTTAACATCGAAAACTGGTAATTGAGCTTGGTTTAACTTGAGAAACCTGAGTTGTTGAATTCTGAAGACTATAAAACCTGTATCATCTTAGAGAGTTGGAACAAGGGACATGCTTATCACCCTATCAAAAATTTTATTTGCCATTACTTGAGTAATCAGTATGAACCACTTTCTCTGAGGTACAAAATTTTCACTGATTTTATACAGGCATCTGGATTAAGATCTGGCATCTGGGGTGTCCATAACTTCTACTCTGGTACTCAGCCCTGGCATCTTCAAGATGCCATTGCTGTACGCAACATAGTACCCTCCAGATGTCTCTCTACTTTCCCCCCTTGTCAGTCAAGATCCAACCAGCAAAGCAGACCACTAGGAGATAGATGTTAAGATATTTATTGCAAGGAATGGGCTTACATGATTATGGGTGCTGTCTAGCCAAGTCCAAAATCCATAGGGCAAGCTGTCAGGAAAGGCAGGCTGGAACTCTCAGGCAGGGAATGAAGCTACTGTCCACAGGCAGAACGTCTTCTCATTCAGGGAAGCCTGAGGTTTGTTCTTAAGGCCTTTTGACTGACTGAATCGGGACCATACAAATTATCTACGATAATCTCCTTAAAGTTAACTGATTATAAATTTTAATCACAAAAAAATACCTTCACAGCAACCCCTAGATTAGCATTTGAATAATGGGGAGCTCTTCTAGTAGCCTACCCAACGTGACATTAAAAAGAGCATCACCTCCCTCCTGTACAAGCTCTTTGTCACAAACTCAGGCAGTAACATACGCGGCCACACTCAGCCCTGGATTTCTATCCCTATTAAGAATATTGACTGTATAGAGGCCACAACTATTTGAAGTTTTCATCCCCATCTTCCATATTTTATGTTGGAGAGTTTCAAGAATCTCTCATCGCACTAGTCATCTCTCACTTGTTTATCCTTTCATGGCTCAGTCTCCGTTATTAAAATGGAAGTTTAGAAAGTGCCCAGTATAGCATCACCCCCACTGAGACCTACGGCAAGGGAAAGAAAACTCTCCAAGTCTGATGCAATAATTTCCTCAACTGTTACCTTAAGAGGAAATAGGAGAGGGAAGTCAAACTGTGGCCTGGTTTTAGTCCAGGTACCTGGTTTGAGTTTTGCCTGGGCAAAGGCCACCCAGAGTTGGGTACAAGAGTGCACCTCCTCCTTCCTTTTTTTTTTTCCTCCTCTTTTGCCACTCATCACAGCAAAAGCATACCCACTCTTGTAACAGCTATCTCCGGGGCTCTTACTCGGCCCTCTTTATAGCATCCCTGCAGTTTTGGCCAAGATTTTTGCATACTGGGGCAAAAGACAAAGCCCCAAACAAAGATGATTTTACCAGAAGTCAAAATTTGCCACAACAATGGTTTGGCTGTTGGATTGACCTTCCAGAGTTAGGAAACAGGAAAGGAGGATTCGCTAAAAAAAATTAATAAAGGGAGTTAAAGTAGTGAAATTTATCTTCAAAGGCACAGGCTTTGGCATAATTTGTTTTATTAAATAATCGTATGACCTGTAACAAGTCTCCTACCCTTCTTGTGTTTCAGTTTTCTTGCCTGTAAGTAGGAGGAAAGACTGAAGAATCACTAACTTTGCTTAATAGTTCCACCCTTATTGGAACCTCTGGACATGGAAGCAACAGGAACAGCCAGCCAGGAAAAGGACAGAAGAGAAATTTAAGAAATTTAAAGAATAAAGTAGAATTAAATGGAAAAGGAGGAAGAGAGGGAGTGAGGGAGGAAAGGAGCAAGAGAAAAGGAATAAGGAATGAGAGAAGAGGTGGGGTGCATGAATAATGTTCAGGAACATGTGGGTATGGATCAAGATGGAATGGTGGGAACTGTGGCAAACTGGAGAGTTTGTGGCCGACTAAAGAAGGTAGCTACTCTACCCAACTACTGTCATGGCAAATACAGATCTGGTCTTGCCAGGTGTTCGAATTTTTCAAGAGAACTCTGAAATCTGGATTCTTATGTGATGTCAGCCCATTTTTAAGTGTGGGCAAACTAATGGACATTTGAAAGAACAATATGCAGAACAAGCATAATATGTCTGCAGGGAGAGCATCACTTCCAGGTGAGGCATTCACCTGGTGCACAACATTTAAGGAGGCACCAAAACCTCAGTAATCAACATAAATGATATTTTATGCAATATTTTTAAATGAAAATCAATGCAAAATGCATTAAGAACAAGATATCAAAATTTTAAATAAAAACAGGATACAACTCTACACTTCCAAAACTCCCATCCCTCATTTTACCCTAATTCTGTCTCTGCACCCTTTATAGCCTCTGGATTAAAGGCTCACTGATTCAGAGCACGGTGATGCCATAAATGCAAGTAGGAAACCGGAAGAAAAGCAGGCTTGGAAGTGAAGATAATTAATTCAACAGTAGGCATTTGATCTGAGATATTATGTGGGCCTCTAGGCAAATAAGCCTCTAAGCATTTCAAAATGGGAAAGTAATATCCATAAGTAGAAAAAATTAATACTTATTCCGTGTCTATCCTATGCCAGACAGTCGACATGTATCACCTCTTCTACTGACAATTCTCAACATGATGTGATAATTAGGAGATTTAATCTCCAGTTAAGAGATTTTCTAAGGGATATTAAAGTCACTGCACCAAGGTCACACAAATGGACAGTGGTGCAACTGACTTCTAGGTCTGTCTTACTCCAAAATCAGTTATTTCATGTAAACTATGCTATTTGGAGCAAGTCATATGCATTTGCATATCATCCATAAGAGGGAATGTTGGATGCTTTGTGGTTGGCTGAGATTCTCAGGAAGTTAAAATGACCCTTGCTGTTAATCAAGCCTATGTCATTGTCCTGATGACTTACTCAGGGACGGGAACTCTGCCAATCCTACTCTGGGGCCTGGGATCTTCAGTTTCGAGCCTAGAATCTTTGGTTTGGAACCTTTCCACACACCAACAAACTTTCCCTGCAGTCACCTGGTCTTCTACTATTATAAGCACTGAATTCTGTGCTCCACTTACATATCAAGATGCTGGTTTCCTTCCATATTTACTCACCATTGCAACCTTGTTAAAACTATGCTGGTTTCCATACTCTTTGGAGCCTGTCTGTGCCCTGAACACCAATTTCTCTTAGGACTTGCATGTACTTCCACAGCAGCAACCCTATCACTTTGATAGTGTAGCATCAGGAAGGTCATTACTCTTCCTAATGTGCCCTATTCAGAAATCTGTTAATCAGGGCAAACCTAGGTATGTCTCAAGGTATGACATTCCCAAACCTCTTGTTTAGTCTTATTTTCCTAGCACATCTTACACAGATGATCTACCAAAAAGTGGGGGCACAAGGTAATTTGTTTCTGAAATAAACTTTATATCTTTCCCCCTCCACACATTTCCTGCAGTTTTGTCCTTCCCTTAGATCACCGTCCTCTCTTTATTCCACCAGCATGAATCCTATTATACTTCTAAGAAGAGCTTATATTTCACCATCGCCAAGAAATTTTTTTCACAAGCCCAGCCTGAATCAATCACTCTGTCCGTGAACTATGATAGTGTGATTCCTTAAACATATGTTTGTCATCTTTAATTAATAGCAGGTCAGCCTTATCTCCCTAACTAGAGGGAAGTTTCTTAAGGACAGGGCCTACCAATGTCTTATGCTTTGAAGATCTCCCCAAAGCTTCAAGCATACTGTAAAACAATCAATAAATATTCACTAATCGATGTGTTTCTATAGCAGGGAAACCTCAAGTTACAGGCCCATTTCCTCCTAAGCGTCCTTAATTTTGCTCACTATCTTTTTATTTCTAAAATACAAATAGCATTCCATGACATTTCAGGGGTATTATCAAGAAAAAGGTAGCAGAGGTATTTTTGAGATACCTACTGATATATTTTCCTTTTTGTTTCTTTCTCTGCAATCCTTAAGCATTCTCTGCCCCTAGTAAGGTAAGGGCAGACCCAGCTAAGAAAGTGGAATTTGAATAAAGGAAGTCACAGCCAGATATGAAAAGCAAAAATAAAACCCTTCTGACCAAGGGAAAAGAAACTAAGTAGAGAAAGAAAGGAGTAGGAAGTTATTCATGAATATCCTCTGTCTCTTGCTGTTCTCCCAGCATATTCTCAACACCAGGACTAAACCTTGGAGAAAGTGAGTGGTAGAAAGAACCCAGAGAGGCCAGAGAGACTAAAAGATGAGGTGTTTGTCATCATTCCCATTTGGGACTTCAGTTGGAGACCTCCCTGGAAAAGGCCCTGCATTAACATAGGGCGAATGTGGTAGTCAGGATGGTGTGTTTCGGTCTATGTTGGGTATGTAGAGAATACAGAACTTCCAGCAGGTCCCAAGGAGGATGTAAAAAGTGGTAAAGAGGTCTAGCAGGTGAGCTCACTAATAAGGTTACTGCAGAGAGAGGACCAGTGATCCTGTGGTAGAATGTTTAAAGAAGAGACCATCCAAAAAAACAAGCAAATTTGTCTCAGCCAGAATTTGGGAAAACCACTGCCAGCAAGAGCTGAAGACAGGCCGTGGTCATCAGGCATCAGGAGGGATGACAGAGTCAACCAAGAGAAGGGTCATCATTACATCTTGACCATGCTAAAGAACAAACAAAAATCACATCAGTCATCTTCCATCGCAGCAGAGGATACACAGCAATAAGGACAGACTTTGCTGCCCAGAAACCATCAAAATAAACCCCTCAATGGGAATCCAAGAAATGTACATGGGGCACTCCTTTAACACCATGTGGAAACAAGGTCTTCATCCAAGGCTAAGAACCATCTCAGGGAGGGTGGGAAAGGAAGGAGAAGATACTTGAACTAATTACCAATTCCCTCTTTTAAAATCTTGGTTTAAACTGGGGGAAAAATTAAATTAGTTTCGATTGACAAATTTTGTCTTTCCACAAGAATAAGGGCTTGAGGACAAATAAGTTACAAAACTAAAAAAAGATAGTTTTCTTCACACATCTGAGTTTGTGCCAATTTTGACTCATATCTCTCCTCAAAATAAATTTGCAGTGAATATTTTGTACATAACTTTAGAAAGCAACTTACGCTACAAAACTAAGGACAGTGCACCACTAGATGTGCTTTAATCCCTTGTTTTCCTGACTTAACGTAGGTTAAGAAAAAAATTTTCCTCAACTAAGGAAAGAAAAAAGATTATCATTATAACATGAAATGCAGTGAAATTCTGCTCTATTAGATTTTGCTAAGAAGAAGAAAATGTCAGACAAGGAGATTTCAGGGATGAGTTATTATATTTGCAAATTAGTATAATGAAAATTACCGAGGCAGGTGCCGTGAATTTAAATGAACAGTGTACTTTTTTCTTAAGTTTTAATATAAAATAATTGTTCATTTCTCCCAAGAAATAGGTAAAATTGCTGATTCTTTTGCATACATCAATATGCTCTGAAAAATAAAGCTAATAGCCCAATAAAGTTGATAAAATATAGCTGTATAAGCTGTAGAGTTGTATGTGTCCAGGGCTTTATTCTAGGACTAAATAGCAGTTTTTATTTCTAGTCAACTATTGTATTTATCAAATTATGTCCTTGACTCAGGAAAGTTTTAATGTCTCAACTTTGCCCTTTTTTTTTTTTTTTTTTTGAGAGTCTCACTCTGTCACTGAGGCTGGAGTTCAGTGGCACTGTGTTGGCTCAATGCAACCTCTGTCTCCTGGGTTCAAGCAATTCTTCTGCCTCAGCCTCCCGAGTACCTGGGATTACAGGTGCCCACCACCATGCCCAGCTAGTTTTTATATTTTTAGTAGAGATGGGGTTTCACCATGTTGGTCAGGCTGGTCTTGAACTCCTGACCTCAGGTGATCCACCCACCTCGGCCTCCCAAAGTGCTGGGATTACAGGCATAAGCCACCGTGCCCAGCCTCAACTTTGTCCTTTGAGTTTAAGAATTTAATTTTTAAAGCAGTAAGATTGACCATTGTTATATTTTTGACAGTGTTTTGTAATATTGCAAGCAATTATGTGTGTGGAAAACTAGTTATACAAAAACAGTACTCTTATGACTATTCATTGCAGAAACATATATGGGTTGCTCTATCTTCGCTAAGATTATGCTATCATGCTTCAATAGTTACAATGTTAAGTTCTAACATATGTAAAAAAAAAAGGATATTTTTATCCAATAATTCCAATAATGAGAATTTTTTTAACCATTTTGCTCTTAATCATACAGCCTTTCCAAAAAGACGTCCAAAGAAATACAGCTAAGCATAATTAAAGAAAAGGTTTCTATTAGGGATGAGGGATAACAGTTTTGCAATTTTAGATTATTATGTTAAATATATTTTATTAAATATTAAATGGTAATGCTAATGGATGTTCACCCCTCAGCTTCTGCTGTGTAGCAAAATTACAAAATGTGTTTTTAATGACTCTAGCACACTGGTTATGTTTATCTGACATCTATTTGAAATTGAAATGACTTAAAATATTACATGGAAAGTTTTAACTCTAATAATCCAAAAGCACTTTAATCAGAAAATTCTCTTGTATCTAATTATCGTACAATGTTGCTTATTTTTATCCTAACTCTTTAAAAATTTGGCAGAACAAATTGCTCATTATGTATTCTGATGCCATAATAATCTAAAGTAAAAACTTAAACCAGATTTATTTTGCTGTTCTGTAAATAAGAAAATTAAACTAGATAATTTCCACGATTTCCCAGATTCTCAGATTATCTACTCTGTTTACCTAATTTTTCATGCTAGAATTCAGCCATAAGGACATCTATCTTGAAAATCTCTTAAAATGCAAAACAATCATGGCAGACACACAGATTATAAGAGCTCAGAGGGATCTGAGGTTTGGACTGTTCCTCTGGCATTACATGCATGTATTAAAGAAATGTACCTTCTATTTATGTAGGCCAATGAATATTTTTCTCCTTGTAGATTTCAGGGTGTGAGCCACTTTCAGATAATAGTAACATTAATGATGATGATGGTGGTGATGATGATAGTAAGCTATACAGTGTGTGTTCAGTACTTTACAAATTTTTTTAACTTTTTTTATTTCAATAGGTTTTTGGGGAACAGGTGGTGTTTGGTTACATGCTTAAGTTCTTTAGTGGTGATTTCTCAGATTTTGATGCACCTGTCACCCAAGCAGTGTACACTGTACCCAATGTGTAGTCTTTTATCCCTCACCCCCCTCCCACCATTTCCCCTGAGTCTGCAAAGTCCACTGTATTTGGCATCACATTTCTTTCTGTCCTAACTACAGGGTGCTTTGATAATCTCTTCAGTTTCTAAACTGTAGGATGTTTCTCTGAAAAAGGCCTGATTTAATTCTCACCCTAGAAAAAGCCTGAGAGCTGTCCCTTAGAGAAAGTGAGTCAAAATGAGCATCAGTGCTCATTCAAACCCCAGCGCAGTCGGATCCATCTCCGGCTCTGCCTGGGCATCTGAAGATATTGACTGGGAACTCACCAAAGCTTGACTTCAAGGGAGTGTGACATGTGACGAAAAATTTTTAACAACTTAAGACGCTGTGTGTGTGTGTGCGCACACATGCACGTGTATACACATACATATACATACAAAGAACTTAGGGCAAGTTTTCAACTCTGTACATGTATTCCATTTTTCACCTGTAAAATTAAAGAAATGCAGTAAATGATCTCTAAGCCCCTGCCAGTTCAAAAATTCTATGATTCCTCAAGTCAAATTTCTTTGTCCCCACCACCCTTCAAAATGGTGATGGATGCAACATAAAATTTTTCAATAAAAAGGGAGTACAATTTCACTTTAATGAGAGGTTACACATCTAAATGGCATTTTGTAAAAATAATCAAATTTATACTAGCCCTGAAGTTTAAAAAAATTAATATTCATTGTTAAAACAGAAAAAAATCAATATGAACCCAAGGCCTTAAGTAGAAATATTTTCTTTTATTTCTGTCATTAAAAGTAACCCAACTAAAAATGATTGTCATTTTGTCAATGTCAAGTCATGCACACACCCTTGCATCAAAAGGAACAATGAAAGGAATTATCATGATAGGAATGTAGCATCACAGTGTAATTAAAAAGTAAGGACACTTTCAAAATGTATATGATATTGAGGGGACTAAAAAAGTTTACAAACTCTCATTGGCCACCCTGCAACAATTTGAGTCTTCAAAAAAGAAGAAAAATGATAGTCAATTAAGTTTAAAATCAAATCAATTGGTACAAATTGAGCAATTAAATGTCCATTATCATTTTTTAAAAAGAGAAACAATGAACATAAAACTACAAAAGAGAAGTGGTCAAATAGAGTTTAGATGTCCCCACCAAATCTCATGTTGAGATGTAATCCGAGTGTTGGAGGTGTTTGGGTCATGGGGGCAGATCCCTCATGGCTTCCTGCTGTCCTTGCGATAAAGAGGAGATCTGGTTGTTTAAAAATGTGTAGCACCTCCTCCATTCTCTCTCTCTCTCTGCTTTCGCCATGTGACATGCCCACCCCTACTTCACCTTCCTTCATGAGTAAAAGCTCCCTGAGTCCTCCCTAGAAGCCAAGCAGATGCTGGCACCATGCTTGTACAGACTGTAGAACCATGAGCCAATTAAACCTCTTTTCTTTATAAATTATCTGGTCTCACATATTCCTTTATAGCAACACAAGAGGAGCCTAACGCGTGGTCCTAGCAAAATAGAATCACTTTGCATTAATTTTAATATGGAGAAGAATGTTAATATACGTGAGGATTCTGCTCTACTAAATATATAACTTATGCAAATGTATTCTTCTCATCCTATATAAACAGAGTGGATGCAAGGAAATGGAATAAGCCAAACAGTCTCACTAATGCCAGAAACTGTTCCAAGAATAGGAAAGATTAGCCATCACTAGTGGTCACATACAACAACCCAGTGGAAGATGACGCAAAGCCAATCAGCACCACTGGCCATGCACAACACAACTGGGTTCCACTTGGATGGATCAGCCAAGTATTCTCAAAAGAAAATGTTCCCATGCAGGCTTCATCCCTTGTCTCCTAGGAGACAAAACCTCAAAGGCTTTACTAATTAAAATAAGGTATTAAGATATAATAGGTATAATTTTCCAGTAAAGCTTGCCAAGCAGGTCAAAATATAATAATTTCAGGACAATGTATATAACATTACCTCTAAGGAGAAATTAACATATCATCTGGAGGAAAACACCAAGTTCCAAACAACTGCATCCCACATCTGACTAACAGGGAAGCTGGGAAAGGAGGTCAGTTTGTGGCTGTGTGCCCAGCTATAATTTGAGCCAAAAGGGCTGTGCTTTCTAAAAAGAAGAACGGGAGAATGGTTATTGGAGAACCACTGGAGCACTCTGCCATGGGGGAATATTATTTAACGGATTTATGGAGAAAAAGTAGAGATTAAAGCACATTTAAACAATATGGAACGTTCTTCTCCCCACTTAATAGTCCTCAAAAAAGAAAATTTCAATCAACATCCCCTCTACTGCTTATATACATTCTAATGTTTGTCCTTGCTGAACGAGTAAAAATGAGTTAACTGTCAACTTACAGTTTCATTTCTAAAACTCATTAAAAAGAAAATTTTGCTTTCTCAGCTATTTAAAAATAAATATTAGTTTATTTGTAACTTACTTAACTTCTTAATAGGGAAAAAATACGTAAAGTGTAGTGCTACCCATAAAATATGTAAAATAATGTACTCAAGACAACACTACATAATTATTAGGTCATAGAACACCCTAGTGAAAACAATAGTTAAAATAGAAAAAAAATAAGCTTTAAAAAACTACTGGCATGTTTTAAAAATTAAGCTGAAGCTACAAAGTAAACGTTTTATTTAATATTTATTTTATACATGAGGACTAAAAAGAATATTACTAAAGTATGCTAAAAGTGCTTCTTCTTTAATATAAGATGGTTTGCTATTGAATTTCAAGCTAAAACACGTTTAACCTGTCAATGAAAATGGTATTATATAATAAGGTTTATATACTGCTTATGGCTTTGATGTTTGTCCCTCCAAACCCCATGTTGAAATTTGATCCTCAATGTTGGAGGTGGGGCCTAATGGAAAGTACTGGGTCATGGGGGTGGATGCTTCAGGAATGGCTTGGTGCTGCCCCCTCTGGTAGTGAGTGAGTTCTCTCTCACACAAAGCTGGACTGGTTCTGAGGAAATGGATTAGCTCCTACAAGAGCAGTTGTTATAAAGACAGCACCCTTGGGTTTGGTCCCTCTTCACCCATGCCCACCTTCCCTTCGACCTTCTCTGCCATGCTCTGAGGCAGCACAAAAGCCCTTACCAAAACCTGAGCAGATACCAGTGCCATACTTCTTGTACAGACTGCTGAACCACGAGCTAAATAAACCTCTTTTCTTTATAAATTACCCAGCCTCATGTATTCCTTTACAGCAACACAAAACAGACTAAGATGTACATTTACCTTCCACTTGTGCAAAATCATTTCTTAAGAATCACAAATATAGTAAATTAAATATTTAAATATTTATGTATTTTAAACAATGGAAATTAGTAAAGGACAATCAAAATGATATTTTAGTAATATTATATTTTAGTAATTAAAACTGGAAATCTGAAAATATGCTTTATAATTATTGGCAATAATCACATAATGATATGCTTTTGCTCAGATGAAAATGTGTGAAGAATTTTATTTACTTATAGATGTTCTTTTAAAAACATGAATAAATTTCCACTGTTGGCGTAAAACATTTCAAAATCAAAATTAATGATTTTACATTAATAATAGACATTTTGGGGCCAATAATTTCTATGTGGTGTTAAATTATTTATATTACAAACCTATTGCAAGTCAACATCCATGTGTCTGTAAAACAAATGTGTACATTTTATTATTTGTTAAGTTGACCTTAAGTAATATGCTACATGCACTATTTCTTTTTGGGTTTTTTTTTTTTTTTTTTTGGACACAGAGTCTCGCTCTGTCGCCCAGGCTGGAGTGCAGTAGTGCGATCTCAGCTCACCGCACCCTCTGCCTCCTGGGTTCAAGCAATTCTCCTGCCTTGGCCTCCCGAGTAGCTGGGACTAGAGGCACACACCACCACACTCAGCTAATTTTTTTGTATTTTAGTAGAGACGGGGTTTCACCATGTTGCCCAGACTGATCAAAAAACTCTTGAGCTCAGGCAATCTGCCCGCCTCGGCCTTCCAAAGTGCTAGGATTACAGGCGTGAGCCACCACGTCCAACCTAAATGCACTATTTCTAAGGAAAATGAATTCTGATTTCCTCAATCATCAGTCAGGTAGTTTGTGAAATGACTTTCATTTGCAATCAAAATATTTTCCTTTCTTAGCCCCTCTTATCAACAACTAGGAGGAAATGTACAATATGAAGGTAGGATCCTCTCAACTGGCTTCCATCGTTGCCCATTATTAGTTTTCAAATATTTTCTCCTCTGGCCCCTATGGCCCCCTCACTCGGGCATTTCTAATCTGCTAGGATTAACCCCAACAATTTCCATGCCATTCAAGAAATACATAAAGCAAGGGAGAATGAAACTTTATAGTGACTACATTGAATCTACTCTACAACTTACTTAAGAAAAATAAAGGACTTCACTTGTTTATCTACAATATGGTGCACTGGACATCATGAAAAATACTCATCATACAGCACACTTTAAAAACCTGGATTCAGTAGTGGGGGAAGAGAGAAGACAAGGAGATGGAAAGGAAAGGAAAAGAGAAGGGAAGGGAAGGGAAGGAAAAAGGAAAAGGAAGGAAAGGGAAGGGAAGGGAAAGGGAAAGAAAAGAGAAGTGAAAGAGAAAGGAAATGGGAAAGGGCAAAGAAAAGGAAAATGAAAAAAGAAAAGGAAATAAACTTCTATAAGTGCATAGAAGAACTGGAAAGAAATTGAGAACAATCCTGAGGCCAAAAAATGACAAGTGTAATCCAGAGGGGTAATAAATGCTGATGTTGGTATCTGTCATGGGAATATCCACTAATCCCTAGAGGTCCATAGCTTCATAGCTGGATATACACGGGCCCACAGCTGGCTGTACATTGCCAATTTTCTGTCCCTTATACCAACCTCTTGGCCTGAGTCTCCTTCTGCATTCTCCAGTCCTACTGCCACTTGATAACCAAGCATTGACCCACACCCTGCAAATGACCCAACACTTCAAAGCCCAAATTTCAGCTAACTCAATTATTTCAAGGCACCAGGAAGCCAGAAACAGCAGGATTGCTGCTAAGAACAGAGAGAAAGAAGCCAGAGTTTACCTTATCCTAAAACAAGGATAAGCCCCCAATCTCACCCACAGTGACTCAAGTAGCCCAGAAGTCTCCTCATGACTTTGAGAAGAGGGCATTTATTCTAATCACCTCTTTTTCTTTTTGTAAATATTAGGGGCTATTACTGTGTGCCATGGACTGTTGAAGTTAGCAGTACCTCCTTTCCTTGAGACTGGATTAATTCTTTTTTTTTTTTTTGAGATGGAGTCTTGCTCTGTCGCCCAGGCTGGAGTGCAGTGGTGCGATCTCGGCTCACTGCAAGCTCCGCCTCCCGGGTTCACGCCATTCTCCTGCCTCAGCCTCCCGAGTAGCTGGGACTACAGGCACCTGCCACCAGGCCCAGCTAATTTTTTGTATTTTTAGTAGAGACAGGGTTTCACCGTGTTAGCCAGGATGGTCTCGATCTCCTGACCTCATGATCCGCCCTCCTTGGCCTCCCAAAGTGCTGGGATTACAGGCGTGAGCCACTGCGCCCGGCCTGGATTAATTTTTGAGCTATCTGTACCAACCAAGCCTGTGAAAGTTCTACTTAATTTTATTAACAAACCTTTTCATTTAAAATATTAATAAATGTTTAACAAGATCAATTTACAGGGGACCGTGTGGATCCTGTTAAATAACGGATTTGTGTTTACTGCATTATAAATCACTAGGTAAAATCATAAGCCTTTATAACTGCTTGCTAACTTAGAAAAGAGTACCTTCAGCCTAATTAAATGTCTGGAAATAGAAGCAAAATTGAATTCTCTTTATGTCAAGTAAATACAGAGAAGGCCCAAATTACTTTGGTATTTGTGTAGCAAGAGGGTAGCACACTGGATAGTTCATTAGTATCTCCTATGAAGATGAAATTTGACTGTGACATTTAGGAAAGAGATTGCCTACTTAAGAACACTTTGACATGTTTAATCTGAAGGAATTCAAAGAAAAATGAAACTATCTCATCAGTGGGCTGCTTTCATTTAAACAGCATCGTACTAGGGAGTTTAACCCAGTCTAATTTTCAAATTCTCTCTTCAATATTCAGGCCCACAAAGATCAGACATGCCCTACATTGAAAGCGATGCTCATTGCAAATGGAATGAAATGGCCCAGTTTACAAAGTCACGATGTTTTGTGATTGTCTTACACAGGAGATATCCACATCAGAATGGAATACAGTTCTGAGGGCTTCTCACAGAAAGGAAAGGTCTATAATAGTTGTTGCTAACATAAAATTATTTGAACATTATATTCTCTCTTCAATCACTCTGTGCTCCAGTGCTGTTTTATTATTTCTGATATGTCAGGAATAAAATCTTAGCATCATCTAATCTTACTTTTATCAAGGAAGGCATAATGCCAGCTGAATGGATTTGAGGAACCTGGGGTGATAAGTAGGACTAGACGTAGAACCTATGTGAGGACACACAGAAAATCCCACGCCCTCAAACCTCTTTTTTACGTTGAGATAGGTGGATAGATAGACATACAGACAGATACATAGAGAATTAAGCATATAAGATCAGTTCATTTATTTATCCAGTAAAGATTTAATGAGTGTCTCAATACTATAAAGCCGGTATTATTCTAAGCACTTGGGATATATAAATGAACCAATCAAAAATCCCTTTCCTCTTGTAGCTTACATCTAGCTGAAGGAAGCAGATAATAAATAATAAGCATAACATATAAGTAAACCCCATAGAATGTAATACAGAGCTTGGTGCTTACTGAGGAATAAAAGCAGAGTAGGGTTAAGATGTTACATTCAGAGGTTGGGTGGGGATAAGAATGGCGATCAGAGTAGAGCCCACTGTGAAGGTTACTGTTTAGTGAAGACTTGATCAAAGTTTTAGTCCTTAGTAGAAGATCATTCATTAGATGACTAAAAAGAAATGAAAGTTTTAAGGTAAGTGATGATCATAAAAATCATGCTGATAAATATATATGTGTATATTTATTTTCTCTCAACAGAAACATAGCTTTTGAGACAAGCATGTTCATATAAATGCTCTTTTGGGGTTATACTTTCAATCTGATGTTTGAAACCTGACTTTTTGTTAATAGATACTGGTCACATCATGAATTAGCAGAAAATATGAAATTTTAATATGAGTTATTAGCATTTCAGTATTAGAAAATGTGCTACACAGAAGGCAATGTCCACATTCAACCTATTCACTGAATTGCTACTGTGTAGTGGGTACCTTGTTAGATATTGCAGACACAGCAATTTTAAACATACAGTCAATGACCTCAAAGAGTTTGCACTCTAGTACTATTAATTGCCGATATTAATGTTCCATATTTATTATTGTGTCAGGCACTGATCCAAGTGCTTTACACATATTAACTCACCAAGACTTCATGAGAAGATTATGAGGTTGGTACTATCATTGCCTCCTTTAGATAGATGAGAAAGCTGAAGCCCAGAGTAGTTCAGTGACTTGCTTCAGGCAACAGAACGAGTTAGCTGAAGAGCCAAGATTTGAACCCAGGCAATGTGACCCTAGAGTTTGTTCTAGGATGACACTCCTCTAAGAGGGTATAGATAAGTGAACAGTCACATTCAATAAGACAGTAGAAAATCCTTTGAAAATGCAGCTTAGATCTACCTACAGTGGGGCTGTTGTCAGCATCCTCTTTTGAGCTCTTGAGCGAGTTTTCAATGGAAGCCTATATACCAGCATTCTATTTAGCAGTGCTTCTGCAGCAGAGGCGGTAGAAGATGGAAAAAACTTCAAGCAACCTAAGGAAGGAGAAATAATCCTGGCTCAGATGGGATCAAAATCTTAAGAGTCTTATCTGCCACCCCTCCCTCCAGACACGGTTCACACAGGCTAGGAACAGGTCACCTCCAGTGCCCCCGCCCTCCTCCGCCATTCAACAACAGGCAAATTCCCCTCAGAACTTGCTGTCTGCCCTGGATCATATTTAAATTACAGAATCCTGTTTTGCTGAATAGTAGTACTTTTGCTTTCTTTGCACATTTACATTGTTTTTATTTTATTTTTTAAAAATGTTTTCATTTAAAATTCTCCTGGGCATTATAAGTACTTTAGGTATTTAATGATCTATCTCATATAGTGTTAAGAAATTTCCCCCAGTAATATTGTTTCAGCATTTTAATGAGAATTGGTAAAGTGGCTACAAAGTTTCAAAAGCTTTAGAGAAAAATACATATATATATATTCCAATTGGTGTTCTAAGACTAATATATAAACATATTGGTGTAGTTGCCAAGTAGCAAATTAGTACATCTTTATAATGGCAGAGAAGAGCCTGATTGAAGAATATTAAGCCTTAGATAGGGAATTTACAGAAATAATAAGTTAAGACAATCTATTAAGTTGACATTATTCTGTTCTTTTTTGTAACATGCTGTTTAAACTCTTTGACTTGGTTGCTGCTACATGGAAGAAAATCTCATATAAGAATAGATTCCAAGGTGTGATACTCATCATATATGTTTGTATGCTATTCAACATTTGTCATCAGATTGATATAACACTTTAGGCGATACTTTCCAAAATAAGCTCCACAGACTATTTTGAGGTGTATTATTTATATTTGTATAGTGATATACAATGTGTTTAGGAGTCAGATTTTTGATAACCTGAACCATTCAGGATACATGAAATTCAACAAGGGAAGCTGTGACAAAGCCCATGCACTTTGCTCCACAGGTGAGATATGTTCCCCTAGCAACTTTTGAGGTGGAGGAAGCAAGGGAATGGTAGAAGCCACTGTCCCAAGGAGAAAAAAACAACAGAAGAGAACAGACAATAAACTTTAAAAGGCTGGCTATATAGAATCACACTGGATAGGTGCCAACAACCTAATATTTCTTAAGGCTCTCACAATAATTAAGATTCATAACAAAATATACTCTAACCATCAAGAAGTGGTTCAATTGTACTCACTAGTCACTGGGTACCAAGTGGGGTGGGGCATATGATCTCTTTGAATGATTGGAAATATTTCAACACTAGAAAGTGTTAACAATACTAAGTTCCTATGGATCATTTCCCCCCAGGAGACCACACAAACACAATGAAGCTTTTTTATTATGTCAGGGGCAAGTGGTTAAAATGCTAATTAGAAACCCAACAACCTGGGTTCTAGTTTTTGCCACTGACTTTGGGCAGGTCCAGTAACCTTACAGAATTTCTTGCTTGTCATCTGAAGGAGAGTTCACTAACACCTGTCCTTCCTATCAAACAAGGCGTTTTTGAGAATTAAATGAGTTTTTCATATGAGAACACTGTCAAAATTATAAAGAGCATCCTCTATACAAAACATTGCTGAATAAATCATAATGAATAATTTATCCTTAATGTTTTTCATTAGATCAAATGATATTCTTCATAAATAAAAATGAAAATATCTCATTTGTACTTGAATACCATATGGCAAGTACTGTACTTAAGTAACAATGACCTAGACAATGGTAACACAACACAAAGAAGTTGGCTCCAGTACTGCCTGGATATTTATAGAATTCATTAAAAGTTATTTGCTCAGCCCCATATTTGAATTTAGACAAATTAAACCATTTTCATTTCTTATGACAACCTGGAGTGAATTAATCACCAACCCTCCATCATCTAATGCTAGCAGCTATGAGATAATCTACCTGCTTTACCATTTGAATGGAAATAAGTAAAAGAAAGCAGTTGCAATTCTCCTTCAACCTCAGTTCCCCTCCTCACATTTCTTCAACTTAAATCTATATCCCTTTTTGACAACAAAAGATCTCTGGTTGAGTGTGCCTAAACTGCTAGACTTTCCCACTGGGAATAACTAGAAAAAGAGTCCTGGGGATTAAGAATGGAAACTAGATGTAAAGCAGATAGCAGGTAGGAGCAGAGGATTCTGCAAGGAAGCCACAGGACAGTGAGGGCAGCTGAGGGGAATTACCGAGACCTCATGTCAGCACTCTGAAGAGGTCTGTAAGGAATATCTGAGTTTGTTTTCCGCTGCCACAACAGAAGACCACAGACTGTGTACTTTATAAACAAAAGAAGTTTATTTGGCTCATGATTCTGGAGACTAGGAAATCCAAGACTGAGGGATATCTGATGAGGGCTTTATTGCTGCTTTATCCCATGGTAGAAGGCAGAAGACAGACGTGAGCACAACAGACAGAGAGGAAGGGGGCCAAACTCATCTTTTTTATCAGGGACCCCCCTCCCACAATAACTAACCCACTCTCAAGACAATGGCATTAATCCATTCATGAGGGCAGAGCCCTCATGACCTAATCACCTCTTAAAGATCCCACCTCTTGGCCGGGCACGGTGGCTCATGCCTGTAATCCCAGCACTTCTGGAGGCCAATGCTGGCAGAACACGAGGTCAGGAGTTTGAGACTAGCCTGGCCAATATGGTGAAAACCTGTCTGTACTAAAAATACAAAAATTAGCTGGGCGTGGTGGCGTGTACCTGTAGTCCCAGCTACTTGGGAGGCTGAGGCAGAAGAATCGCTTGAACCCGGGAGGCAGAGGTTGCAGTTAGCCAAGATCGCACCACTGCACTCCAGCCTGGGTGACAGAGAGAGACTCTGTCAAAAAAAAAAAAAAGTCCCACCTCTTAATACCAAACAAATGGCAATTCAGTTTCAACATGAGTTTTGAAGGGGACATTCAAGCCATAGCAAAGAGGAAGGATATGAAGACAGGTTTAAAAGGCAACATGTTTGTATTGGTTTTCTATTGCTGCCATAACAAATTACCAAAAATGTTCAGGCTTAAAAAACACACACGTCACATTGTACCCCATAAATATATACAATTATTATTTGTCCATTAAAAATAAAACAAAACTTCTTTAAAAGTTAAAACATCACAAAACGCATGCACTTTATAACCTTACAATTCTGTAAATCAGAAACTTGACACAGATCTCACCAGGCTAACTAAAAGGTATCGGGGCTATTTATTCCTTTCTGTAAGATATAGGATTCATCGGCCCGGCCTGGTGGCTCACGCCTGTAATCCCAGCACTTTGGGAGGCCGAGGCAGCCAGATCATGAGGTCAGGAAATCAAGATCATCCTGGCTAACACGGTGAAACCCCGTCTCTACTAAAAATACAAAAAATTAGCCAGGCATGGTGGCGGGCGCCTGTAGTCCCAGCTACTCGTGAGGCTAAGGCAGGAGAATGGCGTGAACCCGGGAGGCGGAGCTTGCAGTGAGGGGAGATCGCACCACTGCACTCCAGCCTGGGTGACAGAGCAAGACTCCATCTCAAAAAAAAAAAAAAAGAAAGTTAAGATTCATTTCCCTGCCTTCCCCAGCTTCCAGAGACTACCTACATTCAATGTCTCAGACCCCTTTTCTCCATCTTCAAAGCCAGCAATGACAGGTCAAGTGCATTCTCACTCTGAGTACTACTTCTGCCTCCCTGTGCCACAGTTAAGGACTCTTATAATTAGACCAGGTCCAGTCAGCTAATCCAGGATAACCTCGCATGTCGATTTTGATCATCTGCAAAGCCCCTTTTGCCATGTAGCATAACACATTTACAGGTTTCACAGATTAGGACATGGATGTCTTTGTGGGAGGGGGCGTTATTCTGCCTACTGCAAGGCTATAGGTAAGAGGTGATTTGGCAAGAGGTTTTCATTGCTTTCTTTCCCTTCACTCCCCTCAGTCAGCTTTCCACATAGCTATCAAAGAGCTTAAAAACAATGATCATATTATGGCACTCCTCTACTCAAACTCCTTCACTGGCTTCTTGACCTGCAGAATAAAGCACACACTCTTTGTAACTGTCCACAAGGGTCTATGTAATCTATCCCAGTGTAGTGGAACCTTCTTTTTCTCTTCTTTTTTTTTGAGATGAAGTTTTTCTCTTGTTGCCCAAGCTCAATTGCAGTGATGCGATATCAGCTCACTGCAACCTCCGCCTCCCACATTCAAGCGATTCTTCTCCCTCAGCCTCCTGAGTAGCTGGGATTACAGGCATGCACCCCCAGTGCCCGGCTAATTTTGTATTTTTAGTAGAGATGGGGTTTCACCATGCTGGTCAGGCTTGTCTTGAACTCCTGACCTCAAGTGATCCACCAGCCTTGGCCTCCCAAAATGTTGGGATTACAGGGCGTGAGCCACTGCACCCAGCCTGGAACATTTTTTGTACTGGTATCCATAGTAAAAAATTTATTTTTAAAGCATAACCTAGGACATACACATGTGTGCGTCTATATATCTCCTTCTATGATACAAACCAGTACTCATCCTTGGTATCTACTATGTGCTCTGGTATTTTTAATTCTGATCAGCTCTTTTTTTTTAATGCTGATTGCAACTCACTAATGAACTGTAACTCTTAGTTTAGAAAACACTCATCTGGCCCTGCCTTTCTCTCAAACTCCAGCTGCTAGCATTATACTGAGTTCCCTCAGAACTAGATACATTGACCTCCTGCTTCAGGAGAAACTGTGATGGAAATATTCTCCCCAGAACTTCTCAGGGCCTGCTTCCTCACTCATCTGGGTGTCTACTCAACTGTCCCTTTCCCCTGACAGCCTCACATCTAATCATCCTACTCTCCCACCCCAGCATCATTTTCTGTTTATCTTGCTTTACCTTTCTCCACACCACTTATTACTGCTTTGTGTATTATTTCTTTGTTTCTTCTCTCCCATGAAAATAAAAGCTCACTAAGACTGCCTTATTTCGTGAGGTAATCCCAGTGTTTAAATCAGGCTTCCTAAGACACAGGAAAAACCCTAGAATTAGTTATTCAATGAATGAGTAAAATCTGAGAGAGAGTTACTGAATAAATGAATCGGCAGACCTAAGACTACATAAGTACTTGGAAAAAATAGTTAATATTAGTATATTATAATTCATATAGTAACTGTAATCATTGATAATTATCATTTATTATCTATAACATACCAGATACTGTGCAGAGTGTCCTACATAAGTTACTTCTAGTTGTTGCAACAACCCTGTGATGTAGTTATTTTTACAGATGGGGAAATTGAAATCCAGAAATGTTAGGTTTCTGGTACGGGGTTGATACAGTCTGTAAAAATAGCCAGTTTTTGTAATGTTTAATATTTGTTGTCAGGCATTATTCTAAGCATTTGGCAGGGCAGTACTCTTATAATTTCCCAAATTTATAGATTGGAAAATTCAGGCATAGGGTTTGCTTAAAGTCACACAGTTTGTAAGTGGTGGCACCAGAAATACAATTAGGCAGCCTGGCACTAGAGTGCTGCTCATAGCCCCCACACTCTTGCTGCTCCAAGTGAGGCCCATGGGCAGCAGCAGCAGCCAGGAGCTCATTAGAAATGCCAAGTCCCACACCCCACCCCAAGCCTGCATTCCAGTGAGATCCCCAAGCCATTCGCATACACAAACACAGTTGAAAAGCTCTGCTCTAAACCGTACTGCCTCTTAGGCAGGCAAGCAGAGATGGACAGAAATAATTTTATAACATTAAGTGTATACTATAAATAGCATTTTAACTAGAACTATTCAATATGACTTTACCTGAATTTAACAGAAGTAAAATAATCTAAAGTAAAACTAAAAGAATTGCTGAACTTCAGTTAAAAATGGCTATTCACCCCAAAACGTCACATTCCTTTTAAGCAAGAAAAAAGATTATGAAGTACATTCAGAGGATGAAACCATTATATTTTTCTTATCTTAGCCTCATGTTTCAGATTTAGATTATATCCACTGACTCCCTGCTATGAAAGATGAGGATGCTAAAATTGCTCCTTTCCTCCTTCCTCCTCCTTTCCCTACCTCCATGTTTATCATCCTACTTACTGTTTTCCTTCACTAAGACGTGTACTACTTCCTCTTTATTTTGTCACAATCTCTGGGTTAGTCTTTTTTCAATATTTCTTTGGATTTAGTGTTCCTCCGTGTGCCTTTACTACCTTTTCTCCATTTCTGAGCTCAATGTTTTAATTCATCCTTTGATTGGCTTTTTGTGGTTGTTGCTGTTGTCATTGTCAGGTAGCACTTTTTTTTTTTTTTTTTTTTTTTTTTTGAGACGGAGTCTTGCACTGTCGCCCAGGCTGGAGTGCAATGGCATGATCTCGGCTCACTGCAACCTCCACCTCCCAGGTTTAAGGGATTCTCCTGCCTCAGCCTTCCAAGTAGCTGTGATTACAGGAGCGTGACTGCATGTCTGGCTAATTTTTTGTATTTTTAGTAGAGATGGGATTTCACTATGATGGCCTGGCTAGTCTCAAACGCCTGACCTCGTGATCCACCTGCCTCAGACTCCCAAGGTGCTGGGATTACAGGTGTAAGCCACCGCACCCAGACAGTCAGGTAGCACTTTTTAAAAGAGATCACGGGTCCCATATTCCATAAATACTTTCATCGCTAAGAATTTTTACCTATTGCCCTTATAAATAAATGAGAAATGTGGCTGACTACATTTTTCGGGGGCTGCACATTCCTTCAGAGCTCTGTAGACATTGCTCTCTTATCTCTAGGATCACTGCTGGGAAAAAGTTTGAAGCCATTTCCTAACACTGACCTCTTGTAGGTGCATTACTTTTGCCCAGAACTACTTCTTGTTTTATTTCCTTTTTGTTATCTTTACTATTTCAACATAATTTGTAACTTAAATAAAATTTATCTTGATATAGATAGCTATATATTTTTCCCCCTGGTATACTGTCTCTTCAACATTTTCATTTAGTTCTTTTTTCATTTCGGGAGATTCTTCTTGAATTACCGCTTAGAACAGTTCTTCTTTTCCATTTATTGGTTTCTCTATCTTAAGGACACATTCTCCTTTTAGGAATTCTTTGTCTACCATACAAAGCACCACCTCTGTAATTGTTTTTCTCCTTTTTCCTTTACTTCATATTCACTGAAACTAACTCGACCCTCTCCTTCATGCTAGTGATTCAATTTTAAGCTTTGTTCTGTCACTTGCTGTTTGGGGTTTATTTTTTATCTGCAACAGAACTGTATTGGCTGTACAATTATTCTTGCTTCTAATTCTATTGTTTTATCATAATACCTTGGGGCTCTTGTTTTATCAAATTCATAATCTTATTAGATTTTTCCAGAGCATAAAATTCTTTTCTTTGTATTATGTTTAATTTCAGACTCTTTTCAGCATGTAATGTTCTTGTCTGTTTGTTTCCTTTTGGCTATGTTATAATGGCATAGTCGTCCTGATGTTTCTTCTCCTCTGCTTAAACCCTGATAATTCAGTGTAGAAATCTCTTAACACTCACCCTTTCATATCTAAACTAGAGCTTTTTCCCATCTCCAAGCTATAATTTGAGGGTGCGGTGTTTATTTGTTTTTCTATCGGGTGCAGAGGAGTTGTGGGGTGGGAGTGCTAACTCAAGCTGAATGCAGTCCTTGGTGGCAGACTAGCACTCAGCTCCTGAGAATGTCTGCACAAGAGCGAGACAATGAGCCATGAAAGATGAGCCATGGGATTTTAATTCCTCTCCATACATAGATACACTTCTAATATAAGTGGCCTCAGTTCCCCACCGGATTCCCCTTTCTGATGGTTTCTATACCTTACTTTGTTATGAAATAGCCTGCCTACATAGCTGCATTGGATTGGATTTGAGGCCATGGAATTACCAACTCATTCTGCTTTGAGGTATTTTCAGAGAAAACTGCCTGATAGTCAGGTACGAAGCTAACAATATATCACGACTAATCTCATTATCTCTCTGAAAAAAGATAAAAAGTGGTTACTTGAACACAGATTATTATTCTCAGTAATGTCTATCAATTTGTCTCTTTTTCTGTGAAGCCCATGGTACAATCTACCATCAATTTTGGATGCTATGGCATGTTTTCTTGTATTCTTACGTTCAACCTCCATTGTTAAGAACAAGGACGTTAGAGTCATAACTTCCTGGGTTTCAATCTCAGTGCAACTGCTTACTCTCTCTGTTACTCCAAGCCAGATAAAACCTTTCTAAGTCTCACTTCTCTTGCCTACAGTCTTACTTGATGATACTTACTTTGTAGAGTTATTATGGAGATTATATGAAATAACATATATAAGGCACTTGGAATATACCCAAATATAGTAAGCACACAATATATTTTCACAATTATTGTTCTTGTCTCAGTCAGTTCAGAATGTTACAATAAAATACCACATACAGAGTAGCTTAAATAACAAACTGTTATTTCTCATAGTTCTAGATGTGAGGAGGTCCAAGATGAAGTTGTCAACAGATGCACTATCTGGTGAGGACCCTCTATCTGGTTTGCAGATGGCCACCTTTTTGCTGTATCCTCTCATGACAGAGAAAGGAGGGCCCTGGTCTCTCCCTCTTTGAATAAGGGCATCCCATCATGAGGGTGCCAACCTCGTGACCTCATCTAAATCTAATTACTTCCCAAAGGCCCCACCTACACATACCATCACAATGGGGACTCAGGCTTCAACATATGAATTTTGGGTGCACATAAACATTCAGCTGTAGCAATTCCTCTTCCACATGTTCAAGGCATCACAGAGGTGCTGAGGTGGGGCACCTTAGATGGATTCTATTAGGAGGACACTGTAATTAGACAGGCTTTCTGGAAGAGGTGACGCGTAAGCTAAAGATTGCTGATTAGAGAGGGGTGAACCAGGAAGGAGAATGTAATTTCAGAGGGAACAAATTTCATTCATTCACTTATTCATTTATTCAATAAATATTTATTAACTACCTATTCTATGCCAGGTCCCATTCTAGGCACTGGAGAAGACAGCAGTGAGCAAGGAAGACAAAACTTTCTTTCCACTGGTGGAGACAAACAATAAATAAACGCACAGTATAATGGCAGATGCTGGAAAGGGTTAAGAAAAAACTATAAGGCAAAGTAAAGAAACAGAATAAGAGGAAGGAAGTACTTTTCTGAATAGGGTGGTTAGGAATGACCTCTCTGAAGAAACAGCATTTGAGAAGGGGCCAAAAGGAGGAACGAGTAGCGCCTTGAAGATAAGATACAACATAGGGGAGAAAAAACCCTCAGCATTTCAGAAAACAACAATCAGTTTAGCGTGGTTGGATTTTGAGACAGAAAACTGGAGGACAGGTAGGTATACACTATGCTAAGCTATTTGACCTTTACTCTGGGCTGACCAGAAGCCATTGAAAGTTTTAGGCAAAAGGATGACGGGTACTAATTGTGCTTTAAATAGATTACACTAGAAGTAATGTGCAGGTTAGATCTGAAACCATCAAAGCTGGTGGTTAGAAAAAAGTACTGGTATTTTTTTTAAGCCTCCCTTCTGGAGAAGAAATGAATAATTCAGAAGTTATTTAGAAGTAAAACAAGGACTGGGTAGATGAATTAGCTCAGAGTATCAGGAGCCTAACTCTGAGAAGAAATGTTTAGGGTTGGGATATGGCCATTCCCAAAGAAAAAACTTGTGGGAAACATGTAAGTCCAAGAAATTCATTCCAGGTATGACTGAAAGGAGGAAAATAATATAGGGGCCAAATAGCAAGTAATAAGTAAAACATAAAATCTCAAGTCAAGGAAAATGTAATTCCCAATTCTGCCAGAAAACAAATCACAATTATTAACAGTCTGCCTTCCAGTTCCCAGGACTCGTTTGTCTCTAAAGTCTATTATTTGATTTTGTTTCCATGGATGAAACCAGAAAAGACAGAAAATGACAAAAATCTTCTTTCACGACCATCTAACATGTGTCCCTTAGTTAACATCTAATTTTTATATGTATCATGATGTCATTTTGCCATTTACCCGGAGACTCCATGGTAGAATTTATTCTTCCCCAAGAGATTCTCATTTTTGTTTCCTGGCAACATGCTAGTGGAAAGAACGTGGGCTCTGGGGTTCAGAAGACCTGGCATCCAGTCCTACCTCTACCACAGATGAGCCACGTGACCCTGAGGTCACACTCCTTCTCTCCTCTACATCTCTGTTTTCTCCCTAGGAAAATACAAACTTGGGATGGCTTCTGAGAATTAATTGAGCTTATGTATATCACAGTACCTAGTTCAGAGCCTGGCACATGGTAGGTGCTCTATGAATGTTTGTTCAATTTAGCCAGAGCCTGGGGTACATGTGGAATAGAGGAGTAAAGGGAAATGAGAAAGGATCACAAAAACTATGCATGTCAAACTAAGGCATTAATGGGAAGTCATTTAATGATGTGCTAATCCAAGCAAGAAGTAATGAGCTCAGGCAGTTCAGTAAGGATGATTTCCTAAGATATTTAGGAAGGTGCTTGATTAACAGTAGAAATGAAAGAGCTGAGATTGCACCACTGAACTCTAGCCTTGGAGAAAGAGCAAGACTCCATCTCAAAAAAAAAAAAAAAGAAAGAAAAGAAACAGAGAGAGGATATTCAATTTCTAGCCTGAAAGACTGGATCCATGAGACTATTCAAAAAAAAGCAAGGAACACAGGAGGGGCAGCAAGTGTGAAAAATAAGAACAGGAACTCATTCAGTGGGCATTTACTCTTGAATGATTCCTATCACTCAAGAAATATCTGCGAATGCTTACTGCATCAGAATATGGAAAATACAGAGATGACCTCTCCCCTCACAGAGCTTACATTCCAATCAGAGAATTATCTAAATAAAAGGATTCAAAGAAAGTGATCTAAGGAGAGATAACAGAGTATTTGAAGGTCTTGAGGCTGAAAGTAGTATCTCCTTCAAGGAAGTAAAAGACACGCAGGCCAAATTGAGTGGACAAGATGAGGTGAGAAGTCAAGATCATGCAGGATCTCATAGGTCATTTTAAGGATACGGGCTTTATCATAATAACTAAAGCCATTGATGAATTTCAAACAGTAAACTAATCAATGAGTAAAGGGATCAAATTCATGTTTGGAAATTCACTCTAACTGCAGTGTAGAGAATGATTTGAGGATATTCGCTTGTCAGACTAGAAATTCTGACAAGCTCACCTGCCACAGAGCATCTGGATGTCAGATAAAATAATGCAAGTACATGTTTATATGCACTGCATTAGCTAACAAAAAAAAGGGGAGAGAAATGCCCAAAGACCATGAAGAATAAAAATAAGGTGAAATGAGAATGGTACTCAAACTATTAACCCAGAGCTTCCCTAGGAGTAAACGTTAATACTACTTAAACGTAGAAATTTGGAGATTAATGGCTGCAGGAGAGAACAGGAGCTTAAACTTCAGGCCCATTCCAAGGAGGGGATTAAGATATCTCTTTGAAATTCAAATTTCAACGTTTTTGGCTATATACCCAGAAATGAAATTGCTCAATTTTATGGTAAGAACTACCATATTCTATTTTCAGTTTTTCTGAGGCACCTCCATACTGTTTTCCATAGCTGCTACACCACTTTACATGTCCACCAATGGTGCACAAGGGTTCCAATTTCTCCGCGTTCTTGTCAACACTTAACTTTTGTTTTTTCGATAATAGCATTCCTAACAGGTAGTAGGAGATATTTAATTGTAGTTTTGATTTGTATTTCTCTGATAAATAATAATTTGTATCTCTGATAATGTTGAGCATTTTATATACATATATTGTATATATATACATATATACACATATATATATCTGTTGGCCTTTTGTATATCTTGTTCTTTGGACAAATGTCTGTTCAAGTCATTTGCACATTTTTTAATTGAGTTATTTGCTTTCTTGCTTTTGTGTTTCTTATCTATTTTAGACATTAACCCCTTATCAGACATATGGTTTATAGAACTTTCTCCCATTCCAGAGGTTGCCTTTTCATTCTGTTGTTTCCTTTATTATGCAAAAGCTTCCTAGTTTGATATAGTCTCACTTGTCTATTTTTGCTTTTGTTGCCTGTGCTTTTGGTGTCACATCCAAGAAACCATTGCCAAGATCAATACGAAGAAGTGTTTCCTATGTATTTTCTCCTAGGGATTTTATAGTTTCAGGTCTTACCTTAAGTCTTTAATCCATTTTTAGGTAGGAGTTCAATTTCATTTTTTGCACGTGGATACCTGGTTTTTCCAATACCAATTTCCTGAAGAGACTATTTTTCCCATTGCATATTTTTTGTATCCTTGTCAGATATCCTTGCATATTTTGGTCAGTTGACCATATATGCATGGGTTTCTTTCTGGGTTCTTTGTTCCATTGATCTAATATGTCTACCTTTATGCCAGTATCATACTGTTTTAATTACTGTAGTTTTATATCTTATTTACAATAGCCAAGATACAGAAACAGCCCAAGTGTCCATCAACAGACTCATGGATAAAGAAAATGTGGTACATACATACAGTGGAATATATTCTGCCTTAAAAAAAAACAAGGAAATTCTGCCATTTGTGACAAACCATAGGACATTATGCTAAGTGAAGTAAGTTGATCACAGAAAGACAGTACTGCATGATTCAGCTTATGTGAGGTGTAATAGTAATATAAATAGTCAAACTCATAAAAGTAGAGTATTTGACAGTGGTTGCCAGGAGCTGGGGGTGGGAGAAATGGACAGCTGTTCAATGGGTAGTTTCAATTATGCTAGATGAATACATTGTAGAACTCTGCTGTACAACATAGTGCCTATAGTTAACAATATAATATTGTGTACTTTAAAATTGTTAAAAGGGTAGATCTTATGTTCAATGATCTTACCACAAAAAAAGAAAAATTAGGGACACAAGGAACCTTGGGAAGTGCTGTATATGTCCACTACCTTCATTGTGGTAATGGTATCACAGTGTTTACATATGTCCAAACTCATCAAATTGTACACATTAAATATGTGTCACTATCTGTGTATCAATTATATCTTAATAAAGCTGTTTGAAAAAATAAAGGGAGGGCATTGAGTTAGGATGTTTAGAATATCTGCACTTCCTGAAAATGTGAGCTAGGAGAAAATCCATTTGCCAGATGGGCACAGTGGCTCATGCCAGTAATCCCAGCACTTTGGGAGGCTGAGGCGGGCAGATCATGAAGCCAGGAGATCAAAACCATCTTGGCCAACATGATGAAACCTCGTCACTACTAAAATACAAAAAATTAGCCAGGCCTGGTGGCACATGCCTGGAATCCCAGCTACTTGGGAGGCTGAGGCAGTGGAATCATTTGAACCCAGGAGGTGGAGTTTGCAGTGAGCTGAGATCGCACCACTGCACTCCAGCCTGGTGACAGAGCAAGACTCTGTGTTTAAAAAAAAAAAAAAAAAAAACAATTTGCCTTCAAAGGAAGAGCTAAGGAAACTTATTTATCTTTGCTCCAGCACTAGGTGGGGTTTAAATGGTTTTCAAAAAAGGTAAAAACTATGATTCTCCATAAACATAAATTGAATATGTATCAAGGATTATATAATTTAAAATGATAGAACCAGCAGGATGGAGCCAGCAGGTATAAAATAGCTATGTTAGATACTGGTTAGCGTCCTACAGTGCAATAAAACTATAACTTGTAGGGTTATTTTTTTCTACCAGACAGAAATCATTTGCCTTTCTAACAGTAAGTCTTTTTCATCTAATTAATTTTCTACAAATAAACATGTAGTTTTGCAGAATCTGGCCTCAAATCGATAGTAAATAGTAAATTAAGCAAAGGTACATTCCCCTAAAATTCAGTTCCTCAGTTTCATTAGCGACATTTCAAATGTCCAATAGCCATGTGGATATTGGCTATTATATTAGATAGACAATGCAGATTTATAGAACATTTTTATCACCACAGAAAAGTTCTTTTGGTATGTGCTGCCTTCAAGAATTAAAATGTCAGCTGGGCGCGTGGCTCACGCCTGTAACCCCAGCACTTTGGGAGGCCGAGGAGGGCGGATCACGAGGTCAGGAGATCGAGACCATCCTGGCTGAAATGGTGAAACTCCGTCTCTACTAAAAATACAAAAAATTAGCCGGGCGTGGCGGCGGGCGCCTGTAGTCCCAGCTACTCAGGAGGCTGAGGCAGGAGAATGGCGTGAACCCCGGAGGCGGAGCTTGCAGTGAGCCGAGATCGCACCACTGCACTCCAACCTGGGTGACAGAGCGAGACTCCGTCTCAAAAAAAAAAAAAAAAGAATTAAAATGTCCTTAGGTGGCCCTCTTTTTTTTTTTTTTTTTTTTTGTGAGACGGAGTCTCACTCTGTCGCCCAGGCTGGAGTGCAGTGGTGCGATCTCGGCTTACTGCAGCCTCCGCCTCCCAGGTTCATGCTATTCTTCCGCCTCAGTCTCCTGAGCCGCTGGGACTACAGGCGCACGCCACCACGCCTGGCTAATTTTTGTATTTTTAGTAGAGACGGGGCATCACCATATTGGCCAGGCTGGTCTCGAACTCCTGACCCCGTGATCCGCTCGCCTCGGCCTCCCAAAGTGCTGGGATTACAGGTGTGAGCCACGGCACCTAGCCGGGTGGACCTCTTAGACAATGTTCCAATATAACATTGAAAGGACATCATTTAGTCATCCAGTCATCCTTTTGTGTTATTTTCAGGTTTTGGATAATTTTTTAACAGTAGAAATATTAATAATGATAACCGTAGACTCCCTAAGAGTTTTTAGTAGTATACTTGTTTCTGCTTTTTTTCAGGTTTTAAGCTCAATTTTACATCACCCTCACTGTAGGTAATACCCTAATCTGAGAAATTAAAATGATTCCAAGTTGGTAGCACACAGTGGGGTCTGGAAGAAGCCACATAAATTATTGGTTTAAAGTTTGATGTGTGTCACCTTATTTTATTCTGTAGTCCAGAAACATAGTGCAAATCTCCTAGTAAAGTTCTTATGCTACTCTTTTGGCATAAATTATGTTACCTGAACATTTATTACTAAAATAATCTAAATTTTTTCATTAAGATTCTAGGAGGCACAAGGACTTCCAGGCAACATATAACAATCATGATAATACCTAACATTTGTTATGTGGTTTTTGATTTACAAAATGCTTCTGCAAAAAAGGGATAGAGCTATTCTGTCTTCTGGGGAAGCCTGATTATCCAACATCAACTCCTCAACCTCCTCTACATGTGGCCTCCTAGAACAGTTGACCTTCCACTGACAAAGTCAACTACACATCCTTCCCTTGGATTTGTCTCTTGGATTTGCCTCCCTTCTCTTTAGAGGCAATTTCCTTTTGTATGTGTATCTCCCTAGTCTAGTGTGAAAGAAAATGGATGTGAATTCTGTTTCCACACTGGTAAATTGTAGGACTCTGCAAGTTATTTACTTATCTAACCTTCAGTTTCTTCATCTGCAAACCTGGGAACAGAAACATCTACTTCAAGACTGCCCTGAGGGCCAAATAACATAAAGATTTGGTTATCAGAGTTTAGGAAAGTTGGGAGTGGATAGGGAGAGGTTGGTTAATGGATGCCAAGTTACAGCTAGATAGGAGGGATAAGTTCTAGTGTTCTATTGCACTGTAGGGTGAATATAGCTGACGATAATTTATTGTATGTATTCAAACAGCTAGAAGAGAAGATTTTTAATAGGCCCAGCACAAAGTAATGATAAATGTTCAGGGTGATGGATATGCTAATTGCCGTGCTTTGATCATCACGCATTGCAGACACGTATTGCAGTATCATTCCGTACCTTATAAATATGTACAATTACATGTCAACTAAAAATGAAAAGAAAAAAATGATCTGTTTGTTCTCGCATGGATTTTGTTATGCTCTTTGCATTCCTTAGTGTCTTTGACCTTATCTATCACTCAAAGACAAAAATAGCCTTCCCATGGGATTACCATTTTAGTTTTAGGCACATTATTCTGAGATCTTTTTGTTATTAATACCTAATATGGATTATATTATGGTCAAAGGCATTATATGGTCAATAGCCATTCTTTGGAATACATTAAGACTTCACTTTTGATTTAGTATGTGGTTGGTATTTATAAATAGTTCTGTGCTTGGAAAAAATATGTATTCTCTGTATTTTTAAGGGACAGGGACTTAACTATGTTTCTACATCTTCATATCTATCCATATTAGATCAAGCATATTCGATATCCTAAATTCTTTTTTACATATTTGTTTCACAGAGAGGTCTAGTAAGTCTCCCACTATGGCTACAGACTATCAATTTATTCTTGTAATTCACCTTTACTTTATATATTTTGAACCTATGTTAGTAAGTGCACCTAATAATATAGTGCATTTGCCATACCTGTATTGCTACAGCCTCCAGTGAACAGTTTTATCTGCAATTACCCTTTTATTCCTAATATTGTTCTATGACTTAAAACTATTCAGTTTGATATTAATATTGTTTTACAAGTTTTCCTTTGGTTAGTGTTGTCTAATAAGTGTTTTTTCCAATTCTTTATGCTTAACCTTTCAGGTTTTAGCCAGGTCTTTTCTAAATAGAAAAAAATGTTTCAGTCTGAGATTTTGTGTCTTTTAACAGCCAAGTTTAATCTATTTACATCAGTTATGATTGTTGATATATTTGCATTTACTTCTTTCATCTTATCTTGTGTTTTCCACAATTTAAATTGGATTTCAAGGGCAAAGAGTTGAGTTAATCACATTTTTCAATTTACAGCAAACTATTTCTAGTTCTTCACACTTTAGTTTTGTGATTTTCCCATTTCCCTCCTTCATATATTACCCATGCTCATGTCATCAGAATACATCGTTTTTTATTATTATTTTTGAGACAGGGTCTCACTCTGTCTCCCAGGCTGGAGTGCAGAGGCATGATCACAGCTCAGCTCACTGCGTGCTTGACCTCCTGGGCTCCGGTGATCTTCCCACTTCAGCCTCCCTAGTATCTGGGACTACAGGCGCACACCATCACACCCAGCTAATGTTGTTGTTGTTGTTGTTTGTAGAGATGGGGTTTCACCATGTTGCCCAAGCTGGTCTCAAACTCCTGAACTCAAGCAATCTGCTTGCCTTGGCCTCCCAAAGTGCTGGGATTACAGGCATGCGCCACCACACCTGGACTCTGGCATACATCTTTAAGATGCCTAGTGAGGTGATGAAATATGTAGTTGTGTTTCGAATATGTACTTTTCTATTTACATAAATAGCATTTTACTCTAAATCTCATTGTTTTGCATTTTTCATCCAACACTGTTTGTAAGATCTACTCATGTTGCTGTATGTACATATATCTAGTTTTGTTTTATCCTATGTTACGTCATCTCATAGTTTACAACCACTGCATTTTATGTAGCCATTCTCCAAAGTTAGCGACACCAAGGTTCGCTCCACTTCCACAAACAGTACTGTGAAGAACGTTCTCGTAAGTCCTCTTGTGAATTAGAATAATTTTTCTGAGTAGTGGCATTGCTAAATAATAAAATATTTGTGTGTTTAATTTCAATAACAACTAGTTGTAAATTAGTTCCAGAACCACTGGAAACGTTGAACGTTTACCACCAGTTAACACAAGAGTTTCTGTCTCCCCACATCCTTGTTAACACTTTATGTTACCCACCTGTAGTTTTTGCAATCTGATTGATTTAAAACGATACCTCATTATTGTCTTTACTTAGAATTCTCTGATTATTAGTGATTTTGAGCCTTCTTTCTTCATATATTTATTAGTCATTCAGGATTCTCCTTCTGTGAGTTGCTTACCCATGCATTTTGCCTTCTTTTCTATTGAATTTCCTATTTTCCCAGTGATTTTTAATGCACTCTGGATACTAACCTCTTGATAATTTTAGACATTGCAAATTTTTCCAGTCACAGTTTTTTGTTAACTTTATCTATAAAGTCTTTGGCAGAACAATCTATCAATCTTTATCTTATAGTTTTTGTTTTCAGAAAATTTTCTAAGTGGTCTTTTTTACTCTAGACCACAGTTATTCTCCTACATTTTCATCTATTAGTTTAATGGTTATACCTTTCCCTTGAGTTTTAAGCCATCTAGAGTACAGAGATTCAGCTTTATTTTTCATGTGGTTTACTAGTTTTCCTGACATATCTATACAACAAATAAAAACTTCCCTGGAATTCTGATTAGGATTGCACTGAATATATAGAATAATTTTAGGAAAGTTGACATCTTTACTAAATTAGGCTGAACTCTTGTTGAGCATACCATCTCTTTATTTAGATCTCACTCTATGCCTTTCAAAACTCCTTTTCTCTATTAAAATCTTGTGTATACTTTTATGAGTTAATTTTTAGATAATTCATAAATTTAGCTGCTATTGTAAATAGCACATATTTTCTCTTATATTTTATAATTATTGCTGCTGTATGACAGTAATACTATTGATGTTTGTAAGTTAATGCTATATATGGCAACTTTGCTGAATTCTACTTTTTAAAGATATGTTTATACCAGATTTAGGCTCATAGCAAAATTAAGAGTAAAGAACAAAGATTTCCCATATATACCCTGCTCCCTCATAAGCATAGCTTCCCCCAGTTATCAACGTTCTCCACCAGAGTGTTACACTTGTTATAAATGATGAACATACATTGACACATCATTGGCACCCCAAAGTCCACAGTTTACATTTAGGGTTCACTCTTGGTGTTGAACATTCTGTGAGTTTGGACAAATGTATAATCACACATATCCACTATACAGTATCATACAGAGTATTTCCACTGACAAAAAAATCCTCTGTGCTTCACCTATTCATCTTCCCTCCCTCCTAACCCCTGTCAACCACTGATCTTTTTCCTGTCTCCATAGTTTTGCCGTTTACAGAAAAGTCATATAATTGCAATCACACGTTCTGTAGCCTTTTCAGATTGGCTTCTTTCACTTAGTAATATGTATTTAAGTTTCCTCCAGGTTTTTTCAGACAATAGTTTATTTCTTTTTAGCACTGAAAATTATTCTATTTTCTGAATGTACTACAGTTTATTTATCCATTCACCTACTAAACGACATCTTGGTTACTTCCAAGTTTTGGGAATTGTGAATAAAGCTGCTATAAACATCTACGTGCAGGTACTTTTGGGGACATATATTTTCAACTCCTTTAGGTAGACACCAAGGAAAACAATTGCTGGATCATATGATAAGAGTATGTTTAGTTTTGTAAGAAACTGTCAAACTTTTCCAAAGTGGCTGTACCATTTTGCATTCTCACCAGCAATGAATGAGAGTTCCTTTGCTCCACATCCTCACCAGCATCTGGTGGTGTTAATGTTCTGTATTCTGGCCACTCAAATATATATGTAGTGGTATCTCATTGTTGTAATTTGCATTTCCGTAATGACGTAGGATGTGGAGCACCTTTTTGCATGTTTATTTGCCATCTGTATATTTTCTGTGGTAGTGTCTGTTGAGGTTTTTGGCCCCTTTTCTAATCATGTCGTTTGTTTTCTTATTCTTGAGTTTTAAGAGTTCCTTTTATATTTTGGATAACAGGCCTTGTCAGATTTGTTTTTTGCAAATATTTTCTTCTAGTCTCTGACTTGTCTTTTTATTCCTTCACAGCATATTTAACACCACAGAAATATTTACTTTTAATGAAGTCCAGCTTATCAATTATTTCTTTCATAGATCATGCCATTGGTGTCATACCTAAAAAGTCATTGCCAAACTCAAGATCACCTCAATTGTCTCTTGTTTTCTTCTAGGAGCTTGTGTTTTACATGCAGGTCTGTGATCCATTTTGAGATAATCTTTGTAATGGTCTGTGTCTGGATTCATTTCTTTACATGTGGATGTTCAGTTGTTCCAGCACCACTGTCAAAAAGACTATCTTTTCTCCACTGTGTTGTCTTTGCTCCTTTGTCTATTAGTTGACTGTATTTATGTGGGTTCATTTGGGAGCTCTTTACTCTGTTCCACTGATTTGTCCATTCTTTCACTAATATCACACTGCCTTTATTATTGTAATTTTATAGTAAGTCGAAGTCTGACAGTGTCAGTCCTCCAATTTTGTTCTCCTTCAATATTATGTTGGCTATTCTGGATCATTTTGCCTCTCTATATAAACACTAGAATTTGTTTGTCAGTATTCACAAGATAACTTGCTGAGGTTGTGACTGAGATTGCATTGGATCTATAGATCAAGTTGGAAAGAACTCATATGTTTACAATATTTGGTCTTCCTATTCATAAACGTGGAATGGCTCTCCATTTATCTAGTTCTTCATTGATTTCTTTCACCAGAGTTTTGTTATTTTCCACATATAGGTCTTGTATATATTTTGGACATATAGACTTCATTAAGGATATTCCCTTCTATTCCAGTTCATCTGACAGTTTTAATCATAAATAGTTGAACTCTATCAAAAATATTTTATTCATCTATTAAGATAATTAGATGACTATCTGTTAGTCTATGAAAAGAGTAAGTTGCCTTGAGTGATATTCTACGATTGAACCATCCTTACACTCCTCATATAAATTCTACTGTAAGCACACATTATTCATATTTTTAAAATATATTTTGTTTTGAATTTGTACAGTAGTGATCATAAGGGAGTATTTTCTTTCACTGCACTATTATTTCCTAATCTTAAAATCAAAGTTTTACTAAGTTCAAAAAAGGTGATAAATAGTTTTTACTCATTTTCTGGTTTCATTGTAATTTGAATAACCTAGGATTATCCATTTGCAAGTTTAGTAAAACTCGCCCATGTAAACATCTAATCCCTTTATTTTAATTTTTTTCCTTTCTTTCTCCTATAATTGTCTACTAAAACTCCTTAATTCCCTTTTGTCATGGTTTGGTGAGGTTAAGTCCATTTTAACTTTTTTAGTTATTACCTCTATATTTTCTTTCTCTCTCTCTCTCTTTTTAATTGAGATGGCGTCTCACACTGTTACCCAGGTGGGAGTACAGTGGTAAAATCTTGGCTCACTGCGTCCTCCACCTCCCAGGTTCAAGCCATTCTCATGCCTCAGCCCCCTGAGTAGCTGGGACTACGGGTGGATGCCACCATGCCCGGCTAATTTTTTTGTATATTCAGTAGACGGGGTTTTGCCATATTGGCCAGGCTGGTTCTCAAACTCCTGACCTCTACATGACTTAACTTAGTCTGAAATTAATATTTATGTTATCTTCCTGAACCATATAGCCTTTAATCTTCCTTTACACCAAGGGTGCCCAACCCCTGGGCAGTGGACCACTAACTAGTCCGTGACTTTTAGGAACCAGGACATACAACAGGAGGTGACCTGCAGGCTGGTGAGTGAGTGAGCATTACCATCTGAGCTCCACCTCCCGTCAGATCAGTGGCAGCATTAGATTCTCATAGGAGCGTGAACCCTATTGTGAACTGCACATGTGAGGGATCTGGGTTCTGTGCTCCTTATGAGAATCTAATGCCTGATGATCCAACATGGAATAGTTTCATCCTGAAACCATCCCCTCCACCCGACACACTGGCCCATCAATGGAAAAACTGTCTTCCACAAAACCTGTCCCAGGTGTCAAAAACTATGGGAACCACTGCTTAACACCAAACCCTCAACTTCCATCATGATCACTACAAAATATTTTGCTTCCACCTTAATTTTAACTGTCACTCAAATGAGCTTCATTTTTACAGTCAAAGCTTTATTTTACAGTCAAATTTACCAGTGTATTTAGCAACATCTTAGTTCTCCCAATGCCTCTTGATTCTAACTCCTTTTGGAGTTCAATTTCCTCTCTCCTGAAGTACATTCTTTAGTAGTTCTTACAGCAAGGGTCTTTTATAGGCAAAAATTCTCTGTTCTTGTTAATCTGAAAAATGTCTGTATTTTACTTTTCTTGTGTTATATTTATCTTGGAATATAATTCTAAGTTAACTGGTATTTTCTCTGAAAACTTTCAAAATATTTTTCCATTTTCCTCTGCAGTCTCCTGCTGATGCAATATCAATCAACAGACAATTGGCCTTTTCTCTCTGCTTGCTGTTATAGTTTTGTCTATGCTCTAGACGGTTCTGCAGTTTTCACCACAGTGTCCGTATTTAAATTTTTTTTATTCTTTAAAACATCTTCTCCTTCAATATGAGGATTGATATATTTCTCCAATTCTGTAAAAATATCAGACATTGGCCCAGGCACGGTGGCTCATGCCAGTAATCCCAGCACTCTGGGAGGCCAAGGCGGACTGATATCCTGAGGACGGAAATTCGATACTGGGCTGGCCAACCTGGTGAAACCCCATGCCTACTAAAAATACAAAAATTAGCAGGGCATGGTGATAGATGCCTGTAATCTCAGCTACTCAGGAGGCTAACTAAATAAAGCAGGAGAATTGCTTGAACCTGGGGGGCAGATGTTGCAGTAAGCCAAGATGGCTCAACTGCACTCCAGACTGGACCACAGAACAAGACTCTGTCTCAAAAATAAATAAATATCAAATATTATCACTATTCAGTGTGTGTTGGGCCATCTCATACTCTCCTCCATGTTCTTAGCCTCTCTTGCATACTCTTTATTTCTCTATCCTTTTATCTTTTGGGTGAGCACCCCGGGTAACTTCCTCAATTCCATATTTAGTTTGTTATTCATCTCTTAATTGTAACTAATATGCTATTTAAGCAATTTATTAAGTTTACAATTTTTATAACATTTTTATTTCTAGAAGCTTTACTTGCTTTTTTCACATCTACATCTTTTCTATACTATCAGATTATGATTTCTACTCCTTCATTAACCTCTATAAGCCTTTTAAATATATTTATTGTGTAAAATCTTTCAGATTATTCTATTTTGTCTACTTAATGAGGTACTAACTCTCCTATATCTTGCATCAGATAATTTTTTCTCCTAATGCATTTAATTTTCTCACATAATTTTCATTGTGAGCTCATTTTCAGAGAGGGTAGCATTTTCTAGGATGTCTCAAGGCCTCTGATTTATGTAAGTACCTATATAGAATGGTTTAACATTTGCATCTCTGAGGACCTGAAAAGTATCTGAACTAGTTTTATCAATAATTTCTTGACTTATGGCTCCAATATTATAATAGTAAAATAAGCTAAATTCAGGGATTTGATTTCTTGCGACTACTTTTTACCTCACAAAAAAGCTTTCTAGATACCCAGAAAGCTTCTTTGCTGCATCCTTGGTTTTCCTAAATCTCCTTTCTGTAAATGAGACAGCTGTCCAAGCCTCTGCTTTAAGCAAGAGCTCCCCGCAAGCTCCCTGCAGCCTAAGCCCATATTTCCTGTTCTCCTGTAATTCTGGCTTTATTTTGCACTTAGATATCTTGTTTTTTAAGTTCAGTTTTTATAATGTTGTTGTTGTTTTTATTCAGTGTGTGTGTGTGTGTGTGTATGTGTGTTTATGGCAACAATTTGGTTCACTTTGTTGCTTTAAGTTTCCATTTGTATGCCTTGTTAAATACAGCAGTTAAGACGCTTTAAGTCCTAGTTCTCTAGTTATGAACTTTAGGTGTCAAACCCAGTCTTGATAGGAAATATCCCACTCAGTCATTCCTCACATTTACTCATCTAATTTGAAGACACACTCAGAGAAAAGCAAAGCCAAGTACTCCAGGTGACGGCTGTAATGTTCCTTGACTTCTTTGAATCTCATATTCTTTGTACTCTTCTGTGCCTATGTTTTTCAATTCCTTTAAGAAATTAATGTTTTACAAAGAGTTACTGTTCTTTTTTCATTCAGAAATATATCTTTGTTGCCTCGTTCGGTCTGACGCACAATCACTGGACATTTCCATTTCCCTTTTGTATGGTTACCTGCCTAATTAAGAGCACTTCAAGACCCAGAAGACAGGAGATGTGCTTCACAGAGGGACCAATTAAATGGTGATTTTTAGTGTTTCGTTGAAAATACCATCAAAAATTAAAATGACGATCTAACCTCATATCCAAAAGAAGGTTCTATTTTCAATATTCCACTAAAGTATGATGCTCTTTGGTCACATTTAGGGGAAAAAGGCCTTTGGTAATATCAAATAAGCAAGAAAAAACTATGTATTACATATACTATATATTATGGATGCATACATATATAATACCTTGTTTTGAAAATCAAGTTGCTGTGTAGTCTACCCAAAGACAGAAGTAAGCTGGGTTGTGAAGTAAGGTATATAAGAAAAAGAACCGTGTGAAATAGGCAGATCACTCTACAAATCTGTCTATTACTCTTCAGTATGGTAGTGGAAGACTTTGTATTTCAGAAAAAAATTCAGTGGCTTTATCAGTTATTTTATTATTTGCTTATCTTTAACCTTTAATATTTGAATGAGGTCATTTCTCGGTAAAATATAAATTATTTGGTTCATCTTCGGCAAATGAATAATCACTATGTACTACGGTAAAATCAGATGAGATCTTTTCTTTAAATAATATGTCTTTTTAGTGCTCTTTAAGCATTCATTTCCCCCTGCCATCACCACATCAGCATAGAAAGTGCAAATTGCACAGGTACATAGGTTGTCCTGACTCACATATCCTTCTATCTGCCCACCTACATTTCCTTTTACTAAAATAACAAGTTCTTGCTCAGAAAACCTTAGTATTACTACTGCCATCAAAGACTTCTAACATCATCCCTTGGCCCATGCTTTGTTCTAGACAAAGTAGAAAAGGAATTAAATTTAAAGGCATAGTCAAATGGATGTTGTGAGACAGGGTGGGCAAAGGAGAAAATCGGTCACCTCTCTCATCCTCTACGCATTCATTTGCCTCTCCAACTCCATTTCTATTTGTCTTTGTCTCTCTCCTATTTTTTATGGGACTACAGGTTTATTAACAGTGACTTTAAAGATTAAAAATAGACTGACTTTCGCTCTCTAGATATACTTCACTTACAAGCTTTTAACGTTTGCAAAGAAAACACAGATTCTTTACCTAAACATAGCAAAAACTATATTGCTATAATATAACCCTATTGTTTAATTATTCAACCATTATACTCTTTCCCAAAGAGTAGCTCCTTGCATATATTTTCTAGTAGCAAAGAAATTCTCATTGTTGATTTAGCGGGTGAAAAGCATGACAGTTATTATAAATAATATAGAAATCTTATATCCCAGATAGATAAACATACAAGGTAATCAAATTCCTAGTTTGAGTAACATGTCAGAACTCAACATCCAAATGATGTTTTTATCTCCTTCGAAGTAGTCAGCTTGGAATGTGCATTCACCTATTCTCAGAGCTAATGCTGTCTTTGTTCAGAACATTTTTGGAGCTTCTGTTTCAGAACTCTTCTCAGGCCTGGTACACCCTATTTTGAGTAGCCTCTGTGGTTGCAAATCACCACCACAGAAGAGTGGTTCTTGTTCCTTCTTGTTTTTAAGATATAAAAGTTCACTTTGGGAGGCCGAGGCGGGCAGATCACGAGGTCAGAAAATCAAGACCATCCTGGCTAACACGGAGAAACCCCGTCTCTACTAAAAATACAAAAAATTAGCCAGGCGTGGTGGTGGGCGCCTGTAGTCCCAGCTACTCGGGAGGCTGACGCAGGAGAATGGTGTGAACCTGGGAGGTGGAGCTTCCAGTGAGCCAAGATCAGGCCACTGCACTCCAGCCTGGGTGACAGAGCGAGACTCTGTCTCAAAAAATAAAAAATAAAGATATAAAAGTTATTTTGAGCCAACTAAGATAGGTGTTCAAGTTAAATAATATATTTGGTTTTGCTCAAATACCAGATAGTGAGGCTATGAAGAAACGGGAACATTTCCCTAATGTACCTTATAAACTGATCCTGATGTTACAATGAATTTCAGATTTAGTTGAGGCAACAACAGCCTCATAGCAACAAAAACAGATCCTTCCCTAGCAACCCCTCTGAAGGGCAATACTCCTCTTATTTAGCAGCTTAAGTACGGTTGTATTTCTTGTGTGAAATTATTTTTTGTACATGGCTCATATGTTCTTTCTCTTTAAAAAAATGTTTCAAGAAATTTGCTGAAGATATTTTTATGTTTGAGTTGTATAGGATTTTTTTTTTAGATTGCTTTCAAAACAGGCTTGGGCACTATTCAGGGAAGTTAAATGTTTTCTGAGGGAAATACAGAATGTAATTATTAGAGTTTTATTTATTTGACAGTAGGTTTCCTTGGTCTCATAAAGCATGCAACTATTTTTTTTTATTTTAAGTCTTTCATTACACTCTTCCAAAGCTTATTAGCATATCAGAAGTCCTATGGAAACTTCAAAATTATTACTCTGATGAATACTGAACATGTTTTCTAAGTTCTTCTATTTAAGATCTGTAATTCCACATAAGCCTATTTTGATCAAATTTAGCATTTCTAATTCATATTTGGGGAGCCGTGAACACCTTTTTTCAGCTTTCTTGAAGTATCATTAACAAATAAAAATTGTATAGATTCAAGATGTATAATATGATATATACATACACATTGAGAAATGATTTTCACATTCAAACTAATTAATATATCCACTGCCTCACATAGTTACCTTTTTGAGTGGTGAGAATACGTAAGATGGATTCGCTTAGTAAATTTCCAGTATATAATACATTATTATTAACTATGGTCACTGTCCTGTATGTTAGGTCTCCAGAATGTATAGCTGCAAATTTACATCCCTGGATTAGGCAAATATTTGTATAATACTCTCTTGCGGCAGGCAGAGAGGTGGAGTGAAGTAACAGGAGGGAGAGTGGTCTTGGAGTTAAGGGTATCAATTCTAGTCTTGACTGATCTTTTGGGTAACTGGCTTAACCAACCTCAGTCCATTTTTCTATCAGTGATGCTTAACAGCCTGTAAAGACTGTGGAAATTAAGTAAAGTGACTTTTGAAAGCATTGTAGAATCAGGTTGTAGCAGGAGACAGACCCCTAGAGCTCTGAATGGGGAAATCTAAAAATACCATGGTGAACCAATAATTAGAGTCTACCTGCCTTTTAGCCTTTGACTAATATATGCATATATGTTTTATACATTATATATGTCTGTATATATATACACACACATATACACACATATATCATAGTATGTAACTTATTTACACATGCATTTTTAAAATCTGAAAGACTGTGTGTGTGTGCGTGTGTCTGTGTGTGTAATGAGAAAAAAGAAAAGAAAGCTATCAGTGAGCTGGAATTGTTTTCATCTTCTTTGTTTATCTGTATTTTCTAAAATGAACCCATAGGACCATGAGTAACTAATTCTCATAACAATAAAACACTCAGTGTAAATAGGATGACTGTGCAGAAGTGACACCAGAATGTAAGTCTATTTCCAATATCTACTTGCCCCTTAATGGGCTGCAAAAACTGTCTGGCACATATGGTCCTGGGCAGCACATGATGCTTAGCAAAGTTTTCAAATCAGTCAATTTTCCATATAAAATTTGATTAAAAGGTTCATCTATTATGCTGAATTCAAGGTCATTTATCCCTGTATAACTGGAAAACAATGAAAATAAAATACACAGACTGAATTGCTCCCATCATTCATATCTGTCTGAGCTAATTAAAAATACATTTTTCCCATTGTTTTGTACTCAGAAAAATTAAGACTCTTGTTTGTTCTCCATGCATATGTAAAGGTTACCAACCTTTTAAAAATGGTGTACTTAAATCTTAGAAAGCCTGGAACTAGATTTAGTGTCACATTTTTCCATCCTTATTGTCATTGTTCAATGCTAAAATGTTCTTTGGAGAGCACACAGAATGAAAGACCACATCCATTTCCAGTAACCTACAGGAGAGTGGGAATTACGATGTGTTTTTGCAAAGGGCACCGTGAAAGAGAAGTACTTTTCAGTGAATTACTGTAAAAAAAATATTGCAGTATGTGAGGATTTTGGTTTGACAATTTTTGACGGGAAAATTATAAGGTATCCATGCTATTTCTTAAGGTATTTATTTTCTTCAAATTATACATTGGTTCAAATACTCTATAAGTGACATTGCTTGGAGGTATGCTTTTTCTGGGGGGAAAAAAAAATACTAAAATGTGGCCTGGCATTATGACTGTCCTAATGGTGTCCATTAGCTTTGCACTCCAGAGTTTAATAAAAAAAAAAAAAAAGATTTTTCAAAAACTTTCAAACAACATAATGTGCAAGGAGGTGGGAGGGTGGTTGAAGGATGGGGAAGAATAAATGGCTCATGCTGTTTCTTGATATTATTTTAGCAGATTTTCCTGAAGACATTATTTGAGCTCATTCTTAGCCTTCAAGTCATCATTTGGAAAATACATGTTGCGTTTTAATGGGGCACAGAATTCCAGACTAATATGTAACTCCTTATATTACAGAAAGTTTTTTTTAAATCTTAGTTTCTGTAAATATCATACATCTATAAAACTAGTGTTTTGGGGGCCACTAAGTCCAAGAGATCTTGCCTAACACCACTGTGTTAGGCAGAATTTTTGCTCCCATGACCTCTTCCCTTGGTATTACTCATGTGAATTTATCTGCATTGTTACAAAATTACATGGCAGATGTACTTAATGTTATTAATCCATTCAACTTAAAATACAGAGATTGTCTTGTATAATCTGGTGAGCCTAAATCTATTCACATGAGCCCTTAAAAGCAGAGATGTTTTCCTGGCCAATAGCAGAAGAGGAAGTCAGAGACTCAAGGAACTCAAGGAACTTGCCCTTTGTGGTCTGAAGAAGAGGACACGTCAAGTAAACAAGGGTGTCAGTCCAACAATGGTAAAGAACTGAATTCAGCCAACAACCTGAATGAGGCTGCAAGTGGATTTTTCCCCGAAGCCTCTGATAACTGCCCAGCCTTGCCAACATCTGAGTATAGAATGCTGCTGAGCCACACTGTCCCTTAATGTCCGACCCACAGAACTATGAGATCACAAATGGAGGTAAATTTATACAAACTGCTGCAGCATCAACAGAAGATAAGTACAGTTACACAGTGAACAAGGGGTTGATTCAGCCACATGGGTCAACCCTAGGCTGTGTGACTCTCAAGCCCACACTCTAAGCCACCATGCAGCACCACGAGCCGCTCTCCTCTCTAAGTGGGTCGGCACACACCACCACCCACATCACTGCCCATGGGTGTCTCTCACAGCCAGCGTCACTGTCCCGTTATATGGCCAAAGGCATCAGTGCAACTGGCTTCTCAGGGAGCCCCACAGTGTCTTATACCAAGGCACAGTCACATGCTCATAAGCCTCCAAGTCACTGCTTTTGACTACCAAGGCAGCCCTAGTGCCCTGGATGTTGAACAGTACCCACAGTGCCTTTGCAGGTAGCTACTATTGCAGCTGGGGAAGGATTCTGGACTCCTCACTTAACCCCAGTGTTGGACATTGTAGCTTCTCCAGGATTAGGTGATAGTTCAGTCTTTGGAGCACAGAGGAAAAAACGTGGGGCTCTCATATCCTGCTGTCTTGGTTCCAATCTGGACTCTACCCTTTACCAGCTGTGTGACTTGAAAAAGTTACTTAACATCCCTGACACTATGTTCCCACCTAAATGGGAATTTTTACCTCTAAAGCGGGGATAAAAATGGTTCTTCCTCAAAGATCTGTGGGGAGCACTAAATGAAACACACAGAGGTGCTTAGTGCAGCTACTGGTACATAATAAATGCAGTTACATGGCTTTATTTTCTTCCTGCCACTCACCATTAGGAACATTATAAAAATTGTATAGATTCAAGATGTATAATATGATATATACATATACATATTATATTGTGTATGTATATATCATATTATATACATATATATACATATTATATATATACATCATATATATACATATTATATATTGCTCTTTTGCTCTCTATTCAATTAGTTAACCCGGTAAAAACTCACACCCCCTGATTACCTTAGAATGTGTTTCACCTTTCCTTTGGTTCAGTGATTCCCAAACTAACTTGATTTTGAGAAACATCTAATGTACTTGTTAGAAGTACAAATCCACAGGCTCCCCTGGAGCTTCTGTTTCAGGAGGGCTAGAATAAGCTCAAGAAATCTGCATTTTATCAAGGCCCCACATTACTCTTACAAGCTGTCATAGTTAGGGAATAGGATCTACATAATCCTGAGCATCTGTAGTCTCTGATGCTGACTGTAGGGAAAGACCCATGTTCCAGGGTATCCAAGAAAGCCAGGAATTTTCTGGTGCCACCATGGAATGGGTGCTGTCACAGGATGGCGAGATCTCATAAGAAAAAGACAAGCATTCCCCAGCTGAGGGCAGAGTTTGCAGCAGCAAATTTATATGACCCTCTTCTTAAGGAATTGTTCTCTCCACCCCACTCCCTGTCATATAAAGTTATTAAAGTTAAGGTTCACATTATGTTGGGAAGAACATAAAGCAACAAAGCACTAGGCATGGCACAAAGCGAATGCTCAGTAAATGGCCACTGGCTTATGTAAGTCTTGATCAAATGTCAACTTAGTGAGTGACAGTCTAGAGGTGCTGCTCTACTCATCTGCCATGTGGTTTGTTGGCTGCATGAGGTTGATAAAAATCACAACACTACACATCTTGGAAGTGTGTAGGCCTCCAGGGTCACAGATAAAGGTGAATATTTGTGAAACTAATTAAACATAAGCCCCAGCAATGTATTCACACAGTCATTCATCTTCATAAAATTTGCAAAAAAAAAAAAAAAACGATGTTTTGTAACTCTTTTCCCGAAATTCTACAAGCTTCAATTTCCATAAAAACCTGGATTTACCACAGCACCTCTTCAAAAGGGGGCTTGGAACTGCCAAGAGCACTGGGAAGTAGAATGCTTTGCTTCCAACAGCCAATGCCCTCCTTGCAGTAGTGGAGCCTCTCAACACCAACAGGTTATGTTCCGAGGGAGACAACAAGCTGTGATCCCCGGCCTCAGGCCCAGCTGGTGCCCTCTCCCCTCTGTTCCTGGCTGCCAGTACAGAGCTCCCCTCCCTTGCCAGAGCCCTGAAGCATGGAGGAGTCAATGAAGACCTTCTGCCAGCCCTGCAAATCAAGCAGACCCCTTTACATGGCCCCAGGGGTTGGGATTTCTCATTTCCAGCCCCTCCCACACGCTACAGTTCCATTTCAGGCCCAATCTGGGCTCCGCCACTCCATCCCCAACTCAGTGACATGCTACTTAACTGTAAACAGCAAAGTGGCAATAAAACATGCTGATACCTTTTGCCCAACACATGCTCCACAAACACTCTGATTTAATTTGAAATATTTGTTTTAAGTAATTTGTGGATTTTAGCTATTGGACTAATATCACTCACAGAAATGGATTGTAATTTACTGCTGTTTCTTCATTTTTTTATTACTACATAATTAAAACCTACTGTTAGCTAGCACTGTGGAAAAATGTTGGTGTTATGCAGTATGCATTTCAATTGGCTGCACAACCACCATCTCTTCTTCCAGTGACCCCGCTTCTCTGTAGTGATGTGGGTGCATAATTCTCAAACTCCATTAGGTGGCTGTAATCCATGGCCTCTCAATGAATCTACATTCTGATTCTCCAATTGTCAGCCTTGCCGATGCCTCAGAGTGAAGGACCATGAACTAAGGGCATGAGGGCTTGGGGAAGTTGGGCATAAGTGTGAGCAGGAATTGTAAAGGAAATGCAGAGGGGGGCTGGGGTCTTTCTCCTCTATTTGTATTCCCTACAGCTATTGTGGCTGATGACTCTATTACAAAGATGTAGACATGGGAAGGCAGCTGTTCCCTTGTGATGCTTTTCAGAGGAAAAGACAGAGCAGTCGCATGAGCAATAGAATGAAAGAGGACTTCAGATTCTTAATAGGAGGACTGCCATCCCATTTGATAGGTTCTTTTAGTCAACAAACTTACACTTACAGGGCTTGGCACTGGGGCACAGGGTGGCAATGAATAATACACAGTCATTGTCTTCAATAAGCTCACATTCTCATGGGGCAGTCAAATGTCATATAAATCACTGTATTTCACCACCATGGGTTTTACTAGAGACAGAAGGAACTATTTGATATAATGGAAAAGGCTTGAATTTGGGAATGAGAGATATGACAGTTCGAATCCCACTTTTGCAATGTGTTCAGCTCTGTCGCCTTTGGAAAAGCTACTTCATCAAAGAACTTTAGTTTCTTTATTGAAAAATAGCAACAAAACACAACTTTGCACGTGCTGGGAGGCTCCATGGCTGCAAGGAGGAGTGGCTGCCGGAAGCATTCTGCTCCCCATGTGCTCACTCATACCAGTTCCAATCCCTGCTTTGAGGAACTGTGATGGAAAATCCAGGGAGGAAGATTAGAAATGACGGAGGTCACATGTTTGGTACAGCAGCAGCACGTGATAGGAATTTGATAAATGATAGCTATCATGGTTGACAACTATTAGGAAAACAAAACACCAGTTTTCATGCCCCTGGACTATTTCAATAACCACAGAACTCCAGTCTCTTCTCCCTCTGTGCCTCCTTAGAGTATTCCAAGAGAGCTCTTTCTACAAAGCAGAGCTGATTTCATAAGCTCTATTTCAAACACTTAGTAGCTCTACCCCTCGAGAAAGATCCCATCTCCTAGGCAAAGACTGTGGGCACCAACACATGTCCCTTGCAACCCCCTCTGGCTCACTGACCAGCACTCTCCTGTAAACCTCTGCCCCTTTCAAAGCCAGTCCCCCTACCACATCGTCTTTTCTCTTGCCTCTTGGTTTTGGACATTCTGTTCCTTTGGCCTGGCCTTTCCAATCCAACCATGATCACTTGTGCAAATTCCTCTGAGGAGCCACACCCCAACAACCTTCACACCCCACTCGGATCCTAACTGAATCCCCAACTGCCCTCTCCTATCTATTCTCTAGACTGCAGCAAGGCTGCTTTGCACACACAAAGCCCATCATTGGCACTCTCTTTCTTAAAACCTTCAGGGGCTCTCCTGCCATCACACTTGAATCAAAACCAACCCCCGACCAAGGCCTCCAACACCTGCCTGATCTGACTCTTCACATCCTCCCCTTGCTCCCTGTGCTCCAGCCACACCGACCGGCCTGCAGCTCCTTGAACCCTGAGCTCTTTCTCACTTCATGGGCACCAGCCCCTGCTGTAGGGAAATGCCGTCTTGCACTCTGGTCCTCTGCAGAACACCCCCTGGTCAGTCTCCTGGCTTGGCTCAAGGCTACCTCCTCTGGGGACCCTTATCCAATTCCCCAAACAAAATCATGGTCCTTTTATTCTTTCTTATGTAACCTGTTCTTTCCCTTCACAGTATTAATCACAATCTGTAATTATTCTTTATGTGTTTAGGTATTTGTACGTTTTTTACTTAATGACCTTCTTTCTCTCTAGACTGTAAATTCCATGATGACAGGGCCTTTGCTCCGAGCAGGGAGCCCAGATCCCTTCACAAATATCCGTGAAGGAGAAGCTTCCATGCAGACCTCCTGAAGGCCTCTTTTCCCTCTACCCACACGTCAGCTAGGGCCTGCTGGTCTCCTTCTGTACCCAGCAATATGGTACACTGTTTTGTAGCATTTTATTTATATGGCCAAATCTCCCCAGGAATGTGAGCTTCTTCCCAACACCTGCCCCCCCCGGCCAAGATGGAGTCTTGCTCTGTCACCCAGGCTGGAGTGCAGTGGCGTGATCTTGGCTCACTGCAAACTCCACCTCCTGGGTTCAAGCAATTCTCCTGCTTTGGCCTCCCAAGTAGCTGTGATTACAGGCGCCCACCACCACACTTGGCTAATTTTTGTATTTTTAGTAGAGATGGGGTTTCACCATGTTGGCCAGGCTGGTCTTGAACTCCTGACCTTGTGATCCACCTGCCTTGGCCTCCCAAAGTGCTGGGATTACAGGCATCAGCCACCACGCCCAGCTGAATGTGAGCTTTTTGACACTAGAGTGATTCTTCTGTGTGTTGCCAACATACAGAGTTCCCCCAACTCATGTCCAGCATAAGAAATAGCTAGTAAAGGTAAAGTGCTCCTAAACTTACAGAGAAAAACATTAACAGCCCTGCCTTCAGATAGCATCGTGGCTAAAACTTCACTCTAACTTCAGAGTGGAGAAGATAATAAGGAAGGGATAGAGTGAATGCAGGTATACCAAATGGAAGGTCCCTATAAAAATCCAGAAGAAATTCAGTTAACACAGACAAAAGAGTGCTGATACAGATAATAATAAAATATGAGACAGATTTGAGAGATGTTTTGGAGAAAAAACTGACAATATTTGGGCAAAACACAGAGAGAGATGAGATGTCAACCATGGCTCCTCAGGACCTGGTTTGTAAACTTGGAGGATGGTGGAACCACCCACGGAGATCAGGCACCATGCAGGTCTTCATGAGGCACCGTGCAGGTCTTCATGAGGCACCGTGCATGTCTTCATGAGGCAGCGTGCAGGTCTTCATGAGGCAGCGTGCAGGTCTTCATGGGGCACCGTGCAGGTCTTCATGGGGCACCGTGCAGGTCTTCATGGGGCACCGTGCAGGTCTTCATGGGGCACCGTGCAGGTCTTCATGGGGCATCGTGCAGGTCTTCATGGGGCAGCGTGCAGATCTTCATGGGGCACCGTGCAGGTCTTCGAGAGGCACCGTGCAGGTCTTTGAGAGGCACCGTGCAGGTCTTCATGGGGCAGCGTGCATGTCTTCATGAGGCACCGTGCAGGTCTTCATGGGGCACCGTGCAGGTCTTCATGCGGCACCGTGCAGGTCTTCATGGGGCAGCATGGAATGAATCACAAGGTGGGGGTGCCATCTAAATAACCATGTGTGTGAATGATGAAAGGAAGGGACTCTTGGGGATCTTCTCTTGGAAAAGTCATTTCACCTATCTATCTCCTATTGTTCCGAGGCAGACAAGGGGAACAGCTGATCACTCAAAAGTCATCTCTATTTGGCTATGAAAAGCAGTGATTTGAGAACAATGTATACTTAAGCTGTTCTTTCTATCCCAAACACTCCTCTGTCTCTCTCCCTTCTCTGCAGCCTGAGACCAGCATGGAGATAAAGAATAAGGTTCTAAACTAGATGATCCACTGAAGCAAAGAGTTAAATGTACTCTCAAAGGAACATAAGGACAAAACCAGATTCTCCTTGGTGTACAAAGAATCCAGGTGAATTGTCATGGGAACAATAAATGGATGTTAGATTATTTCTAGCTACCTTTGGTTGAGTACTTGCTGTGTGCCTGGCATTTCATGTACATTGTCTATCACCTTCACACAGAACCTACAGGGATGGGAAGAAAGATTCCAAGAGAGTAACTTACCCGAGGCTGCCCAGCTAGTGAGTGATAGAGCAGGGATTTGGACTCAAGTCTGCATGACTCTGAAGCTAATCTTTTTCTAACCCTAGTGAATTTCTAGGTATCGAGTGAGCAGTACTTCAGCATTGACCCCCATATGCAAAACAAGCATTTCCAGGTGGTTAAACTTATTTAAGGTGAGGCCCTCGGGCACACTATAGAACAAAGCTAATTGGGCTCAACAGAGATCAAAACCACGACCTTGTCCTTATTTTATCTTTCTGCCACTGGCGTGCTTAAGGCAGACAAACACTTGCCATCAAAAGGCTATAAAGCGTTTTATTTCCCTTCATATTGTGTAGGTTGCTCATTTATTCAAAGAACTCAGCCTTTCAAAATAAGCCACTGGCAAGAAGAGAGAAAAGGGATGTTCCTATAAATTATCCAGTGGAAAAGCTTTTACGGCATTTGACCAGGACTTGAAATGTGGGAGGTAGGACGCTGGAAATCTACCTTGAAGATGTGCAGAACCAGCGGCAGGTCCTGGTCCTCAGGAATGGGGGGTCGGCGCCGGGAGCGGGGGAACGGTCTCTGTTTGTCTTGCTGCGTGCTCACACTGCCACCTGCTGGCATAGCTCACATCTCCGCTTCCCCAGCTCCTGTCCACCTGGAGATCCTGACAGATTGCTCACATTTTACCCATCTCCTTTCCTCCTTGGAAGGCGTCATACTCAAGACGAATTTTTATTTCTAGCCAAACACTCTTTTTAGGCTAACAGCAAACAGGTAGTGGGAATCCATGTGCAAGGGAACTCTGTGTGAGGAAAACAGAGAGGGAGGGGAGCGAGGAGGAGTCTATGAGCTGGTGGCTGGGAAAACCTGCTGCACCGGTGAATCCAGTTGTCATTGTCAGAACCTTCAAGGCTTTTTGGCCCTGACTCTAAGAACAAAACCTCCCCAAATCCCTATTAAATACAGTGGGGTCCATTCCTCCCTACATATTTTCTTTTCCTACAAGCACAGCGAGCGTATCTAAGGGCGGGGTGGGCTTCCAGCTTGAGCACATAGCGCCATTATTTGACTAGACCACAGGAAGCAGCCTTCATTTTAAAAGAATTTCAGTCTTTAACTTTCATTCACTCACAGCATGAAAATAAATCACTGTGCTTGAGCATTTTAAAAATTAAAGGCTTAGATATTACATGCTGCTCAAAGTCTCCTATCTTCAAATACCTATTTCCATTAGCTATTACGGTTTTTAACTTTTCTTTTTCATTATCTTGTATTCGCTTCATGAGGCATTATGTAGATGCAGCAGACTGAAATGATTTTCCCTCATTCCAAACTAAAGAGGATGATGAACTCCATTCCTTTGGGGTAAGTTTGGAATAAAAAGATGGGTTACTGAATACTGGAGGTAAAAGTCAGGGATCGATCTGGTGACTTGACTCTCATATATGTAAGGTTCAACAACTCAATAATAAATAAATTTAAATCATTCCCTGATTCTACTTTCCAAAGAAAGACACTGAATGATTCACTGAAAGATTCTCACTCGCCCAAATCTCCAGTTTCTTAGTAAGGGAAGGTAACATGGAATTTCTTAACCTTTGTCTAGTTTTCAGATTGTCTACATCATTCACTGCATCTACCTCCTGTCTTCTGCTTTCTCATGCAGAATTGAAACATATATACCTCATCCCCAGGTGGTCTCGTTTACTTCCATGACTTCAAGCACACCTGAGTGCCAATGATGCCCAGGTCTGCATCCTCAGTTCTGAACACTCACCCGAGGTCTAGACCCACCTCTCTACCTGCGCACTAAATATTTTCTCCCTGAATGTCCCATAAGCACTGGAAGCTCATTGTGTCTAATCTCAAGTCTTGGCCACCCTGGCCCCATCTTCCAAATGCGCTCTTCTCTCATATAATGGCCCCAGTTAATGGGAAGACTATTCACACAATTGTGTAAATCCAAACCCCAAATGTCACCTGATACCCCAACGCTTCCCATACGATATTGATCATGAACTTCTCTTAGGTCTACTACCTTTGTCTCCAGCTATACTGACACTTCAGCCCTTTCCAAATGGACTGCTGAAATAGTATTGCAACTATCTACATTTCCCCATATTCAATGATCTCTTTTTCATCCTTCACATGCAAAAATGTAAAATGGATCATAGCCTTGACAGCAAAATTCTGTATGCTAAATTGGACTTCATCAAAATTTAAAACTTCTGCCCTGCAAAAGACCCTGTTAAGAGAACGAAAAGATAAACCATAGACTGGGAGAAAGTATTCGCAAATCACACATCTGACAGAGGGCTTGTATCTAGAATATATAAATAACTCTCAATGCTTACAATTATAAAAACAAACAATCCAACCTAAAAACGGCCAAAGGACATTCACAGGCATTGCAGAGAAGAAGATACACAGATGGCAAAGAAGCACATGAAAAGGTGTTTAACACCATTTGCCATCAGAAAAATGCAAATTAAGACTACAATGAGATATAACTACAACTATCAGAATGACTAAAATTAAGAAAACATTGGTAACATCAAGTTCAGGAGAGGATGTAGAGAAACCGAATCACAGGTGAGAATGTAAAATGGTAGAACCACTCTGGAAAATAGTTTGGCAATTTCTTTTAAAACTAAAAATAGACTTACCATACAACCCAGCAATTGAACTCTTGAGCATACTTCCCAGAGTAATGAAAATGCATTTTCACACAGAAATTTGCACATGGATATCATAACTTTATTTGTAATAGCCAAAAACTACCCAAACGCCCTTCAATATGTGACTGGTTAAACTGTAGAGCATCCGTGCCATGAAACACAACTCAGCAATAAAAAGGAATGAACTCTTGATCCACACAACAACCTGGATGAGCCTCAAGGAAGTTATGCTAAGTGGAAAATGCCACTGTCAAAGAATATATACTGCATGATTCCATTTATGTAACATTTTTGAAATGACCTAATTATAGAGGTAAAGAACCATTAGTGGTTGACAGGGGTTAAGGATGGGGCAGGAAACGGGTGTAGCTATAAGAGGGTAACACAAGCGAGTCTTGTGGTGATGAGAGTTACATAACCTGATTATGATAGTGGTTATATGATACTACACATATAAGAAAATTGCATGGAGTCCAGGCACAGTGGCTCACGCCTGTAATCCCAGCACTTTGAGAGGTCATGTTAGGAGGATAGCTTCAGGCCAGGAGTTCAAGACCAGCCTGGGCAACATAGCAAGACCCTATCTCTACCAAAAAATTATATAATAAAGAAAAAGAGAATTGCACGAAGCTGCACACACACATACACGTGATACAAATGAGTGCATATATTTACCTGCCAGATCTAAATAAGCCCTATGGATTATACCAAAATTAATTTCCTGTTTTTTATATACTACAGTTATACAACATGTTCACATTAAGAAAGGTTGGGTAAAGAGTACATGACACCTCCTTGTGCATTTCTTTACATCTTCTTGTAAATCTGTAATTATTTTTAAATAAAATTCTTAACTGATCATGCCACTCCTTTCTTGCAGTTATTTTTTTAGCTCTCATTATTCATAGAATAAAACACATTCATCTACTCATAACATAAAGTGTCCTCCATTCCAAACTTCATTTCCTATTAAGAGTTCTGGTTAATTGTCAACATTGCTACCTTACATCTCTTTATTGACTAGGCTAAAATGTCCACCATTTTTTAGACAATGTTGGCCTTTACTTCTAGGATTATAGAAAATATACCCATGCAACCTGAAATTTCTCAGATTTGCCAGAGTTGGACATTCTAAGCATATTCAACAGTCATTTAGTAAATCATTGCCTGTCCAAGCCAGATTAATCTATCAAATAGTTATCCATTCTGGATACCATAGTTTTTATACAATTTCTCTAAAAGGAAAGGAAAGATAAGGTACTGTGGTAGGGGCAATAGCTGAGTAAGAGCTGTGATAGCACACAAAGCAAAAGAAAGGGTAAAAGGAGTCCACAGATGTAGAAAATCCCCCTTTGCTGATGAATTTGCTCATTTCATAAGCCCAGTGTATTCGCTTCCTAAAGCTGCAGTAACAAGTACCGCAAGCTAGGTAGCTAAAACAACAGAACTGTATCACACCCCTGAATTCCAAATCAAGGTGTCGGCACAGGTTGTTCCTTCTGGGGGCTGTGGGAAAGAATCTGTTCCATGGCCCTCTCCTAGCTTCCAGTAGTTTACTGGCAATCTTTGGCATTTCCTGGCTTGTAGAAGCATCGCCCCAACCTCCACCTTCTTCTTCACATGTTATCCCTCCCTGTGTGTGTCTCTCGGTCCAAATTTCTCCTTTTTAGAAGGATGCCAGTCATTTTGGATTAGGGCCCACCCTACTATGGTATGACCTCATCTTAATTACATCTGCAACAACTCTATTTCCAAATATGATTACATTCTAAGGTACGGAGAGTTAGGATGTCAACATAACATCCTAATTATGATGGAAATTTTGGGGGGATGTAATTCAACCCATAACAACCAGGGAGCTCTAGTAGCCAAGAAAACTCCCATCCTTCTTCTGTTTGAATGAATACAATAGCTACACGTCAACACCATTACCTGTATTAGAGGGCGCACAGGGCCTGATGTGGAAACTGGCTAGGAATTACTGTGAAGATTCTTATGCTCATCATGTAAGAAGACATTTAACAAGCATCTGAGTGTGCCTGACACTCTATTAGCAGATATTTGACAGCTTGCCAAATACACAGGTCAGATCATTCTACAATCAAGCTGCTAATCATATTCTAGTGTATATAGTTGACTCTCCTTGGCTCAGAGTCATAAATTATAAGGTTTTTCATGGTGAAAAAAAATACTTTTGCAAACAAACTGTAGTTGGTGAATAATTAATTTAACTTTTATAAGAGCCAACTTGCTTAATCCAGACATTGTAACCAATTGTGACCAGGTGTTGTGATAAGTAAGGAATATGGCTGTTCAAACACTGCCTAGCAATTGTTTAGCGACCCTTTGGGGTGGCAAGGTGTCATGCCAGACTCCTATTAACTTCAATAGGGGTGGCACCAGGTTCAAGTGGCCAAAGAAGAGACCTGGAGCCAGTAAATGAGACCTAGAGTTTTATCAGGGGTAATTTACATAGAGGGGTGGTCCAGTGGCAGCAGGCTGAACAGGAGAACCATAGCCACTTGCAAAAAGCATGCAGTTGATACCGCATTTTCACTTAACACCCTTCCCCTAACAACTTCCACCTGGCAACCTTCATTTAACCCAAAACAAAGGGCCTCAATCCACTATACGGCCCTCATTCCATGAGACAGGGGCTCAGATATTCCTCGTACATAAGGAATAAATATCTGCCTTAGCCACCCCCAGATTCCTTAGCTCAGAATTCTGAACACACATTCAGTTGCATCTGCCATACAGGGTCGTTCTCAAGGTATGCTTAAGTTATTGCTGTCAGGTGTTGTCTGCCATGCAAAAGGGAGAATAAAATAGACTCTCTCCAAAGTAATCCTCTGTACAATCCTTCATTGCAACAACCTAACCCTTTCAAAGTAGGTGAATCAATCTAAACAGTTCCTGGGCACCCTATTTGAAATTATCATCAGATAATTCCTGATATCTGATACCTTCCGGAACTTGGCACATCAGTCTGAACCTCCAATTTAGTATCCTGTGTGTAAGCATGCATATAAAATGTATGCATATAAAATGTATACATATATGTATCACATTACAGTGATAACATAGAATCTCATGGTTAAGAGACACAAAGTATTCCGAATTATCACTTACATACCCACATTATATCAACAAGAACAAGAACAAGGCCTAGATTCCCTTCAATACCTGCCTTCCTCCATTTCTATGCATACAAATGTAAGCATATATGTATATATATGCCTATAAAATGGATACGTACAGATAAAATTATGCAAACACACATATAAACATGGCCATTGCATTTTCATTTAATCTATGAAGCAAATGTAAATCTTTTTTTAATTAATTAGCACTCAAATTTTGTGTTAATATTTGATGGGAGACTTACTGGTTCCCATCTCTGTCTTTTCACTGAATTCTTCTTTATCCTTCTGTCAGGTTTATGGTTCTAGAAGAATGCACTCCATATTCACTAATCATCAAGTTTGGTAACTTAACAAGGTATAAGTTTCTTCCAAAAGCCAGGTCAATTAAAAGCTGCAATGTGTTATTGTATCAGCCAGAAAACTTTATATAAACTGGAATTTCTGATCTTTCTAATAAATACTGCGAATCTAGAAACACTTGGCCAAAATATATTACCCTTAGCAAACTAACGCAGGAACAGAAAAGCAAATACTGCATGTTCTCACTTATACGTGGAAGCTAAAAAAGAACTTATGAACACAAAGAAGGAAACAACAGACACTGGGGGCTACTTGAGGGTGAAAGTGGGAGGGGAGAGGGGAGCAGAAAAGGTAACTATTGGGTACTGGGCTTAATACCTGGGTGATGAAATAATATGTACAACAAACCCCCGTGACACGTGTTTACCTATATAACAAACCTTCACATGTACCCCCAAACCTAAAACACAAGTTTAAAAAAAGAAAGAAACCACTTAGCCAGAATAGACCTTCATGGATTTTTCTTTAGTAACCATACTTTAATTGAGGAAAAAAATAAAAGGTTTCTGATTGCAATTATAACACTATTTTTTATATTGTGAAGGTCTTAAGAAGAGGGAAGGAGAGATTGCAAGCCAGGTTGATGGGGCTGGTAAGGGCTTCACAATGAACCCAGTCAACTGCAAGATCAGTCCAGCCTCCTGCCCACCACTACTGCTTCCCCTACCTGGGTGTGCTGGTAGCAAACATAACTTGTGCTATTGATCTCTACAGTCGTTTTAAAATTCCTTTTAACTTTCAAAATTTCAATCCTGATTAATGTTTTATAAAACCATTGGTTTTAATTACTGTGATTCAAAACACTTCTGTATGTTCCTTGCCCTTGCTTAAGTACTTCAATGATGGTTGAAATGAGCAAAACTAAAAAGGAAGACACTAAAAGAATCTAGAACAGGCTTCTTCAAATAGAGGAAATGATAATGTCACTCCTCATTTAGCTATTTCTCTTGGTTCTACTTAAGACCACATTATTAAGCCTACTTAAATAAATGAGATTTGGCATGAAATCTATAAAATACTTAAAACAGTAGAAGAAAATTGTGTAAATTTAAAAAGAACCAGAAAGCATCTCTTAAGGTTACAATTAAATATTTGAAATTCAAATGCATCTTGATATACCCCAAAAAAGCAATCGCTTTCTAATTATGCACATTACTGTGATTACATAGAATCTTGTGGTTAAGAGACACAAAGCACTCAGAATAATCACTTACATACTTACATTATATAAACAAGAACAAGCACAAGAACTAGATTCCCTTCTATACCTGTCCTCCTCCTTATCTCAGCCAGTGATTAACGCAGCACTCTGAGCTTGTGCTCATAATAGATACTTGCAATGGTTACGTGCTTCTCTCTCTCTGCCCCTCATAGTCAGGAGGCAAATGCTAAAGTCATGTCTTGACTAGAAGATTTGTACAACCAAATTAGTGTTGTTGTAATAGAAAATATTTTGCCAGATCTAAAGCATTGGGTGAGGAAGATAAAGATGTACTTTTATAAACATTTTTTTTAATTCAACAAACATCTGAGCTCAAATTGCATGCCAGGTCTTTTACTGGGTTCTGGAATTATAAAAATAAATAGAACATGACCTCACATATGGAGAAATACCATTGTCATGGTCATGAAATTCAGAAGGCATCAATGAAGGTAGTTTTGTAAACATCTGAGAGAATGGCTTTTTATTTAAAAAACTGATTAAGAGAGATCTGTTTTACCATTTATTTCTTTCCATGCAGATTTCTCTGTAGCAATCATGGGCTGCAGATTGAGTCATCTATTTTCCACTGCATTTGATATAGAATTATCTGTGCTTTTTAGAAACACCCTTCACCTACTCCAGAAGTTTAAATTTGTATCAAGATGTTACATAAAACATCCATTCATTTAGGACAGAGTACGAGTGAAAAATTAGAATACAGGGAGGTTTTGTGGGAAGGTGTCATATGAGAAAGAACTTGGCTGATATACAGTAAACAGACTCCAGAGATGACAGGAAGTTACATTCCAAGGAAAGGAAAGAGAATCATGTGAATGACATCATTGTGTCATGCATGGTATAGCCCTGTCATGGATCCCGGAGCCCACTGAGAGTTCCTTGAGGAAAGAAGGAAGCAAACAGGCCCAAGTTAGGAAAGAGATTGAAAAACCATCAGGAAAGAAGGGATTGCCAAGTGAGGGGCTCAAGTCCAAATCTTAATTCTGCAGAGCAGGCTGGCATTAATGCCCAAGAGATCCAATCTGAGGGAAGTGACATGGATTCTTTGCACCTATATGGATGTCCAAGTCACAGAGGAAGATGGTCTAAGTCTGTGAAAAAGATAATGAGTGGGAACAATTTTGTATTTTAGCCATGGAAACCCACACACATTCCAGATTATGAGAATCAGGAAGAGCTTCCCTCCTCTGAGTGGGATTGAACCACTCAGTGGAGGGGCGGACCCAAGTTGCTCAAGCTGTTCGAGATGAAACCAAGAAAAACTTCAGGAAAGGGGCATGACAGCATTAGTATGCACAAGTAATTGACCAACTATGTGTGAAAAAAACAGCAGCCATTGTCGAAGTGATAATGTTATCACTAACATCATCATCATCATTGTCATCATCACTAATGCTTACAGAACCTCTACTAGTTGTTAGGCACTGCTGAAACCACTTTACATAATACAACTCACTTAAACCTCACAACTCTATTAATATCTTTTTCACAGAGGAGGAGACTGAGGCACACACAGGTTAAGTAACTTGCTCAGGATCACTACCGAAAACATAGCAGAGCCAGGATTCAAACCTCAGCCGTCTCACGCCACAGTCTGTGTGTGAAACCCCATAACCTGCCATGGTCCCCCCATATACTAACAGCATCATTTGTCTTGACTTCACTGTCACATCCTCCCTCTAATCTTTATGCCTGTATCCCCTGGATCTCTGCCTCCTGCTCCCACTTAGGCTAGCAAACAGTACTTTGCACACGTTAATGAAACTGTATAACTTGTATTCTGCAGCCAAAAGAACCAGAAGGGGCCCAAGGCAGGGCTGCAAAAGTATTGTCAGCTAGACTGAGAGTCCACCAGCTGAATGACTAGCACAAGCCCAGTTTTTCTTTCTGTGTGCTATAGATGCAGTAAAATCGCAACAATGGAGGTAAACAGGGTCTGCAGGCAAACAGATGAACACTTTATCTTTGTCAGTGAACATACCACACTCTCTTCAACACTGTCAAACTACTGTCCTACTTGCTAGATGTAGTAGTCTACTAGGGATGCCGTAACAAAATACCCAACTGGGAGACTGAAACGATGGACATTTATTTCTTACAGTTCTGGAGGCTGGAAGTCCAAGATCAAGATGTCAGAAGGTTTGGTTTTTCTTGAGACCTCTCTCCTCGGCTTGCAGATGGCCATGTTTTCACCGTGTCCTTACATGGTCTTTCCTCTGCGTGCGTGCCTCTCTGCTGTTTCTTCCTCTTCTTCTAGGGACACCAGCTCTATCAGATGACAGCCCACCCACAAGATCTCTTTAAGTATCTCTTTAAGGCCTTATCTCCAAATACAGTTACATTGGGGGCTACGGATTCAATGTATCAATTTTGAGGAAAGACAATTCAGTCCGTAACACTGGAGTTAAGCTGTGTGACTTCAGAGCTTATAAACCGAAGGCTGCTTTTCACGGATGGTTGAAGACTTCTCTAGAGAGAGAGCCCTGGGTGAGTCTGTTCTGCATCGAGGAACTCAGAGGCTGAGATACTCACACAGGCTCTCCAGCCATACTCATAGATCCAGGACACAGGGTAAGTCTGGGGCCTAGGAGTACACTTGTGCCACAAATCCAAATACAATATAAGAGCTCTCCAGCAATCTTCTGCATGCCTTTCCATATAAACAAACTACATTATTATACTACTCTAGTGATGCAAGTATTCCTTACAGGGAAAGGAATACTAGTTTTCGTCTCTTGCTACAGCACTGATTGTTGTATTTTATAAAATGGTACAGGAATGTAGCATAAAAATGTGGGGAAAAATCTGGTCCCTACACTCATGAATTTTATAGTTCATCAGGGAATATGGTCATAGTGATCTTCTCTAGCACATCCTCTTGCAACTAGCAGAGGAAAAAAGCATACATCTGGTGCTTGATACAAAACAATATCAAAGAAATTGCACTGCTCGCAAATGCAGAGCACTTTTTTTAACGCTTATTTTAGGTTCAGGGGTAAATGTGCAGGTTTGTTATATAGGTAAACTCATGTTACGGGGGCTGTTGTACAGATTATTTCATCACCCAGGTACTAAGCCTCATACCTAATAGCTGTTTTTTCTGTTCCTTTCCCTCCTCCCACACTCTACCCTCAAGTAGGCCCCAGTGTCTGTTGTTCCCCTCTGTATGCATCCGTGTGTTCTCATCATTTAGCTCCCACTTATAAGAGAGAACAAGCAGTATTTGGTTTTCTGTTCCTGTGTTAGTTTGCTAAGGACAATGGCCTCCAGCTCCATCCATGTTGCTGCAAGGAACATGATATCATCCTTTTTCAGCTGCAGATTATGCCACAATGTATATGTACCACATTTGCTTTATCCAGTCTATATTCATGGGCATTTAGGTTGATTCCATGTCTTTGTTATCGTGAGTAGTGATGCAATGAACATTCGTATCATATGTCTTTATGGTAGAAAGATTTATATTCTTTTGGGTAAACACTCAGTAATGAGATTGCTGGGTCGAATGGTAGTTCTGTTTTTATCTCTTTGAAGAATCACCACACAGTTTTCCACAATGGATGAATTAATTTGCACTCCCACCAACAGTGTATAAGTGTTCCCTTTTCTCTGCAACCTTGCCAGCATCTGTTATTTTTTGACTTTTTATTAATAGCCATTCTGACTGGTGTGACATGAGTATCTCATTGCGGCTTTGATTTGCATTTCTCTAATGATCAGTGATATTGAGCTTTTTGTCATATGCTTGTATGTCTTTTTTTGAAAAGTGCCTGTGTCCTTTGTCCACTTTTTAATGGGGTTGTTTGTATTTTTCTTGAAAATTTGTTTAAGCTCCTTATAGATGCTGGATATTAGACCTTTATCAGATGCACAGTTTGCAAATATTTTCTCCCATTCTTAGGTTTTCTGTTTACTCTGCTGATAGTTTCTTTTGCTAGCAAAGCACATTTTTTTTCTTTGCACAATAAAGGTAAACTTTTTGATAGGCTTCCACTTTTATAAGCCTAGAAAGGGAGCAGAGATTTTTAAATGTCATTTAATTGTTTAAAATGGCATGCTCCCTGTATTTTACAGGTTTTCTACTTTTGCTTTTTCTCACAAGGGTTCCTTAAAACCTAGCTGCAGTGGACAGCGGCTTGACACAGGAAGGATGGCAGAGAGCGCACACAAGGTACCCTACAAAGCCAAGCATGCAATGCAAACAAGCCTCTTATCGTGAGGAATATGCAGCTCGCTCTCCATTTTCATTTATCCGAGATCAATCATCGAGCCCTTGAAGGTCACTGGAGATAAGTGGTGGCAATGCTGTGGCATGTTTTCCTTTGAGCAGGACACCGAAACAAGCAAAATGTCTTTAAGATTCAAGAGTAGACCTAAAGCACAAAAAGTCCCTTAGCCAACAGCAAATAGGTTAGCCATGGGGAAAATGTTGGTAATAAATTATACATGCAGTTAAATGAAAAAGCTAAAGGGTAATGCAAATTTAAGGTTGAGAAAGGGAACTCAGAATTGTTAGGGAATTCCCAACTTTACATTCCATATTAGTTTAGCAATGTGACTAACCTGTAGGAAATACTTAGCAATACAGCCCATTTTATAAAAGTGAATCATCCTAACTAATTTAATTTTTCTGAGCCAGATTCCTTTTAACTCACCTGCTCGGCGCTAGCCTGTGGAGTTTGGAGTCTCCCCTTTTCAAACCATTCGTCACACACTTCTGCCAGAGCAGTCTTTCAAAAGAGTGTGACCAATCACATTACTTCAGAAATGCCACTGACACAACACTTTTGAGCAAATTAGAAAAATGGCACCTCCTTCTCAAGCTAAAAGGAAAAAATATACATCCATGTATATGTGTGTGTATGAGTTAGTGTATGAATGCACAACTTGAACAGCCCTGACTTTCTCACCTAGTCACACATCCTTAGCATGCGTAGAAGCAAACATCGCTGGTGGCATGCACAGACGATGTCTTTATGCATGTGCATGCACACACACAAACACACAAACACACACACACACACTCCAACCCCAAGGTGAAATGCATGGGAGATTCAGAGTGGGGTAGGGGTGGAAATTAGATCACCAACAGCAACAGAAAGAGCAACCTCAGGGAATGCAGAGCACTGGCAGTACTGGGAGTACTGGGCATGTGAGTGGGTGTGTGAGGGCTTCTATTGGGAGAGTCTCTCCTGCAACTGTAGTACTCTCCTGAAACCCCTGAATCTTCACCCCTGCTCACCTGCTCTTGAATCAGTTACTACAGTGGCTCTCAAAATATGGTAAGGGGCCTTAGCGATTCTCCAGTGTGCTTTTAAGATACCTCAAGGTCAAAACTATTTTCAGAATATTTAGACATGTTTTTCCACTGTCTCTCCTGAGTGTACAGTAAAAATTTTTTGATGTTACACAATGTGCGATGACCTCATCACTCTAAGGGCTAATGGAATGCATGCTCCTATGTTATAAAATTTTCAGTGTTAATTCTAATACAGTAAATAGCAAAAGATATAACCTATCTAAACAAAAGCTCTTGAAAACCCTCAATCATTTCTAGGAATGTAAAGGAGTCTTGATATCAAAAAGTGTGTGAACCACTGAGTTAGCGTATGTCTACACTGCAACTGGCACCCCCTGAGATGCAGCAGCCACATGTGGTGGTCATGATCACTCCCCTGCTCAAAGCTTGTACTGGTTCAGAAGTAGGGAGGCAATGTGGAATCATTCTGGTTTTAGAGACAGACCTATGTGCAAATCCCAGTTTGACCACTTACTAGTTATGTGACTAAGACAAGTTACTTAATCTTTCTACATATGGAAACCTATCAGAGCTTAGAACCGGATTTCACATCCTCCCCATTCTTCATCTATAACTATTGATTCTCAACCAAAAGAAACATACCCACAAAAAAAATCAATAGTCAAATGAGAAATAAGTACTAATTTTATCAATAGTTGGGCAAATGCCCAAAACCCAACTCTTGAATTGGAAAATGAGGCCATGAGTTCAAGCTAGGCTTCCTCCTCCTGATTCTCTGAAATCTAGAATGATCAGCTTTCTGAGTAGACTCCTAGTCTATTTACAAGCTGCCTGGACAGCAAGCCCAGCTGGTCTTAACCACGCAAGTACAGAGAAGACACACATGGTTGCACACTGCAGTCAGAAAAGGCGCAAAGGTCAGCAGAAAGAATTTCAGAGTCCTGCAATACTGTCCCCTGGAGAAGTATGACACAAGGAACATTTCAGATACTGACCTATGATATTAGCTATGTTCCAACTGGGAGTGATGAGTAACTGGTTAGTGGCAAAAATAGCACCATAGCAATGGAAGGATCTTTTATTCTCTTTAACTATAACAACTACAGGACCTGGCACACATCAGTCACTCAGGAAGTCATCATCAGTAGGTGCATATGCTGGAATTAATAAGAAAAGAGTTTGAAAAATCAGAGACCCAAAAGTTTTATAGTCTCTGTTTTCCGCTCTTATTTATGGGAGCATAGGAGACATTGGAAGCTATGAAGACCACCTTCTTCCAAAGCAAGTTTCCCTCTGTAGCATTCCTCCAGCCTCTGTGCACTCGAAGACATGGGGTGCTCAGCAGTCTTGGAGGCTTCCAATTCAGTTGAATGACAGTTCTTTTTTACTTGAAAGTTCTACCACAATATCCAACACCATGGTCACTTTCATGACATGCAAAGAAAATCATGGCTTCCAAATTATTTGGCTAAAAAAAGGGACTACTGTCTTCTGTTATTAGCACGGTCTTAGGATTGTCACTGAAGAGCCAGGAAAAGAGGGGAAATATATAGAATTCATTCAAATACATGTAAGTCCCAGCCCTGTCAGTAAGGGAAGAGAAGAAAAAGAATTAAGGATGGACTCTAACTTTAAATTAGTTCACTGACTACCATCTCATCATAAAGCAACTTGGGTAGGAGTTACAGAATTTTATTTACCAAGATCAAGCAATAAAGGTGCAATACGTCACACAAGAATTAAGAAGGCCTTAATTTGAACTCCTGGGACCCAGGTTGCAAAACAATTGGAATTTACATATCAGAGCCTTGGGCAAATAATATATTTAATCATATATTTTATTGAATCTAGTATATCCAACATATTATCATTTCAACACAGCCATAAAGATAAACCTCCCTTAACGTCTGCAGCTCCTACTCTTGCCCCAACCCCAAATCTCTGGTCAATTAGCCCTCTCAGCCAGTTGAAAAGTAACCCTAATTCACTCAGAATGGTAACCCTGTCCTCAGTGGGTGAAGGCCTTTTAATGCCAAGAATATTGGGAGATAAATAGAGGTGATAAAATAAATAAATCCATGGTATCAATATTTTTAAGTGGCTTAAGGAATCTGATACATCAAAGCATCTGGCAGATTAGTCAGATGATTCCAATTTATATATAAATAATTGATTTTTAGATATGATTTTAACTTAAAAGGTATAAATGATTTGCTTATGTTTGTATATACTATTAGAACATATCAAAGAACTTGAGATTTATAATATTTATAAATGTACTAAATTAACTAGAGCATTTTAGGTACTTACAGATGAATAACTTGTTAAGTGTTTGGCTCTTCAGAAAAGCAAGTCCATTAAAGTTTAAAATGTTTAAGGGAGCAAAATTAATCAAGTTAATTAATAAACTCTTTTAAAGTGATTGGTAACATTTACTAGATTTATAAATAGTAATTATGAGTTGAGTAATCATTGTTCAATTGAAAATATTTTTAGTTGGTAATTTTAATACACCAAATTCTGATTTAGAAAACAAAAGTAACTGCAAATACACTTCTCTGTGAACGTCAGCCCCAGTGCCACTAAAATTCACATGACCTCTCTGACCCTGTGTTTCCTTTGATCCTGGGGTCTCAGCATTTGATCTCTGCAGAACAATAATCCTGATCCGTAAGAGTTAGCTTTTCAGAAGGAGGAAAAATCATTTACACATCAAATGTGAATCTACTTCCTTACTATATTTAATCTCCAGGAATGGACTCATAAAATAATAAAAGCCCCAGTTCAAATTAGTATCTGGTATTTCATTCCATTATCAAAAACCATGACCACATAATCTACTGGTTGGTAGAAAGGAAAGTCCTTCTCTGTTTAGACTTGAGCTCTGTGTAGATCAAGTTATGGTTGTCTGGATTGCCATCTGTATTAATCAAAATTAATACACAGAGGTTCTCTCACTCCATGTCCATTTAATTTTTTAGAAAGGCTAAAACACATGGCTGCAGAATCAAATATAAATATTTACAACTGGAGTCCAATATAAGCAGAGCTGATGGAAGATGGAACTTAGACAGAGGAAGGAAATGTACAGAATGTGGTAGGAATGGTAACATCCTAAAATGAGGGGTTAAGACATATAATTGAGATATTATTGAAGCTAAAGAACCAGAAACAAAGCTTCAAGTACATTATTTAAAGTTACAAAAGTAACTTGCTAGGTGCAGTGGCTCGCACCTGTAATACCAGCAGTTTGGGAGGCAGAGGCAGGCGGATCACCTGATGTCAGGAGTTCGAGACCAGCCTAGCCAACATGGTGAAACCCAGTCTCTACTAAAAATACAAAAAATTACCCAGGCTTTGTGGCAGGCACCTGTAATCCCAGCTACTTGGGAGGCTGAGACAGGAGAATCTCTTGAATCTGGAGGCAGAGGTTGTAGTAAGCAAAGATCACGCCATTGCACTCCAGCCTGGGCAACAAGAGTCAAACTCCATCTCAAAAAAATAAATAAATAAATAAATAAATAAAAATAAAGTTATAAAAGTAACCAATAAAAGAGCTAAAATTATAAGTATAAATTATGTATAATACAAATACACACATGTATATATCTAAAAACATTAGAAAGAAAACATGAGGAGAGAGCTGTGTGTAAGCAACCTTATCTTTCCTGTCAAAGACAAAACACGTTATTACATAATATATATCTAAATAACTCCATACTATATATTATAAATCAAGAAATATTACCTGGAGGGCCACTGTGCAATATAGTGGCCACCAATCACATGTGGGTGTTGGGCACTTACATTGTCATCTGCTGCAAGTTTAAAATATACAACCAATTTCAAAAACAACATAAAAATGAAAACTATCTCATTAATAATCTTTATATTATGTGTTGAAATAATATATTGGATATACTAGGCTAAATTAAATATATTATTAAAATTCATTTTATATGTGTACTTTTACTTTTTTGGTGTGCCTATAATTTAAAATGATATATATGGCTCACATTAGATTTCCATTGGACAGGACTAATCTAGAGTTTTGGCACTAAACATCAGCACTAAAAATACAAGTAGTTACAAGAATTGGCCTCAAGGAACCAGAACTGAGGGAAGAAGCTACACGGGACTGGAGCCAGTTGCTTTTCTCAGAAACCCTTCTGTAATATTTGAATCATTATCTTAAGCATACCTTTCTTTGCAAATTTAAAAAGATTAAAATGTCATAAATGTAGAAAGCAAATAAGGCCATAAAGGTAAAAATAATAATAATAATAATTGTGATGAGAGGGCAGGAGAGGGGGTGGGAGGGAATGTGGCTTTGATGGACATCATCCACGTGCAGGACAGAATCACAGAGGCCACCGTGTAGGTCAGCCTGGCAGCATTCAGCGTCCTTGTGGGCTGGCCCATGTCAGTAGCTTTCACGAACAAAACACAGTCACCCAGGCCAGGTGCAGTGACTCACACCTGTAATCCCAGCACTTTGGGAGGCCGAGACGGGCAGATCACTCGAGGTCAGGAGTTTGAAAGCAGCCTGGCCAATATGTCAAAACCCAGTCTTTACTAAAAATACAAAGATTAGCCAGGTGTGGTAGCGCACGCCTGTAATTCCAGCTACTCAGGAGACTGAGGGAGGAGAATCTCTTGAACTCAGGAGTATGAGGTTGCAGTGAGCCTAGACTGTGCCACTGCGCTGTAGTCGATGGAGGAACATTCTGTCTAAAAGCCTGGGTGACAGAGCGAGACGCTGTCTTAAAAAAAAAAAAAAAAAAACCCACACACAGAGTCACCCAGTCTCATTTCAGTTTCAGTTTCATCTTTGTCAGGCCCAGCCTTGGTCTCCAGTCCTGACTCTTATAATGACCTTTCTCTCCACCCCACGGCCCAATAGTCACATCTTCAGCATTGTCCTAGAAATCATGTCATTTCCAATTTCTAGAAGGTCCTTGGCACCCGAAGCAATTGTGGGGTCCTGAGTCAACATCTTCCTCCTATAACCTCTTTCTCTTTTTCCTGTTTTTCCAAAAGGAAACCAATGCTCCTAAAAGTATTTTCTTAAGCAAGCTCTCAGTTGTAGAGAGCTCTGAGTCCCTAACATTTGGACCTTTTACTGTTTTCTCACATGTTAAACACTGTATCCCGATGTCTAAAATAGTAAGAAGGTCAATCCACACAGAAAATGCATTCGTGCAGTAAAAATTTATGAGTGCCTACGGGTGCTGAGCAGTGATCCAGGGAGCGGTACTCCAGGTAATATTTCTTGATTTATAATACATAGTGTGTAGTTATTAGATATATTATGTAATAACATGTATTTCCTCTTTGATAAGGGATGGCAATGAACAAGACATCATCTGCTCTCTTAAAACTTACCTTTTAGTGGGAGAGACAGATAAAAAGTAAACAAATATATACATAACTTTAAGTAATACATGCTTTTTATATTTTTATAATTTCATCAGAAAAATATGTAGATTAATGAGATAGAGGGTGATGGGGTGAGGGGAGAGGTGTCTATTTTAGAGATTTCTTACTGAGGAAGTGTGACTGGAGGGGACACTGAATGGAAAGGACCTAGCTACACAAAAACCTGTAAGGAAGTAGGTAACATTCCAAGTAAAGGGTAGCAGTGTCACAGGGCTTCAGATGGGAATGGACTCAGAGTATACAAAAGCTGCACGAAGGCAGGTGGGGCTGAGAAGAGCAGGTGAGGAGCAGAGCGGAGCCAGAGAGGCACAGAGGCAGCCTGCAATGGAGGGAGGGCTCTGTGGGCCCTGGTGAGGACTACAGATTTTATTCCAAATACCACGGACTCTAGCAGGTTTGGAGCAAGGAGTGAATTGGCAGGACTTTTGACTTACTGACTGGTTTTCTTTCAGAATTATAAGTAATTAGTAAAATAAGTAAATTTTTTTTAAAAACCCTCCCCTTTTTTCCTTCTTTACTTTCAAAGTTAATTAAATAAGAAGCATTAAGCCAGGCACAATGGCTCATGTCTGTAATCCCAGAGTTTTGGGAGGCCAAAGTGGGATAATCACTTGAGGCCAGGAGTTCAAGACCACCCTGGGCAACATAGCAAAACCCTGTCTCTACAAAAATAAAAATTAGCTGGGCATGGTGATGTGCACCTGTAGTCCCAGCTACTCAGGAGGCTACAGTGGGAGGATGCTTGAGCCCAGGAGTTCAAGGCTGCAGTGAGCTAGGATTGTGCCACTGAGACCCTATCTCTAAAATAAAAAGTAGTAAAAAAAAAAAATAGGAATTATTAAATCAGAATTCATTATTCAGAATAAATTTTGAATTACCCTGGATCAACAAACAGACAGCTGACACTTATAGGACTGTCATTTTTCACTGCTGTATGCCCTTTGCAGGAGAACTTGGGTTTTGTACCTAATGTTTTCCAAGTTAAGTTTTTACTGAGCCCTTTCTACAGAGCAGTACAGTGCTGGGCACTTGTTTACATGACCCCATCTCATTCGCAAAACATCCCTGTGATTAGTAAAATTACCCCAGTCCATATTTGAAGAAACAAATGCAGAGATTAAACTACTCGTCTCAGATTTTATGTCAATAAATGGCAGAGCCTAGATGCACACAGCTTTTCTGATGCAAAGCTCCACGCCACACTGTTTTTTACAGCCCTCTTATCAGCCATAATAGGTTTTTCTAGCATTTTAAAGGACAAATATCAAAATGAATCATCTACTTCGAGTTAAATAGTGGTTAATTGTCATCAGTTCCTGACAGTAAGTTAGAGATTCAGCAACGTAGGATAATTTGCTTGCAATTATGCAATTTGGTAGTGGCCAAGCTGGGATAATTATTAGATTTTCCCAAATGCTCCCGTTGTTATTCAAGCCCATCTTTGAAAATTCAAAAGCAGAAAGACATAAATTAAACCTAAGGAGGAATATGAGTTTCAAAGGAATAAAGGTTAATGAAGCTGTAGATATGCTCACACAAAAAGCAGTTGCATCCACAAAAATAAGAATATTCAAAGTGTGAGGCTAAAGCAGAGATGTGGGAGAGCGTATTATGAAGTAGAGGCAGCAACTGGGTGGGTGGATGGACATGCATGAACAGGAAGCCTGCTACCACCCCAGGCTAGTACCTCAATTCAACTGAGTAATCAAGGTTCCTCCAGATTAGTCATTACAAACTGTTCACCAAGACAAACTGTGCTTTAAATTGATTGCATGCTTATCTTGTGTTTTACCTGTAATTTTTCAACAAGATTTGTGTCATATTGACCAGAGTATATCAATCTTGAAAAAGCTGATAAAAAAAGTGTACTTTTATTAAGATTTATAAAAATAATATATCGCATATCACGACTGCTCATACAACTGTGCTGAAGCATTGCCACTGAGGTAAATGGAGAGAAAAATTCTATTACAATACTACATGCTTTACTGCACTAATATTTTCCCGTTGATTTTAAGCAGTATTGAAAAGCAAACTGGACCCTTCAGGAGTCATTTGTTGTAGCATTTGAAAAAAGCATTGATTTTAACATGGGGGCATATAATCAAGTTTCAGAAACATTCACATTGAGATGAGCTTTGAAAGATCATTTGTCAGTGTTTCATTTGTCCAACCTCTGAATATTAAATTTTTAGGTCTTTCTCCCTTATCCTCTATCTCATGTCTAAAGTAATTTCCTTTAGAATTATGTCATTATTTTAAAATTGCCAACTTACCATGTTTCTTATTTCATCTTTCACATACAGAATTAAAATAACTAATAAGGTAAAGAAATACGGAGAATTTTTTAATTGCTTAAATTATAATGGCTTTGATGACAAAAATAATTATGGAATAATTAAGAATTTTAAATGACCCAAGGATTAAGTCTCATGCATCTTTTGACATTGTCATCATCAACACACAGCCTTTCCCAGAAGGGGAAAGAAAGTGTGAAAGATTGCACAATGGGTTTTGTGACATGGCCTCAAACCAACTGCAAGGAATGAGAACTGCAGTCTTCCTCTTGCCCAGGGAAAGGAAATGGAATTTATTAATATCTAGCAAGTTTCTAACACAAAAATTAAATTAATAGAATCTACACAATAGTAAAGTGCTCAGATTCCCTTTTATTGCTTATAAAAGTAGTTCAATGTTTCATCCCACAATCCATTTGTCTGTGTATAGTTTATTTTAACCTTATGAAGAAAACTCAGGGACAATGGCACAAAAGAAAAGCCTTTGCTAATGACATTCTGAGAGAAAAGTAAACCTCTGAATCTATGGTTCAACTCATCTCAGGAAGCAGTTTTTTAAAAGCCGATGAAGGCCAGGCACAGTGGCTCACACCTGTAATCCCAGCACTTTGGGAGGCCAAGACAGGCAGATCACTTGAGCTCAGTCATTTGAGACCAGCCCGGTCAACATGGTGAGACCCTGTCTCTACAAAAAATACAAAAATTATTGCGCATGGTGACACATACCTGTAGTCCCAGCTACTTGGTGGGCTGAGGTGGAAGTATGGCTTGAGCCCTGGGGGTGGAGGTTTCAGTGAGCCAAGACTGTGCCACTGTACTCCAGCCTGGACACAAGAGCGAGACCCTATCTCAAAAAAAAAAAAAAAAAAAAAAGCTGATGAAGATAAGGTTCTGGACACACCGAACTTATCTAGTACCAAGTCAAGTCCAACCACAGACAGACAGTCCCCACCCCTATCCACAACTCCCATTCTATAGTTAAATTTAGGGAACAGCATCCTCAATGTTCACCTATGCTGCTGCAGCCAAGTCCAAGGCCAACTGGAACATCTAGGAAAAAAACTAAAATGTATGCTGACTAAAAAAACTAAAATATATGATTTCCTCAAATCTATGATATCCCTGGATTCACTTAGCAGAAAGCAGAGGCAGCACAACCTGGTACCACCAACAAGACTGTGCATGGTATGCACAAATGAGCTTCTAATTTCTACCCTGGGGCCTACTTTCAGATCACGTCAGTGCCTTTGCCCACACTATAACACTGCACTGTGAAGAATGGAATTCAGTAGTTAATTACAACTTTTATCATAAAATGTGCAATGCCATAATGGGCATGCTGCCTCTTCAAGTAATGCGTCCCCCCCTCACCAGAAGCGTCCAAATCGAGAGAGCGTGACTGTCCGATAGAACGCTATAAAGGGCCTCATTATGGTGTGTGAAGGTTAAATGATACTCAGAGTACCATTTAATGCTCAGATTTCAAGGTTCCGTGCATTTAAATTTATCTGCTGTAAAAAAAAAAAAAAAAAGAAAATTAAGGGTGCTTATTTACCAAGCCATACCTCCAGCTCTGCACCATCAGTATCCTTGGTTCAACAATTATGTAGGAAAAGCACAAAACAAACAAATCAAAACTTGATTATAAACTACAAATTAAATGAGTGTTTTGTTTCTCTTTCTTCAGATTGTTTGACCAGCTACCACTTTCTTGTAAATAAACAAATCCAGAATATTCCATTTAAGTTATTTTCAACTCAAAATAACATTCTATTTTGCCACCCAAGGGGAAGTAGAAGGTTAGTTATAGAGAGACATGGAAATGAAAACTGAAAGTACAAGTGTGGTGAGCTATAGTTCGGAAGGCATGGTTTTTTAAATTATGCTTAAACATCCAAAATTACTGATTTTTTTAAACCTGTGTATATAATTATACCTAGAGTACGATAGATTGAATCATCAGGTTTTTAATGATTAAACCAGGTTAAAACTGGAAATAATAGAAAAGCTTGATCTGAAATAAAAGGACCAGCAGCCTCAGAAGGCTAGGGACTACGTCTTGTTAGCATTATTGGAGTTAATAATGCCAGGAGGACAAAACATAACCATGACTCTCAAACTTAGTGTTTCTTGCTGACCATACTCTGCATGTTGCAGTTTAAAATGCTTGTTTCTTGTCTAGCAAAACATCTGCTTTTTGATGCTAATAGCAGGATCCTGAGGGAAGTAGTGATCTTTCCCAAGGCAACTTGATTAATAGTGGCTTCCAAATTTTAGTTAGAAGACATTTTGACGAAAGCAGCAGTACTGAGTAATTGTTTCCACAAATTATCTTGATATACATTTCCTTTCTCTCCAGAATCTTAGGCAGTGGGATCTGGAGATGCACTGTTTTTCTTCTCCATAGCTCCTGCTCCTGTAGTTACCTACAAAGTTAGCAGTGTTTGCTGAACACCCACACATCTGAGCTCTGTGCTGCAAAACATCCGTATCCACTGGTCCCTGGGAGTTTGTGAAGAAAAATCATCTGAATGTGGAGAAATAATAAACAAATGAACATAATGTGTAAAACAAGGACTAAAATGTTTGCCCCGAGGAGTTAATCTTATTGCAATAAAGTAGAAGAGAAAGAATAAAACTGTGTTCTCAAATACACAGATGTGGGTGATTGGGGGCTGGACAAGAATAATAAGCATAATAAAAATTATCATTGAGGGTGAATAATCTTTATGCAAGATGAGTAGAAAGTGCTTCAGGGACAAACAGCATTACTGGTTTGTTTTATAAATATTAAAATTTAAGGATGAGCATGGTGGCTCATGCCTGTAATCCCAGCACTTTGGGAGGCCAAGGCAGGCAGATCACTTGAGGCCAGGAGTTTGAGACCAACCTGGCCAACACGATGAAACCCCACCTCTACTAAAAATGCAAAAATTAGCTGGGTGTGGAGGCAGGCACGTGTAATCCCAGACACTCGGGAGGCTGAGGCACAAGAATCACTTGAACCCGGGAGGTGGAGATTGCAGTGAGCTGAGATCATGCCACTGCACTCCAGCCTGGGCAATAGAGGGAGACTCTGTCTCAAACATAAACAAATAAATATTAAAATTTTATTAAATTTTATTAAGAAAATAAATGTAAACTATCCTATGGCCCTTATTTGTGGAACTTTTCATGAAGTCATAGTGCTTATTATATACTTCTTACTTCTCCTGTGTATTTGGTGTTTCCTTAACTTAGCTGCTCAGATTCCTATGTTCAGTGAGTTTTCTTCAATTCTCATAACTAAGGTGTCTATGGATACTCAAAACAGGATACTCTCTGTTTTGTAGGGTGGCTGTAAGGTAGTAGACATTATTGACTGCCTGTATGGTAGGCACTCCCTTCTTTCTTCCTGATAAACCTTGAACCAGAAAAGTTCCTGTTGCCAGTGGAAGATCTTCAATCCACTCTGGTTCAAAGTAAAGTTTTTTTCAATTAAAGCTGATACTGGCTTGAAAATATAAAATAAATTATTAAAACACATCAGAGGAGGTGCGTAAAGAAAACAGGGAAATGGAAAGGAAAGGGAAAAGGAAATGGAGAGAAACAAAGGAAAAAGAAAATATAGAAGTCTGCTGAATTTGGGAATTAAAAGGCCTGAATTCCTGTCCCTGACACCTCCTGGCTGTGTAATCAAGCAATCCTCATCACCATCACCATCATTATCAGAGCTACGATTTATACAGTGTTTACCATGAACTCATTTCTTTACACAATCCTCATAGCAATTTTAAAAGTAAGATCCTATTACCCCACTTTATGGATGGAGAAACAGATTCAAAAAACAAATAATCAGCCCTGGGTTTTACAACTAGGAGATCTCAGAATGAGGGGTTTCCCTGGTTTGAAAGTACGTACATGATTTGAAAGCATCCCTCCTTTCCACAATGGTGGGATAGCTCCTAAATGTAACCTCTCAGAACCTCAGTCTCTTCATCTACAAAGGAATTATTATAATTACTTCTATAGTCACATGAGGATGTGTATTAATTGTCTTTTGCCACAATAACTTAATGGCATAAAACAACTCTTATTTGCTATTTCTCCACGCTCTGTGAGAAGGCTAGGCAGTCTGCTGATCTTGGCAGGACTTGATGGGGTGGTTGTAATGGTCTGAGCATGAGTCTGGTGGTCAGCTGGATATTGGCTGACCTAGGATGGCCTTGCTGGAATGACTGGCTGTGTTTCACATGGCCTCTCATCTCTAACAAGCAAGCCTAGACTTGTTCCTGTAACACAGGCAAGGCTTGTAAGAGAGGAAAGAATGCAAGTTCTCTTGAGTTCTATGGTCAAAACTGGCACATCACTTACACTATATTCTGTTTGTTAAAATAAGTCTCAAGGCAAGCCCAGATTCAAGGGCTAGGGAAATTGACTTCAAAATTACCTTGTAAACGGCATGTATAGAGGGAGGAGTGTAGAATTGGGGCCATTTTTCAATCGCTCTGCCATAGGAGGTATGTCAATATGCTTTATAAACTGTCAACTGCCACTCCACTGCCTCTCTAAAATCCACTCTTACTGAAAAGCACCACTGCTGCTAATCCAAGGACAGCTCGTTTTCATTGGTGTTGTCTCTTCTAGCTGAGCTTGTGAAAAAGAGCTAGAAAAAGCCATGTAATGAAGATCAGTGTATCGGGCTTTTCTCATGCACCCTGAATTCAGATGAGATTTTCCCCTACGCCCTTACCCTGAGACTTTATCCACACTTGCATTCCACTAAATTAGGAACTCTTCTAGAAATAAAAATTAAGAAGAAAAATTTCCAGCTTAGTGTTATTTATTCTCAGCCTTTCTGAAATTGTACATTCCATCATTATTGTATCATGCTTCCTTCCTAAAGCAAAATTCCAAATGATAGATCCCAAATTCATAGTTTAAAATGCTTTAAGATCACACTCTAAGTCCCTAAGAAAGATGGTCTGAAAGGGAATCAAATGAGTATCAGCATTCAGAGTAAGCCGTGAAAGTTAATGTGATTTGGACAAAAGGCTGCTGTAACCTGAAGCTCCAGGGATCATGTCTTTCCTGTCTCAGAAATATTTATCTGTATTTTTCAAGTCCTCCATGAACCATATTCAGATGAACTTGCAAGAGGATGTCAACCCTTTATCAGGACATCATAAAAGCTCCTTCGGCCAGTTGATCTCAACCTTGGCTGGCTGCACACTAGAATTACCTGATCAGCTTTTAAAAATCCCTATGCTAAGTTGTACCCCAGGATAATTCATTCAGAATCACTAGGAATGAGACATAGCATGAGCATTTTTCAAGCTCCCCAAATGATTCCAATGTGGCCCCAAGACTGAGAAACACCACATGGGGCCCTTGCCTCTCTGCCTATAAATGGAAGGCTTCATACTGGATTCCAATTTGTACTAGGTTTCAACTCTATTTCTCTCTTTGAATTGCTGACAAAATAGCTTGACTATTTTTCATTAAACTCTTTTCAGGCAGCATATAGTAGAAAGAACCTCTGCAGTCAGAGCTGCAGCTAAATCCCTGATTAGTTATTTATTAGTTATATGATTTGGAGCAAGTGACTTAACCTACTTAAGTTTCTCTTATCCTTAATTTCCTCCTGAGTCAAATAGTATAATAATTTCTACCAAACAGGGTAAGTTATAGAGAGTAAGTGAGATAAAGTGTCTAAAATGCTCCATAGTAGACAATCAATAAATACCCATTTCTTTTCCCTTAAGGATTCTTAATTAAGCTGTTCACCACCCTCAGGTGACCTGCTGTTGTCTGCTCAGGAGGAAGGAAGGGCACTCAATGTGTATTACATGCATCTGAACATAGTGACAGAGTCCAGTTGTCTGCTTTTACAAGCATCAGAAAATCCTGCTACGAATTTTCTTGGGGCAAAATATCATTATATATCTGCTTGCTAGGTCTCACTCCACAGGGAGTCAAAATGTTACTTGCTCTTCGTCCAGACACGTCAATGATGGGGTCTTTTTTTTTCTCCATCAGCCCAACAGGCCTGATGCAGATAAGGTATGGGGCAAAGACCACATGAGGATTTATGGCCAAGGACTCAGCCAGCCTCCCTCTGCACCAGACCAGCTTGCCACAAAAACAAAAGAACCAAAAATGACTGCAGAGAAAGGCAATGTCACTATTTCAGCAACAAGAGCAGCAAAATCATCTCTGGGTAGCGGAACTATTTTCATTGCTAATCGTAAGTCTCCTGGACAGATCCGTAAGTACGCTTCTGCACAAAGGAGTATCCTCAAATTGCTGTCGTTTTTTAGCGACAGCAAAAAACCCACAAAGCAGATCAGCCTTTTTTTTCCAGTCTTTACATTGGTAACAAAGAGATAAATTTAGATTTTCCTAAAATATGCTAGTGGATGTTGTGTCTCACATTGATCTTATATCTCAGGGAATTTGGCACTTATCTCCACTTAAAGATTATGTATCTATTTGTTTATGTTTATCGAATGTCTTCACCATCTTACTTAGAGATCGGCAAACTATAGCCCATTGGCCAAAGCAGGCCCACCACCTGTTTTTGTAAATAAAGTGCTGTCTTAAATACTAACACTCATTTACACATTATCAGTGGCTGCTTGCCCACTGCAATGACAGAGTTGAGTAGTAGTTTTGATAGACCGGCCTGGAAAGCCAAAAGTATTTACTATCTGGATTTTTACAGAAAAATTTTGCCAACCCCTGCTGTAGACTATAAGCTTCATAAGGATAGGGACTTTGTGTAAACTCAGTGACCTGCACACAGTAAGGATGCATTCAATAAACATTCATTGCATAAATAAATAATGTTAAATAAGTTAATCAATTCAGCCACAAAGCTACTTTTCTGGTACAGGTCTTCATAAAAAGGAAAAGCAGACATGTGTGCCCAATTTAATGATACATAAAGCTGAAAAGATCCTAAAGATGGACAAAGACAAACCCCTAATATTTCAGCTGAGGAAATTGAGTCTCAGAAAGCTGAAGTGATTCTGCCAAGGTGAACCCAAGGAGAAGAAAGAGCTATTCCAACAGCAGATTTGTTTTCCCTTCAATAATAAGGCACTCTGTGAAGTCAACCTATTCCCAGGAGGGCCAAGACTTTAAACACGACATGCATGCAATAATAATTACCCTCGTTTGAAACTTTCATTTCTGGCTTATTCCCTGAAGTTCTTTAAATGCTCACCATCCCAATCCATTTTCATAAATTTGGTTAGGAAATGACATGCATGCATTAAAGAACAGAAAGCACAGCTTTAAAAGAAACTTTGTTAATTAAACGGGCACCCAGAGAAAGTTCCAGTGCACACTGAATGATTCCTCCAGCTACCACTATCAGTTTGGAGAAAAATTTATCCAGATCTGATATCCCAAACAGGGCCCTGGTTTAAATTTTAAACTATCCACCTATTCCCCAAAGGGCAAGATAGAGAATAACTTAATTCTGCCAAATCATACTAAAAGGTAGATAAGGATTGCCCAAGTCAGCTTAACTTTTCTGTCATTTGCCAGCACTAGCCGAGAAAGAAACGCTGGCTGACTTGGTGTCTCCAATGCTCTAAGGCAATTTTTCTTATATCATAATTTATTTTTCCTTAGAAAGGTTTTTATAATTCAGTCCTGTACAGAAAGCGTCAGGGACAGAAATAAATCAGGGAACAGATGCATGTTAGGACCGCAAGCCCTAAAGCCCTCAGTTGCAGCTCATTTTACTCATTTAACAATCATAGAGTAGGCCCCCAGTCTGTGCCAGGCTCTGTGGTAGAAACAGGGAGAAATGAAGAGGCAATAGCCACTATCCCTAGACCCTAGAAGAACCTATGCTTCATATGAGAGACAAGGAAGCAGTTACAGCACCACGAATCTGAGTCCTCTGAGACACACGCATGCCCAGAATGCCTTGGAGCACGCTCGGGGGACACCCAGGCCAGACTATCCTGATAATGGAGTTAAAAGTTCGCCATATGAAAAAGCAGGGGAAAAAACTTAACCATGCAGTTACATGTTCAAAGACCAGGAAGTGAGAGAGAATAGGAATTAGTAAAGGGAGTGAAAACACTTCTGTATGTCTGGAGTCTTGAGTGAGAAGTGAGCTTGGAACAGAAGGCCCAGACATTTAAGGTTCAACAGTGTTCTCCCTACAGCAAGCACTCGCTCTAAGCCCTGTCTGTCTTGGGTGCTGGGCTAGGCACCAAGAAATGCCTGTTATCTTAAAAAAAAAAAAAAAAAAAAAAAGTAAAGAGATACCCTGAGTTTAATCTTCCATAAAACAGGGACCTCAGTGGTTTTCTACTCTAATTGTCCATCCAATGCAGAAATCTGATTCCAATACCCTAAATAAAAGAGTATCTGGTCTTAGCTTGAACACTTTCAATGACAGGGAACTTAATGGCCTCAGAAATCAGCTTATCCAAAAGTTCTTCAAGTCGAATTGGAAATTGCCTCCCTGTAACTACTTCCTGACTTCAATAACACATTGGCTATCAACTCTCTCTGAAGAAAGGCCCAAATCATGGTAAACAGAGCCCAGAGATCAGATTCCAAGATGTATATGGTCTCAACTTGATGATCACAGTGTTGAATATACCACCAACTCCATTCCAAGATGGAGTTTCCTTCTATCTCTCCATGGGACCCAGGCCATACCAGGACCAAAGATCTCCTGAATGAGGATGCATCCCTAGGGAAGCTAGGCATCTGAACCCTGAATTTCGTCATGCAGTGGGGCAAGGAAGGCCAGGGCAGCAAATAAAAAACAGATCTTGAACAAAGCAAAATATGGAAGCCAAAGCACATAACACCACAAGTAGGAGCTAAACGGAGAAAGTCCTAGAAGAAGCACAGTCATGACACAGCAGTCCAGCTTCGTAACTCAAATCTGCAGAGCATCAGGAAAGCCTTGTACAGCATGACAGAGACAATCATAAAGCCACTGTAAGTTATATACCAGAAGGGAATAGGTACAACCCTTGAGTCAGAAAATATAATGTTACCCAGTGGCAGAGAGAAGGCAGAATTATGCAAATCCTGCTTACTTTCCTCTTCACCATTAAGAAAAATGAAGATGACTCTGCAGAGAGTAGAACACACACTGTCAACAAAGAATGGAAGCCAGGGATGGATGAGAAGACACAGGATCCCATAACAGCTGCTTTATGTGAGTTCAAGGCCCTAACCCAGATAAATTGATTCCAAGACACTGAAAGAACCTGCAGATGTTATCAGAGCCCCAGAGCTGCAAATCTCTGTGAAATTATAAACAATGAGGGCAGAGTCAAAGACTGGAGCTAGGTTAATCTGTCTCAGTTACCAAAAAGAGAAGCATCTGCAGTCTGTGGAAATGGGAAATTATAGACTGAGAGGCTGTAGTAAGAATAGGTCAACGAAAACAGTTTAGAAGCTAGTATTGGAGTGAGAGGGGCAAGGAGTCATGATTAACACATACAAGTAGTTTACAGTGGGACAAATAAGTTACTGCCAAGAGCAGATTGTGCTCTCCATGCCAGGCACTCTTTTAAGCACTTACTCCTCAACCCTAAGAGGTAGATGCTATTATTACCCCATTTGACAGACAAGACAACTGAGACACCGACATTAAGTCTTCATATTGCATAGCTAGTAACTGACAGAGTCAGGATTTGAACCACTATAAAGTGCTGCCTCCCAGAGCAGTTCAGAGGTTGGTGTGGAGATGACCTTGAGGAGGAAGCAGAAATTGGACAAAGTTGAAGAACTAATAAAAATTGGAGGATGAGATTGAGGTAGGAATTGGCAAGGCAGGTAGAGGACCTATAGGAGAAGCTCCTGGCTGGAGCTCAGGGGCACGTTGAGGACAGAGAGGAATATGGTGGGAAACCTGAAGTCAGACTCAGAGCACCTTGAATGGGACAAAGAAGGGATTGGCTTTCAGTTTCATTCTCAGGCACTTTACCATTTCATTTAAGCCTTTCAATACAGAATCATGGTGTGGAGAAAGAAAAAACAAAGTAAGCCTTTCAAATTTGCTCCTTATACCCAAGATCTCTCTTCTTAGCTTATTTAAGTTATTTTTTGTTGCAAAGAATATAAATCTCTTCAAGGTATTTTTGGTTGCAAGGAATATACATCTCTTCACACATGCAGATGAAAAAAAAAGATGCTGAGAGAGAGGAAACTTATTGGGAAAAATCCAAGGTCGGGAAGAGCAGTTGAGACTCATGATGGCCTTGAACTGAAGGCTCTCTGTCAACAGACGAAGCCCTGTGACCTTTCATTTGGCAGTGCTCATGTAACCTGTTATCTAGAACTTGAAAGCTCAAGTTACATGTGTGTATATCATCTCTCCATCTAGACAAGTGTTTTCCAACTTCTTTGACCATGACCCACAGAAAGAAATACATTTTGCATCACCACCTAATCTACACACATATATAATCATAAGCACCACATGATCCCCAGTAACATACAGTATAGGACCTTTACTCATAACCACTGCTGGCTCACTGACTGGCCTGTTGATTGGTGACTATACTGACTTCCTAACACCTTAGAATAAAATAATAAAAGTTCAGAGAAAATAATATATAGAGATTACCTTGTCCAGTGACTTTCAATATATTCTTCTAGCAAATAACCCTTTTTTCCAAATGAAATGTTCAGGGTCATAGATTTACTTATGACCCTTTCAAGGTCTTGCTAAGAAAATGTTGAAAGTCACTGAACAAGGTAATCTCTACAGGTTATTATACTCAGTGCAAAGAAGACATAATTGTTTTATTTTCTGTAGTGGGTTTGAATGTCTGCAGCCCTCAGACCACCAAACTCACCCCCACCCCCACCAACACACACACACACACACACACACATTTCACACTGGGTAGATGGGCAGGAAATAGGAAAAGACGAAAATCAAGATACATTTCAATTCAGTAAACTCAGTGTGATTTTGACGACTGAGCCCTTTTTGTTTTCTCCTTATTCCCAGGGCCTCTCCAAGATGGTCTCTGTGTGTACAGGGCATACATGTGGTCTTGGCATCGGAGTTGGGATGGTGAAGAAAGAAGCCCCTCCTTTCCACCAGCACCTTATCTAGTTCTGGGGTGTGTACTGGCCGGGGTCCACACGAGGTATGGTTGGTCAGCCCTGCAACCCCACCCTGAGCATTCTGCTGCTTCCACTGCCGCTGTCTATGTGAGATAGAGTTCACAGACTGTGCTTTCTTGACCTGTTCAGGCTCAGGATCATCCCTTCTATCTTGGCCCCACCTCAGCTCTCACCAGCTCTGCAGTGACCTAGCGTTTGGCAGTAACTCCTCTGCAGTCCTGATCCCATTGCCCTACCCTGCAGCCTCAGCTACACAGCCACCCACACGGCCCCATCCCCTCCCACTGGATGACACCTTCTGGCACGTTTCCCAACCAGGCTCCCTAAAGAAAAGGTCCTTCAGTATATAAGATAAGGGAACTACAGTCAGGCCCCCAATGTGCCAAAACAATCAGCCATGCAGTCAAGCTATGGATACAAGTTAGTCTCCCAGGCCTCACACAGGAAGCGACAACAAAGCCCAGTTTGCCTCAATCTACTACCTCCATCCCCTTCCATGGCTTTAGCCAGGGCGGTAAAGGGAAGCACATGTGCCTCACTGCCTCCTTCCCATTCCCCTCTCTCCCCTCTTCTTCCTACAGTTCTTCAGGCTGGAAGGGTCAGGTTTTCTTCTTTCCTCTTTCTCCTTGGTTAGAACATTGCCCTATTCTTTCCTCCCCTCCTCCTCTAGAGTTATAATGGTGAACACAGTGCAAAGAGACAGTAAAGAAGAAGGTGAGAGAAGGAGAGAGAGGGAGAGAGGCCAGGTTTAGGTCCATAAGGAGACCTACATTTTAAAGTGTTTCAAAAACACAGTATCCATCTTATTCAAAACAGATGAAAATGGAGGTCCTTCTGTTGAAGCCAGGATAAGGGACTCAGAACCCCATCCGCTTGTTGGGGTCCCCCTTGCTCTTCTCAGGGCCCCTAAGGAACATCTAAGGAATCCTGATAATTTACTAAAACACATCAGGACAACCACTGATATCATCTCGGCAAACGTTTTCCAAAGGAACTTTCTGTGGTGGTGAAAATGTTTTATATCTACACTGTCTGCTATGGCAGCCACTAGCCACATGTGTCTGTCAAGCACTTGAAATGGTGCCAGTGTGACTAAGGAACTGAATTTTTAATTTTAATTAAGTACCATATTGGACAGTGCAGCCTAGCCCATTTATTTTACAAATAGGACCTTGAGGCCCAATATCATTCCACATGCTAGTGACGGAGTTAGCATGAAGATGCAGGTTGCATGTTCTCTGTTGCTTTCTTCCTCAGCTCTCAGGCCCAGGTCACTGTTAGCCCAGTGCCCATCTGGCTGCTTCCACATTTAGCGAAGTGCACCAGGATTTAGTTATAACATGCACTGTTGTGCCATGAAACTCAGTTTGGCTCCAGACTGTTTTTTGTGTGTGTGTTTTGTTTTTTGTTGGTTCTTTTTTTTTTTTTAAGAAAGAAACTTGACCCCATTAGAACCTCTTCCAGGTATAAAGACCTGAAGAACACTGCTATAAAAATTCCAAAATAGTATGGTCTCAGCTATAACAATATCTGGAGTAGTGGCCCTCATAGATTTAGTATTTTGAGTTTCCATAAGTGCAGCTGAATTTCATCTCAAAATGTGCCTTCCTGACATGGCTTGATGACCACAGCAAAACAGCGCAACCTAGTGAGAGAACATTAGGTTAGGAGACATGGGAGAGCAAGGAAAGCCTTTTCACTAACCAGCTGTGCATTCTTAGCTGGGGACTTGACCTGTACTGGGCCTCAATTTCATTTTCTATTAAACACACTGCAATACCTCCTCCTCCCTTCTCTCAACGATGTTAGGAAGATAAATCAGCAAAATATATGAAATGTTCCATGTTCCTAAGAATAAAAGCACTCTATAAATTTTCTAGCATCTCATTATTTAACACAAAAACCAAGCTCCCCTGAATGTAAAGTAGTTAAAGTCAAGCTTCTTGTATCACTTTATACCAAAAATTATTACACCATTAACACACCATTAACCACGGGACTACACGAGTGTCCATTTTAACTAGAAATTCCATGTTGGAGTCATTCTTTTACTGTTATTTGGTAGAAGAACAATGATTCAAAATGACAGCACCCAAATTTCTATGCAATTTTCCGTTTCAGGGAGTGAGTGAAAGCATTAGATTTTTAAAGGACACTGTCATAATGTGTGCAGATGCTGACTTGCCAGCTAATAAGTTGAAAAGCTTAAAGGAAATAGGTATGGTATAGGATATCAGGAAAACTCAAATATAAACTCAATTATCTTTAATTTTTGCTGATACAGTAACAACAATAACAACGACACTCTGTCCTGTTATATCCAAAGATGAAACTGCAGAAACTCAGCTTTGGGGCATGTTGGTCTCACCCCAGATAACATTCCTTTGAGCTATGGGCACACCCGTGTCTGCCAGGGGGCTGAAGAGCAGGGCACCACTGACATATGGAACAGAACAATGGAGTCTATCACCCCAGTATTCATCAGCATTATCTTCCTCCATACTGAGATTTAATCCGGAAGTGTCCTGATTATTTTTATCTAGTTTGGAGACTGAATTCATTTATAAGAGCTTTCTAATTGGATGCTGGTTTCTCAGAAGCAAAGAAGTAAAGACACAAAAGGTAAATTCCAATAATAAGATGCCTTTTAACCACAAAGTGTCAATACTGATAGAGACTTTCAGGATTATTTGGTGTACCTCTTCATTTTATCAATAAAGTGATTTGGCCAATGTTACATGGCTATGTAGTGGCAGAGAAAGGACATGACCTTGGAGTTAAGGGAACCAAC